>NC_136810.1:45680265-46230265 GCF_951216825.1 Electrona antarctica
ATTTGCTTTTTACATAACGATATACTTATATTATTTTTTTAATTAAAATCGATATTTCGATACAGTTACTATATCGTTACACCCCTAGGTGACTAGACCATGAGCAGACGTGTCGCTGATCCAGGCGAGAACGCATGTGTCACTCGCTGCCCATCTGAAGCGGGCTTTATGGCCATTTGAAGTGTTAAGGCCTTTACATATACACACTTTATACATTTTATACATTAAAACTTGGGACATTCTGCTTAATGGGCACTTTTATTTTGGTACATTTAGATGCCAATACTTTTGTACTTTCACTTGTTGTAACGGAGTATTTCTATATTGCAGTATTGATACTTTTACTTAAGTAAAACATGTGAGTACTTTTTCCACCACATGCCAGCCACTAGCAGAAGTGTGTCATGAGGTGCCAGGGTGCAAGACCCTCGCCCTGATTGCCCTGGCTAATACCCACACATTTTCCATAATGAATTGACACCCTTGGCGGCCTTATTTTAGATTTAATACAGATATACTTTATGACAATATACTTTGCAGCGTGTTTGCACTTGGTTATTGTTGCTACTATTTGCTTATCTTTTCGCATTATAATAACAATATATATTCATGCCAATAAAGCTCCATGATTTGAAATTGAATTGAGACAGAAATACTGAGAGATGAAAGAGAGAGGAGAAAAGGAAGAGAACAATGGCGTGTGCGGGCTATGAATCTCAGAGGATGAGAGATATTATTAAAAAGAGATGTGAGAGTATGACAGGATTCTCTCTGTCTTCCCCATATGTTTGTGCCCTTCCATCTCTCTCTTCCCCTCTTTCGCCATGGCATTGCTTTTCTCTCCCTAGGATGTACAATACATGTCTTGTTTACACTGATTAGAAGGTGCCTGATACACTTAGCTAGTCAAGCACGGTTAACCGCGCGCACGCACACGTGTGTGTGTGTGTGTGTGTGTGTGTGTGTGTGTGTGTGTGTGTGTGTGTGTGCGTGTGCGTGTGCGTGTGCGTGTGCGTGTGCGTGTGCGTGTGCGTGCGTGCGTGCGTGCGTGCGTGCGTGCGTGCGTGCGTGCGTGCGTGCGTGCGCGCGCGCGCGAGTGAGTCACTTGGTGACTTGAAGGACGAACATGGTGGGTGGCACAAGTGTGTCAATGCCAATGCACGTCAGCTAGAACCCGATTCCACTCTTCCACCTCTGACATATTTTCAATCTCATTTCAATTTCCCCATGCCATCTCTCTCCAGTTGCTTCCCATTCATTCCCCTCTCCCCAAGAAGACACATGTGACCAACAGGGACATCAGGTGTCGTTTCACTTCCAAGGGAAGTACAGTTGCATTTACACCTGCACACAGGATATATGGATTATGTCTATTCATAGCACAGATCTGACTCTTAGCGAGGAGATTTGTGGATGGGATCTGGCACCTAACAAGCATAAGATCACCGTTATATGCTTAGATTCACAAGTGTGCACTGTTGGGAATCGAACCCCGGCCCTATGACTCTGAAGACCACAAGGATGCACTCAGTTCAGTTCAGTTTAACAGTCAAGGTTAATTTGCTCACATTGACACTTTTTACGCGCAGGCTAGTGCCTATGTGGCATGCGCCTGGACCACTAGGCCAGCGGGCGCCCGAGAAAAAAGGGTTTAACCCATTCTGGGCGTGAAAAAAAATGTTTTTAGGGAGGCCCTTTCATATCGATAAAAATGTCTTAAAACGTGTATACACGTCCAAGGCATCGTAAGTGTTAATTAGCCTGCCCTTTACAGTGTCCTGGCAAGATCAGATGGTAACTAGAAAAAGTGCCCTTCTGGGCACAGGTCTCCACCAGGAGGATAGGAGTGTGTGTGATGTTTGGCAAAATGTTTAGGAGTAATATAAACATGTGTGTGTGTGACGCGACTTGGCCTGTTGTAGCGCCACCATGAGGCTGATTTGAAAACTGTCAAGTGGCATTTCTTCCTCAGCTTAGTAGTGGGAATAGGCATGGACAGTTTCACCGCAATCGGACGCTGCGTTGAGGAGTTGTGGCGATTTGTACAAAACATGTACAAAACGGGCTACTCCTGAAAACTTTAGAATTAAGCCAATCGTAGCCAATCAGGATGGATAATTATGATAAATCAAACAAATCACATGATCACATGACTATGGAGAGAATGTGTACCGATTTGCGTGAAATTTGGATAAAATCTGAAGGAGTAATATTAGAAAATGTGTTTTACATATGTCGGCCTCCTGGTGGCGCTATAAAGAGCAGATGTGAAATATTCCAGGCAAAGGTTTTTCCTTGGCCTCTAGGGAGTGTGCATACATGGTTTTACACAGATCGGTGCAGTTATAGGTAAAAACACAAATCGGCCAGTTATAGCGCCACCATGAGGCTGAGTTGAAAATATTCAAGTGGCATTTCTTCCTCGGCCTAGTGGGAATGTGCGTGCAAAATTTCACGGAAATCACACAATGTGTTCATGATTTGAAGCATTTTGTTTGAAACTGAGCACTCTTGCGAACTTTGGAAGCCAATTTTAGCCAATCAGGATGGAGTCTGAAAAATCTGAAAGACACGTTTCGTTGAATGGCTCTAGAGAGACTGTGTACCGATTTGCGTAATGTTTGGACAAAATCTGTAGGTGTACTGTCAAAACATTTGTTTTGCACAAAGCGGCCTCCTTGTGGCGCTATAACAGGCCAATGTGAAAACTTTGGGGCAGAGGTTCAGCTCTGGCATTCAGGGAGTGTGTGTGCAGAGTATGGCTGCGATCAAGCCAACGGTGCCAGAGATTAGCTGTTCACAGACGGACACACGGACGGACACACGGACGGACGGACGGACGGACACACGGACGGACGGACGGAGTGCAAAACATACTCTCTCCCCATGCCTACATACTCTCTCCCCATGCCTTCGGCCTTGTGGAGACAATTATGACAGTGAAACAGCCTTCCAGGTGTATTGATTTACACCGAGCTGGGATCGCACACCCCAGTCTCGCACTCGGCAAACCAACGCACAACCTACTGCGTCAGCAGAGCTGAGCCCGATTGGCGGAGTTGTTCTGGCCGGGTCTTGTCTGGGGCACTACATCTACCCCCTCAGTTTTTGAGAGTGCGTCCTCGCACACTGCTGCTACACTACACCATTCACAATACACGCTCAGCAAGGCAGCGTCTTTTCATGTCCCTCACGCGAGAACCTCCTCCATGACCTGCATGCCGACTATGCCAGATGTAGTGATTGGCGCCGAGCTGGGATCGAAACCCCAGTCTCCTATACCATTGGTTCCCAACGTGGGGTCCAGGGGCCCCTAGGGGTCCTTGAGGGAGTGGAACCAAATAGACCCGTTAGGGGTAAATTGGGGTCTCAGAGATAGAAATGCTATTAAATGGGAGTCCGTATAGCCTGTTGAATATCAAACTGGGGGGTCCTTGAAATTAAAATAGTTGAAAATCACTGCTGCTGTAAAAATCTTCTCTTATGGGGTCCCTGGCATATCTTTTCTAATGGGGGTCTGCAGGCTAATGAGTATAATTTTGGGGGTCCTTGACATGAAAACGTTTGGGAACCACTGTCCTATAGCACCGAAGTCTGACGTCAATATCGGTAGAGGGCGCAAATCCACAGGTTCGTGTATTTTTAATTTGCATTATAATCCCCATAGGGGGATTTTAGATCGCCTCATATAAGAACTGCCGGCACCCCGGCCGTTTCACTCATATGGATATTAAGAATCAACTGACTGAGAGAAAACGCTAATGTTACTGCTACTGAATTAGTTACATTTTCGCTAGATTGTATCATATATGAGTGACTGACTGTCGCAAATGATACAGAGACACCTCCATGACAATAACGCATAGAGACAGCTTGTTTATTTTTGGACCAAGATGAGCCCATGTTATTCTCCATAGAGAAATTACTTCCGCGAACCAGGGGAATCGAAGGGATGAGCGAGTTACGTCAGGACTCGTCAGGATCCGGTGCTCTATACTCGTCAAAGCAACACACAACCTATACGTTCCAATAGAGCTGAGCCCGATTGGTAAGATTTAGTATCTTGTAGATTCCCCCTGGACGGTGAACGGACCACAGCTGAGCCCCTACAACTCCAAACATGTACAAATGCAAAATATGAGACGCTTACCCTGATGACCTGAAATGTTAGAGAGGCTGACGGGGTGCTTATGTGCAATGTATTAGTCCGTAGCTTCCAATAAAGAAGTGTTATTTAATCCCATACTGCTGAAGTTTTGAACTGTGCACATGCAACTGGCATGCAGGTCACGACACGTGCACTTTCAAAAAAGGGGCCTATATATGAGGCCTGAGAAAAAGTGTCCTCTCCCTGTCCCGTCCTCAATAACGATGATATACTGACACCTGTTGTTTCTCATTGCCAGAAGGTGACCGAGTTGCCTCTCTTTTTTTCCCGTTGCTTCTTGTTGTTGTTGTTTTTTAGTTTTTTAGTTTTTTACTAAAGTGAAAGTAATAGACCAAAACTGTACGGTATTCTGTGTATATGAAAAAGCCCTCAATGAGCGTCTCTGAGAGGGGCTGTCATTGCAGGGGGACATCCTCATTTAGCAGGGAGGAGAAAACATCCCTTTTGTTTCCCTCCCCTCATCCTGCAGAAAATCTCTCTCTCTCCCTCTTTCATCTCTCTCTCTCTTTCCCTCTCTTTCATGATTCATCTCTCTCTCTCGCCCCCCTTTCTTTGTATCATCCCCGTCCGTGTCGCTCAGCCTCTCTTGCACGCCCGCTCGCTCCTGCGGTTGCCGGGCGATAAATTGGTTGACACTAGACATTTACGCCGGCGATGGAAATATCACGCCCAATAATAGGCTGACCCTCCGTAGCCCTCTCATCGCCCCGAACGGATGCCATCCCTCTTTGTTCTTCACACACCGCAAGGGCTATACAGAGACACGGATACAAGGATGGAGAGAAAGAGACAGGTGTTGGCGGGGGGGAGTGAGAGAGAGAGAGAGAGAGAGAGGGGGGGGGGGGGGGGGGGGACAGGACAGAGAGAGAGAGAGGGGGGGGGGGGGGGCAGAGAAAACAAAGGCGATGAAAAGCATGGGCAGATGGAGGGATGATGGCGATGGAATCGAACACTGGAAATATCAGGTGTGAATTTTTTGCTATTTGCTCTCTCTCTCTCTCTCTCTCTCTCTGTTAAGTCCACAGCCTCATTAAAAGCTCGTTTGTACCTTTTCCCGGGCTCCTCCCCTTCTGTTTTGATTAGACATTTCCCCCTGCCCTCGGGTGATTAACAAAGTGATTGTCGCTCGTTAGTGTTAACGACCTGCCAATCAGTGCACCAATCATCACAAGGCCTCCATAGCGCGCATGCCGAACACCCATGACCCGTCAGCTTTAGTAATGATGCACTAACTAACACGTAAACACACACACACACAACCGCATATCGGAGACTCCATGCTCACTATGTTCTTCATTTAAACCCATTAGACCTGAGGCCGATTCTTTAAAAAAAGGCTTCTACCTCCTAACAGTTTTCTGAAAAACCTACGTTTCTATGTCAGTGGTGCTCAACCTTTTTCACATCAAGGACCCCCAGAATTATCTGTATTTGGCTGCGGACCACCCATCTGAAAGCAGAACCAGAAGCAATGATTTGAGTTAAAAACGTTTTTCAAAAATAGCAGACCTACAAGCTCGTAGCACGGTGCTTGTAGGTCTGCTATTTTTCAACAGCTAGAGTATAACATAATGCTTAAAACACCAAAAGGGGTTCCCGTCCTGAATGGGTTAAACCCCATAGACGGCAATTTGGGCCCTTTCGAGTTAATGAAAACAATTAAGGAGGCACAAAGATTTACATTATCAACTTTGTTACTGTATTTTTTCCCACAAAGAAAGTGTCAGTACTAGATAATGATAATGAATGATTATTGCTCTTAAATGGTGCCTCTCATTTGCAAAAACATGTTCACAAACAAAACAACAGTGAGTGTTGTTGATGATTGATAATGGAATCCATCTGTTTGGAGCCGTGAATACTGAGGTCCTTATGTTTCTTTTATACTTCCTTTTAAGATGTTTGGTTACGTCTCAATTTCTGGCGCTAAAACAACATGCCATATCTTAAATGAAAGATGTCATTTTATAAATCCTTTTCTTTGCTGACTGAAATCATTTGCATGATAATTTGCCAACATGCTGCCTGAATTTATCCCAAAACTGATTGGTCAACAAGGGCCTTTCTCGGCCCTGCCTCGCTCCCATTGTTTACATTGTGTTTAGGATCCAAGATGGCCGCAGCACCAGGAGGGGGTGGGGCAGAGGGGAGGGGAGCGGGGCGGGGTCGACATATGCCCTTACTGGGCTGCATTCACACATTCAAGACACCCGTCACCCGTGTCTGAACACAGCTTTGATGGATGTGTTCTGCCCCCCTCCCCCCATCAAACAAATGTTTGGTCAAACCATTGAGCTTCCACTGGAAATGCATGTGTGAATGCAGCTCAGTAAGGGCATATGTCGACCCCGCCCGCTCCCCTCTGCCTCACCCCCTCCTGGTGCTGCGGCCATCTTGGTTCCTAAACACAATGTCAACAATGGGAGCCGGGTGGGGCAGAGAAAGGCCCGTATTGGATGTTTTTGTTATATTAGGCTCATTAAAGGAAAACCAAGAAAGTGGTGGTGCAACATGATGCAAGTGTGAGTTTGAGGTTTGCCGTAAAACAAAATTGTCTCTCACATGTGAGCCAAGTGAACAGGCTTTTTTGTTTTCTTTGGAATTTGACTTTGATTTCCTCGGCAGTTGGATGACAGTTTGACAGTGTGTGTCTTGTGTAATTGGTAGTGCTTGATTTTCATGTTTCAAGAGAGGCAGAAAATCAGGCAATCTGTCTCAATGCAGGGGAAATAGTCAAACCATCAGGATGCCATCCTTTTTTAGATGAGACGGGCAGAGAGGGTAAGAGGGGAGGGGGTGAGAGAGAGAGAGAGAGAGAGAGAGAGAGAGAGAGAGAGAGAGAGAGAGAGAGAGAGAGAGAGAGAATATATTGCTACTGATAGATCAGACCTGAAATCAATGAAGTCAGGAAGAAATTCTCACTCTCAATAGCTCTCTTGTTCTCTCTCCCACAGGTTGTGTGCGTATGTGTGTGTGTGTGTGTGTGTGTGTGCGTGCCTGCCTGCCTGCCTGCCTGCGTGCCTGCCTGCCTGCCTGCCTGCCTGCCTGCCTGCCTGCCTGCCTGCCTGCGTGCGTGCGTGCGTGCGTGCGTGCGTGCGTACAACTGCTTATTAAAGTACTGGAAGGAGGCAGTGATATAATGCTGATAGGATAAAGGTCTGTTTCATTACATGTCCCTGTGGGTCTCCAGAGCCCACAGGGTAATAAGGTTAAGACCAGGGTTATGCCGCAGGATCTGAAAGCAAAAAATAACCTGCAGAAAGGTCTATTCAGTGGAGTGCAAATGTCTGCCAGGAGGTGGAAAAAGTACTTGCATGTTTTACTTAAGTAAAAGTATCAATAATGCCATGTAGAAATACTCTGTTACAAGTAAAAGTCCGGAATTTAAAATGTATACTTGAGTAAAAGTACAAACGTATTTGTATAAAAATATAGTGTGCCAAAAGTAGAAAGTATACTCATTATGCAGAATGTCCCATTTCACACATTTTTCAAATGTAAAACACTAGAATTTCGCGGGCCTTCGGCCCGCTCATCCTAACGCCATGCGATGCGTCGCAAATGGGAAGAAGGCAATGGCAAGCCATGATGTTTCCATTTATGCATTTGCTTGGAAAGCGCAAAGTTGCCAAGCTGGCTGAGTGGCCCTGTTTGGTTTTGTGTATGTGCGTATGAAAGCGAGCATGGCAAGGCGCAGGAACAGTATACTGTACTGTACTGTACTGTAAGTCTTTGTACTGTACTGTACTCATGTGTACTGTACTGTACTGTTCTCTGTACTGTTGTATTAGTGTTTTTATTATTATTATTATTACATGGATTAATATTCTGATGTACTGTACTGTACTGTTCTCTGTACTGTTGATATTATAGTTAGTAGTGTTGTGTTATTATTTATTATTATTATTACATGGATTAATATTCTGATGTGAGCTTTCTTTCTGTACTGTACTGTACTCATGTGTACTGTAGTGTTCGCTGTATTGTTGATATTATTGTTGTTATTAGTGTAGTGTTGTTATTTATTATTATTATTATGATTGAAAGAGAGCATGGCAAGGCGCAGGAACAGTATACTGTACTGTACTGTACTGTACTCATGTGTACTGTACTGTTCTCTGTACTGTTATTAGTGTTGTGTTCTTATTTATTGTTATTATTATTATTACATGGATTAATATTCTGATGTACTGTGCTGTTCTCTGTACTGTTGATATTATAGTTATTAGTGTTGTGTTATTATTTTTTATTATTATTATTATGACATGGAGTAATATTCTGATGTGAGCTTTCTTTCTGTACTGTACTCATGTGTACTGTACTGTTCTGTACTGTTGTTATGATTAGTGTAGTGTTATGATTTTGTATTATTATTATTATTATTAGCGTTTTGTGGCGTGTGTGTGTGTGTGCGTGCCATTTCAGCTGCATCGCGAGGCGATCCAAAATCCCCCCCCCCCGCGCACGCACGCACACACCACACACACACACACGTGTCTGCAGTGACACTGCGTTGTACACAGCTGTTCTATTTCATCCTAACACTGGACGCCAATCATCCAGTGTTAAGCAGTCATCCATGATTCATAGAACCATAGTTACATACGTGACTTACGTTTTGTGTTGCAGCGCGTTGTTGCAGCGTGTGCGTGTAGTGTTGTTGTTGTGATCCATATATGCGCCTCGGTGCGTCCCGATTGTACCACGCCAGGTGTCGACGCGGTCGTGTTTGCATGATTGTAACTGTGTATGTAATCGCGGCGCTGTCCATCGAAGTTAGAATCAGTGTAGAACCTGTGTTGTTGTTCTTCTTCTTCTTCTACTTTTGGTTTCCGGCAGGCTGTACACTGTGTGTGTGTGTGTGTGTGTGTGTGTGTGTGTGTGTGTGTGTGTGTGTGTGTGTGTGTGTGTGTGTGTGTGTGCCGTGTAACTTCCGGTAGTGTTTCCGGAAGTGTGAAAGGTAACACGAAACACACGTGGGTCACGTGGTGGGGTTTTGAGCCATTGGGAAGGGGTGATGTAGTGTTGCCAGGTCCACGTATTGTAAGCGAGTGGTAGTGTGTGAAAGTATAGGCTGTAGGCTGTAGGAAGTCAGGGTTTGCGGCCTTGTTTACATAGACGTGGCAACAACGTTTGACAATGTTGGCGGCGCAGCCAATGAAAAGAGTGGAATCACGGGATGCAGTGTTGCCAGGTCTGCGAATTGTAAGCGAGTTGTAAGTAGCGTGTTGAATGGCATTTTTTCTGTGCTTGTGTTCATAGACGTGGCAACAAATTAGGCGGGGGTGTCGGTGCTTGTGGCGTGTTTGTGTTTATTATTGATATTGATATTGTTTGCGAGTGTGGACGGGAGCCGGCTTTAGTGGCAGTGCGATGACAATGTTTACGCGGGTGTTGTTGAGTGTGGCCGTGCGGCGCGACATGAGGAGATAGGGAACGAACGACGCGGAGGGTAAGTCTGTGACGTGTTAGTGTGTTGTTGCAGTGTGTGTTGCTCCTGCTTCGGCTTCGGCACCCAGCGTGTCAGTGACGTAGTAGCTGGTGCCTTTTGTTCCTTGTTCCTGTCTTGGGGACACCTTTTCAAATGTATAATAGATGCCTACAAGTCTTAGCAGATAGCAGATCTATACGAGCTCAGAATGCGTTGCATCTCGGAGCATTGTGAACTTGTAGATCTGCTATTTTCAAATGGTCAAAATGTATGGGGCTGAACTTGAAGTGGTTACTGTATGTTTTTGTTTTGTCATAATAATCAAAATCAAATAAATGTAGAGGAGTAAGGCGCGATTCATACTCTTATTTTAGAGCCGAATAAAAGTTGTAGAGCCTACAATGTGACGTCATTTGAGTTTCGGGGGGGCGGGTACCGTCCTAAAGTCGGCTCTTCGGTGCTACTGAAAATCATTTCAGCACTACAGCGGTAAAATAGGAGTATGAATCGGCCCTTAAAGTACAATATTTGCCTCTGAGATCAGATGTAGTGGAGTGGAAGTAAAAGCACTGGAAATTGGAAATTTCAAGTAAAGTACAAATGCCTTAAGTTAAAATGTTACTTAAAATACCTGTTATCATGTAAGAATGTCATGTAGGCTATCCATAGGTAATGGGAGCAACACTCTCATTACTGCGATCGGCTGGGTATGTATGTATGTATGTATGTATGTATGTATGTATGTATGTATGTATGTATGTATGTATGTATGTATGTATGTATGTATGTATGTATGTATGTATGTATGTATGTATGTCGGTGTTAAGGGATGTGTGTACAATATTTATGTATTGTGGGATCTCAGTAGGAAACACCCGACACAGTGAGTGCGTTGCCATGGTGACTGACAACGCTGTTCGCCGCATCACACACAAGAGCACGAGACACGCCCTCAGGCAAGTGATATAGGCCTATGTGCCGAACTTCATACTGTATGTATGTATGTATGTGTGTATGTGTGTGTGTGTGTGTGTGTGTGTGTGTGTGTGTGTGTGTGTGTGTGTGTGTGTGTGTGTGTGTGTGTGTGTGTGTGTGTGTGTGTGTGTGTGTGTGTGTGTGTGTGTGTGTGTATGTATGTATGTATGTATGTCGGGGTAAGAATGGTGGTCCATTATTGGCTGTTGATGGTGACGTAACTAAGATACGTCTCAAGGTTGGTATAAGGTCAATAACGGGTTTAAAGGATTTAGAACAGCAGTTGTAATAGACAATAGTTAGTAGCAGTAGCAAGTTGACACCTTGACAGAGTGCATTTCTAGTTGGTTTAATCAATCTAACACCCAAAACACAGCCCTGACTAATTTAGAGTCTACATACAAGCTTTGTGTGCAGTGCTCCGACCTTTAGCGCCCAGATAAGCACTGTCTAATGAGCAACATTGGAGGGTTAACACCGCTGACACATTTAGCTTCTACCTGCTGCACTATAGATCATCTAAATAGGGCCCACAGTGTAGATATTAACTGCATGAGCACTGAAGACCACACAGGCAATGGGCATACACCCGCAAACGCACACACACATGCACACATGCACGTGGCTGCGCACACATGCGCACAAACACATGCAAATGCACACACATAGTGAGTGATGCTGGTTTGAAGGGCAGAGAGGCCGAGTTCAGAGGTGACCAGTGTCCAGGTGCGCCTGTCCAATTATCTGCTGCTGCTTCCTCTCCAGAACGCACGCACACGCACACACACACACACACACACACACACACACACACACACACACACACACACACACACACACACACACACACACACACACACACACACACACACAAGTGTGCACAAATGCCATGAACCAACTTCCCCTCTCATCTCTCTCAACTACACAATTAAAGCACCGCCACGAACCAGCACCTGCTCTCCTACTGTTAGAGGGGGGAGAGGAGGGGGAGAAGGAGGGGGGAGGGAGAGGGATGAGCGAAAGGAGGTGGGGGGTAGAGACAGGGACGGAGGTGAAGGGAGGACACAAGAGTGAACGAAACCACCTGCGTTCGCTCAGCAAACAAGACAGGAGGGGAAAATACAATGTATATGTCATTTGTGTGTGCGTGCGTGCGTGCGTGCGTGCGTGCGTGCGTGCGTGCGTGCGTGCGTGCGTGCGTGCGTGCGTGCGTGCGTGCGTGCGTGCGTGCGTGCGTGCGTGCGTGCATGCAAAGGGTTAGTGAGCTAAGACGGCATTGGTTCCCCATGCAGAGTGTGGGTGTGTGTTGATGTTTGATGTGGGACGCCACAGATGATGTCCTGTTTGCTGTGAGCCACCTGCTGCTATCTGCCTTTGGAAAAATATGAAATCCGTGAGGAAACGAGGGAAACAGTGATGATGCGGTGGAGAAGACGAGAGAGGAGGAGAGGAGAATGGGAGGTGATTGAACGTATTGACAGAAGGAGAGACGGGTGGTGATGGGAGCGACGCATGGGGGGGGGAGAGCGGGTGAGAGAGGGCGGCGGCGGGGGGGTTAGGTGGAAGAAGAGAGAAATGTGTTAAACCCATTTAGGACTGAGAGCAGATTCTACAAAATGTCTTCTAAATCATGACAGTTTTCTGAAAAACCTACGTTTCTATATGAGTGGTTTTCAAACTATTTCATGTCAAGGACCCCAAGTAATTATATGTAATTGTAATTGGCCACCGACCCCCAACTGAAAATGTGTTGTTCCAGGGACCCCCCCACCCCACCCCCCACCCAGAAACAAAGATTTGAGTTAAAAATGTTCACTCTGATGTTCAAATGTTCAAAGATTTGCGTGGCATTTTCGCGATTTTTCAAAAATAGCAGATCTACATGCTCATAGTGCGGCACTCAGTGCCGCACTATGAGCTTGTAGATCTGCTATTTTTCAATAGCTAAAGTATAACATACCGTAATGCTTAAAACACCAAAAGGGGCTCCCGTCCTGAATGGGTTAAACAAACAGAGAAAGTAAAAGCAAATGCCGAGCAAGTGAATGTCTTGAGGAAAAGGAAAAGATATCACCAGTGGTGGACTGTGCTTAAGTACAATTCTGAGGTATTTGTACTGTACTTGAGTAAATGTGAAACATTCTCTACTTTATAGAGACTAGTTACTTTATAGATTTTGATTATTAATATAAAACGGCCATTTTCGGCCATTTGAAAATAGGCAATCTACAAGTTCACAATCAATGCGTCGCATTTTTAAAAGATTCTTATATATTCTGCATAACGGGTAGCCTAGTTAATACTTTTGGTACATAAAGTACATTTTGATGCCAATACTTTTGTACTTTTACTCAAGTACATTTTTTTAATTCCAGACTTTTACTTGTAAAAGAGTAGTAGTACTTTTTCCACCACTGGATATCAGGGCCTCGGTGGAACGGATCACAGTGGAATGAGGGATGAGCTGCATGGGAGTGATATTATGTGCACACATAGACAAACTGCAATATACTAGATTAAGATTGCTACAATATAGGTGGTTGATGCACACATATTACAATTACAAGACATTACAAATTAAACCGTTCTTTGAAGGTGATCGAAAGGCATAGGCGGAAGTTTATAGCTTATTTGTGCCTATCCTTATCACAATTTATTCCAAAATACTAATTTATACATAACAAACCATATTCTATATGTGTGCATCAAAAGTGAGCGATCTACAGTATATAAGGGCACACTTTGATTTCATTGTATGTGGGAATACAGAGAAATGGTGGCATTTATATATATATATATATATATATATATATATATATATATATATATATATATATATCAAAAAGGGAAAAAACCTTCCAAGGAAGGCACTGCACACTCCAGGGAACAAAGACGGACAACTTACTGCATCAACTTATTTATTAGCACGACGCGTTTCGCCGTGAGCTTCGTCAGGTGCACCTGACGAAGCTCACGGCGAAACGCGTCGTGCTAATAAATAAGTGCTAACTAGACTTGCACCTCCCACGGGTCTTGTTGGATGTGCAGGAGTCCTTTTTCGTCTCATATATATATATATATATATATATATATATATATATATATATAAAGAATAATGAGATGATAGGCAATCTGCCCGTTACTAGAAATACATTCTGGTGCCTAAGTGGCCTGTGCCCCCCCCCCCCTTAGAAAATGTCAAGATATGGTCCTACCTTATAAAGTGTTCACACAACACAGCAGGAGACATGCTCAGCATTCTGCTAGTCGTGGGTTCTTTCACCAAATGAAACTCATCAGTTTGGGTACGTTGACACCTAAATGCATCCGTTGTGTCTTTTATAATTGGAGGTAGACATAATTAAAGCGGTTTCATCAATCATCAATATATATGTTAAATTACGCTAAGGTTTTAATTACTAACTAGGATTATACAAAGATGTTTGTTTGCCCCTGGCCACCATGCCTGTGAGTGGGCGACAATACATCTTTGGTTTTGTGGCTGTGTTTTTTTGCTTTTTGTGGCGGGAACCCCTTTTGGTGTTACATTATGTTGTAATTTAGCTATTGAAAAATAGCAGATCTACAAGTTCGTAGCTTGTAGGTCTGCTTTTTTTGAAAACTGGAGGATTTAGAAGATTTTTTTTTAATTTCGACGTCAGGCCTAAATGTGAACTCAGAAGAGCATACACATATGGAACCTAAGCATCCATTTGGTTCCATTGGATTCTACCGTGTGGGTTTGGTAGCAGCCAGGTGATTATATTACTGATACTTCTGAACTTCTCTGATACTGTAACTTCATGACACACAAGACTTTCCGCATATGTTGAATGTCCTCTTTTGCTCATGTGATGAAACAAATGTTTTATTTTCCATAGAGATTGTCTGTAGTAGGCTAATTGGTATCCAACGTTTGAGGGTTGGAGCTCTTTTACAAAAATAAATAAATAAATCACACCCCAGTATGAAATGAGCGGTGCTGCTGCAACTACTTCCACATACGTTGTGCTTGAAATCTAGTTCAAACTTCAACATGTTCAGCTTTATGTTATGTTATATTTAAGCTTGTATTTTTCTTTTTACAATTTTAAATTTCATCAAAGTTTTTTGCATGAGGAAGGGTCAGATCTTTCTAGGTTCACACAGAGGTGCTATCTGTGGTTGCTATGACAACGTATTCAAACCTCTGCCGCTTCCTGGGACGGCGGTGAATACGTCACCGACTCAACATCCATCATCACTGTATCAGGGAATTTTCATCATCATCATCATCATAGGGCTGCAAACGAATATTCCATATTCGAAGGAATATTCGAATATAAATAATAAAAGAATGATCGACTATAAAAAATGAAGGTTCTAAAAAAACGAACAAACAAAAAGAACTGCCGTGCGAGTTCTCACGAGACTCTTACTGGTTATTATAGCGGTTGGATCTCTGGTTCTGGACAATCAGACAGAGATTCGCAGTCCACTGAGAGCCCCTTTCTATAGTTTGGACTTCTCTCAGTTTCTCTCTGCTTTTTCTGTCTAACACTCTCCATTCCTCCCTCTCTCAGTCTTTCTCTCTCAAACACACACACACACACACACACACACGCACACGCACACGCACACACACAGTAAATACACAGCGTCTCAGCTGGTAGCTCTGTGTGTGTGTCTGCGGGATGTCTTTGTTGCGTGTGTAATTACAGTCTAAATCAGCCTTCTGAAGTGGAGGGGGTTGAATTTGCTATTGCCAAGTTATTAATGGGAGACCGCCATCCACGTGTGTGTGTGTGTGTGTGTGTGTGTGTGTGTGTGTGTGTGTGTGTGTGTGTGTGTGTGTGTGTGTGTGTGTGTGTGTGTGTGTGTGTGTGTGTGTGTGTGTGTGTGTGTGTGTGTGCGCGCGCGTGCGTGCGTGGTGGCAAAGTAGTTTCTGTAATGGAGCAGATCTCCTATATTCAGCATCATCACAACGTCACCCAAAGACTGACTGAGTTTCTCCTCAAGAACAACTACATGAATCCCTCAGTCAGACCAGGCTGAATGGGATGCAACCTTCAGTCAGACCAGGCTGAATGGGATGCAACCTTCAGTCAGACCAGGCTGAATGGGATGCAACCTTCAGTCCGACCAGGCTGAATGGGATGCAACCTTCAGTCAGACCAGACCGTGGGGAATGGGATGCAACCTTCAGTCAGACCAGACCGTGGGGAATGGGATGCAACCTTCAGTCAGACCAGGCCGTGGGGAATGGGATGCAACCTTCAGTCAGACCAGGCTGTGGGGAATGGGATGCAACCTTCAGTCAGACCAGGCTGTGGGGAATGGGATGCAACCTTCAGTCAGACCAGGCTGTGGGGAATGGGATGCAACCTTCAGTCAGACCAGGCTGTGGGGAATGGGATGCAACCTTCAGTCAGACCAGGCTGTGGGGAATGGGATGCAACCTTCAGTCAGACCAGGCTGTGGGGAATGGGATGCAACCTTCAGTCAGACCAGGCTGTGGGGAATGGGATGCAACCTTCAGTCAGACCAGGCTGTGGGGAATGGGATGCAACCTTCAGTCAGACCAGGCTGTGTAGAATGGGATGCAACCTTCAGTCAGACCAGGCTGTGGGGAATGAGATGCAACCTTCAGTCAGACCAGACCGTGGGGAATGGGATGCAACCTTCAGTCAGACCAGACCGTGGGGAATGGGATGCAACCTTCAGTCAGACCAGGCTGTGGGGAATGAGATGCAACCTTGAGTTATTCAGCTTTATTAACTGACGGCTATTTTAGCAGTGGCTAATGTCTCCCCTGAGTCATAGGCAATTGCCTTTGACTTGTCTTAGTGGTTAAGATGTTGGCTTTCCATGTGGGAGACCAGGGTTCGTTACACTCACATACAAAAAAAGACATCAACAGCGCTAAGAAACTTCTGATTAATATGATGCTGTGTTATTTTAACTGTACTAATTGAAGGCTAACAAAAAAAGATCACTTCAAAATTACCAGGAGACTTTGGCTGAGAGTGTCTGACTGATGGTGCAGTGATCTAATGATCAGGCTTTCAGTACAGACATTCCATGTTCAAGTCCCATTCCTCCTACAGCTCAATGGTGCAGTTATTTTAACTTTTCAAGGCTCGAATAAAAAATTAAAACTCAAAAGCACCAGGAGACATCTGCTGAATGCCCAAAGGTGCCTTGGCTCAATGGTGTGGTGCGCTTGATCGGTTGTCTCTGCTACAGACAGTTGGCAGGTTCAAGTCCCATGTCATCAAGGTGCTGGAGGACCAGTACTCCTGCATTGAGCTATATAGGAGCAATGGGACTTGAACATGGAATGTCCGTACAGAGAGTCTGATCATTAGACCACTGCACCATCAGTCAGACACATTCAGACAAAATCTCCTGCAAATTTTGTGTGTTAGCCTTCAGTTAGTAAAGTTGAAACACCAGCATTAAACTATAGGAGAACACGGATTTGTACATGTAGAGCTGTATTAACTGAAGGCTGAGGCTTCAGCCTGATGACCTCAAAAGTCTCATATCTCCCCTGAGCCATAGGCAATTGTTTTGGCTTAGTGGTCAAGATGTTGGCCTTCCGTGCCCGATTCCCGGGTGTTACATAGAAAACAACTCTTGTGTGATGCGGTCAAATCCAAATTCAAGGCTTCATTCTTTCAACTTTACTAACTGAAGGCTAACATACAAAAGATCGCTTCAAAAGTACAAAGAGGCAGTGACTGTCGATTTGTGCCGTTTTTTGTTTGTTTGTTTGTTTGTTTGTTTGTTTTTCTTTGCTTTGTTGTTTTGTTATTATTGTTGACTTGTAATGTGTAAAATACTAATCACAAAAAAAGGTAATAATTTTAATAACTGAACTCATTATGGACCCATAATATGTTTTGCCATAATCATGCAGCTGACACAGACATGACAGCAATGAGCAATCGTACAAAAACTGTTTTAAAAGGCCTTTCGGTGCATGGGCAGGGCATCAATATTATATCCATATCATAATATTGGACTGGCTACTGTCTGTGATTTTGGAAATTGTAGCCTACTATTGTGATATGGCATAAGCGTTCTATAAAAATATAAATATCGGATCGGGACAAATCGGTATATCGGCATGATACTCAAAACCAAATGATCGGAATCGGATTGGGAGCAAAAACAGATAGAGATAGGACATCCTATCTCTAGAGATAGGGACATCCTATCTCTAGAGATAGGACATCCTATCTCTAGAGATAGGATGTCCTATCTCTAGAGATAGGACATCCTATCTCTAGAGATAGGGACATCCTATAGGGACATCTCTAGAGATAGGGACATCCTATAGGGACATCCTATCTCTAGAGATAGGGACATCCTATCTCTAGAGATAGGGACATCCTATCTCTAGAGATAGGATGTCCCTATCTCTATCTGTTTTAGCTCCCAATCCGATCCGATCCAATTTAGCTCCCAATCCCGATCCGAGAGATAGGATGTCCCTATATGATGTCCCTATCTCTAGAGATAGGATGTCCCTATGTCCCTATCTCTAGAGATAGGGACATCCCTAATAATTATGTTTTGATTGATTGATTGAAATATTTATTAACAGTTTGCAGAATTACAGTACATTTCAAGCACAACTCAATACATGTTGTCTGCATGTTGTCGGTATGGTAGCCTACTGATGTGTCTCCCCAGGCAGGCATTCGCTCCCCCTGATTGGTGAGCTTGGAGGTTTTGGGCAGAGAGTGATAGTCCAGAAGGTATATACAGTAAGCTCAGCGACATTTGCCTTTGGAGAAAATGTAAACAATTGCAAAAAATAAAGCTGAAGCAAGCAATTAACAGGAACATGGTCTATGTTTAAAAAAATACATGTGAATGTACAGTATATGTTGGAAATTGGAATGGACCTTTAACTCTAAGCCAAGGTGAGGTCATTCTTCAGAAATGTAGCAGCACACACAGTCCTGCTCTCGCTCTCTTTCTACCATTAGTGTCACACACACGCACGCACGCATGCACGCACGCACGCACGCACGCACGCACGCACGCACGCACGCACGCACGCACGCACGCACGCACGCACACACACACACACACACACACACACACACACACACACACACACACACACACACAGTTTCCCTATAAAAAACATGTACTTAGAATTTCTAAGTAGAAAGTGTGCATACACAGATGCACACTTGAGCACACTTATGTGCCGAATGAAGGTGTTATGAATTCTTAATGCCTAATGAGAGGTCAGGCAGCCCTATAAACTAGCATGTACACGCACGCACGCACGCACGCACGCACGCACGCGCACGCACACACACACACACACACACACACACACACACACACACACACACACACACAGTAGTACTCTGTAGATCTTTACTTAATGAGCCTCAAATGCTGTTCTTCTTCCCTGCTGAGCCGGTCGGGGGGGGAGTGATGGAGAGTGGGGGGAGGGATGGAGAGTGGAGGGAGTGATGGAGAGAGGAGGGAGTGATGGAGAGTGGAGGGAGTGATGGAGAGAGGGAGCAGAAAGGAAGCGGCAGGGGAGAAAAGTAAGAGGGACACGCACGCACGCACGCACGCACGCACGCACACACGCACGCATGCACACATAAAGATTCTGCCTCCCTTGCTCTGAATTTACACCAGCAGCTGCAATAGCGAATGTCCGAACGTTCGCAAAATGCAACAATTATTGTGTCCCGGGGATTAGTGGCATCCTCTTAAACAGTGTCGCATTGGTCGCACTATACCGCGCCGTACGACCCAGAGATTTTTCTGGAGCACACACATGCACATGCATCGGATTATTAAAAACCCATTCACAACACCTTTTGGTGTTTTAAGCATTATGTTATACTTTAGCTATTGAAAAATACGACCCAGGTAGGATGTGTAAATCAGTGGTTCCCAAACTTTTTCATGTCAAGGACCCCCAAATTGACACGTATTAGCCCACGGACCCCCACGGCAAAAATATGCCAGGGACCCCCATAAGAGAAGATTGTTACGGCTCTAGCAATGATTCTCATCCCGTTTAATTTCAAGTACCCCCAGTTTGACATGCATTAGTCTACTCCGGTGCGGACCCCTTTCATTTATATTGTAAAATCAATGTTAATTATCGGGTCCATTTGGTTCCATTTGTACACTCAAGTTACAGACCCATAAGGGTCCATTTGGTTCCAAACAATCATTTAGCTGGGACTCCCTGGAACTCCCTCAAGGACCCCTGGAGGTCCCCGGACCCCCACTTTGACATTGACTTCAGCGTTAGATTAAATGAACAGCAATAAAAACAGCAATAAAAAAAGACGGCAGAAATGAAGTCGAATATTGAAACTAGGGATGTCTGATATTATCGGTAAGTAATAGCATAAAAATGTAAAATATCGCTATCGGTCTATTGTGCATGCTATTTTACAGACTAAACAAAAATCTACAGCGGAAGAATCAACTTGTTTGTTTAACTGTCTGTTGCGCATCTGTGAGGTCTGAACTAGATATTATATCTATATTAGCTACCGGTATTTTATTTGATTAGATATGTGATATAGTTAATTATTGGTGAAAAAACCCCTGCATATATCGCTATTGGTTGATATCGGAATCAGAAATTAAGAATTTGACAATATCAGTAAATCAGATATAGGCACAAAAGCCAATATGGAACATCACAAAGGTTGTGAGTTGCAAGCAAATGATGTGTCCAATGATGACACGTCATTTATAGTTTTTCTCAACGGTCTCATAAAGTAGCACTTCATTGGCATTTCTGTGTATGTTTTGTTAACGTATATATTCAGTTGACTGGGTCCCCCAGGGGTCTACTTGCTCTGCACTTTCTTGCGTGTACAACAACCTCTTTGCTAAGAAAATAGCCAATCTAGAAGCTTAAATGTATTGGCTTTGCCTCTGGAGAGATGTGTGCGACTCAGTGCGAGTGAGACATAATCACCTTTCCACTACAAAGAACAGAGAACATAGAATGTTATGGTGGCACGCCTCAAACATTTCCTAATGTCAGTTAATATGTCTTAATATGACAGATAGTTCAGACCAAAGATTTACGATGAGACGAAACTCTAAAGCAGAAATAGCTGTCGTACAATGGAGCATATATTTAAGCATAATTTATAGGTCAGTCTGCACGACACTATAGACACTTCACTGTGCTTATGGATGTCATCCCGTGTGGACACTGGACCGTATTCATTTGGTCTTGGACGTACTATCCTGACTTGCAAATTTCATCTGGAAAATGTTGCTGCAGCCCCGAGGTAATCAATGCTTTTCATTTAGTCCCACTCTCCAGATACCACTCACAATGAGCACTATATTGGTGGGATTTAGATCTCATATACAACACTTTAGGGACCAACTGTAAGTCAGTACAGGTACAATTAATGTGTCAGTTAGTGGTAGATTAATTTTCTTGTCACTTTGATTTCTCTGGCCTATACTCACGTCTCTATATACTTTGGCATGTGTGCGATGTGATTCTTTCTCCCCTCCTCCACTTTCCTCTGCTGCAATGGGTGTGAAAAATACACCGGCACACGGCAGCAGTCTCAACCTGCTCACACATGAAAAGAATATCTCTCTCCTCCTGCCTTTCTCTCTCTCTCTCTCTCTCTCTCTCTCTCTCTCTCTCTCTCTCTCTCTCTCTCTCTCTCTCTCTCTCTCTCTCTCTCTCTCTCTCTCTCTCTCTCTCTCTCTCTCTCTCTCTCTATATATATATATATATCAATTCCTCTGCTTCTTTCTCTATCACGTTCCTCCTCTTTCTCGACATAAACACAGAACCTCCCTTCTCACTGTGTAAGCATACACAGGAACTTTGCCAAACAACCATACACTATATATATATATATATATATATATATATGTGTATAACATTTGATAGGCCTACATAAACACACACAATTCCCCTTCCACCGTTTACACCCGGAACCGCATTCACGCGCGCGCACACACACACACACACACACACACACACACACACACACACACACACAGTCACACACACACACACACACACACACACAGTCACACGCACGCACGCACGCGCACACACACACACACACACACACACACACACACACACACACACACACACACACACGCGCACACACTCACGCACGCACGCACGCACGCACGCACGCACGCACGCACGCACGCACGCACGTACACACGTACACATGTGCGCACACACACACACACACACACACACACACACACACACACACACACACACACACACACAGTCACACACACACACACACACACACACACACACACACACACACACACACACACACACACACACACAGATTGCACCCTGCCCGTGTACTCTGTGCTGGTCCCGACTCCAGCTCCAATTATCAGGAGGCTATGGTAGCAGAGACCTAAATGGGCTGCAGCACTGAACCGGCATGTCTTCCGTGGAGCACACAGCTGGAGGAGAGGACAGGAGTGGAAAGAGAGGAGGCACAGGAGGTGAGATGGAGAAGAATTAAGAGAGGAGAGGGATGAGAGAGAGAACATGAAGTGGAAGAAAGCACCCACTTCGAATGCTATCAGCCCGTATAATCACCAGTAGGTTACAAGCACTGAGTAACCCATTGAGTACCCATTGAGTAACACCCACAACACCAGAGGGAGTTCAACAAACCATGTGCAACCCAGATTCGGCGCAAACAAGGGACTAAATTCATTTTCAATTCACCTACGGACGGCTGCAATTCGAAACTGTCCCCCTGTAAATAAAGCGTCCCGTCCCCCCCACCCCCTTATCCCCTTAGTTTATATGTTTTTCCCTTTTTACTGAATTGAAAATGGTGGACCCTGTTGTAAACAAGTGTAATGCTTAATCAATCATGTCGTCCACAGTAATAGCTTTTGTATTGACTTGTGCTTTCGTTTTAAATGTACCCATCCTGCATACTGTGAAATAAAATGTTCAATCAGTCAATCAAGACCATGCAATGGAACAAGTGGGCTCTACTGGAGCCTACTGGCTGCGATTAGGAAACGTGGAAATCTCGCCGAAGCGAAAACATCATGAAACTTCACTTTATGTTTACTTACGTGTCCAGGCCTGAAGTTAGAGTTAGGGTTAGGGATAGTAATAGTCGGACAACGCAACGTCGCTCAATGGCTGACAACAACAACAACAACGTTGCCGCTCCAGTAGAGCTTACTGACTCCATTAACCCATTCTGTACGGGAACCCCTTTTGGTGTTTTAAGCCTTATGTTATACTTTAGCTATGGAAAAATAGCAGATCCACAAGGTCATAGCGCGGCACCGAGTGCTACAAGCTTGTAGATCTGCTATTTTAGAAAAATCGTGAAAATGTGGCGCAAATCTTTTAATATATTATTTCAGAGCGAACGTTTTTAACTTAAATCTTTGCTTCTGGGGGGGGGGTCCCTGGAACAACATCAGATGGGGGTCGGCGGCCAAATACATACATTCTAGGGGTTCTTGACATGAAATAGTTTGAGAACCACTGACATAGAAACAGTTTTTCAGAAAACTATTTAGAAGGCATTTGTAGAATCGTCCTCAGGCATAAATTTGATAAGTACCCTAGTGGTTGATATGGGTTGATAACACTCGAATCCGCTAAAGAAAGACAGGTGAGCTGACATATGGACTAGTTTACTTTAATTTAATTTTGATGCGTGCTGGTTTCTCTCAGGTTTCTTGATAGAGGGTATGCGCATGCATAAGGTGCAAAGTGAGCTAAGCGTCATTTAATGCAATCAGATAGGACTTTTTTATTTAAAACTACTTTTTGGCCTCGACAGCCAAAAAGTACATACATACATACATGTTGAGGCCAGAAAGTAGTTTTTTTGTTGCCACTCAGTAGGTGTTCCCGCATAACGTCCGGGTATGATGATGTCACGCGCATAGCCTCTAGTTGCAATGTTGTCCAAGAGCTGTACTAGCCTATATGCCTCACTCTCCGCTCTCTTTTCTAGCCTTGGGGCGACTGTGGCTCAAGAGGTAGAGCAGGTCGTCCAATGATCCATGGGTCGGCGGTTCGAATCCCGGCTCCTCCTGGCTACATGTCGAAGTGTCCTTGGGCAAGACACTAAACCCCAAATTGCTCCCGATGTGCTGGTTGGTACCTTGCATGGCTTCCGCCGCAATCGGTGTATGAATGTGTGTGTGAATGGGTGAATGTAATGCACAATCTATGTAAAGCGCCTTGGATAAAGGCGCTATATAAATGCACCATTTACCATTTACCATTTTATCTCACCATGATCTGTTGTACGTCTGCCTTTCATTATTTATTCTTTCTCCTCTCCTCCTCCTCTCTATTATAGGCTAATACATCTCTTCTAATTCTCTCTGCATACCCGTACTCAACCCTCTTGTTCATGCCCGTCCCTCCATGCATGTCGTCTCTTTATCCCTCTACTCTTTTTCTCTTCACAGTCTGTCTGCCTAATGACACATCTCTCCCTGTCCATCTCTCAGTTTCAGTCTCTCTTGATCTTTCTCCTTCCCCCAGTCTCTCTCTCTCTCTCTCTCTCTCTCTCTCTCTCTCTCTCTCTGTGTAGGTGCTAAGAGGAAGGACATGAAGAGGAGAAGAGGAAAGGGGAACCATCAAAGGCAGTGTAAAGGCCACGAGGACTGGGTGTCAAACAATCAAAGGAAGACATCACTTTTTCACCAGACCGAAATGCTTTCACTGCAATGCAATTCACATATTTGTGAATGTCAATTGAATGTTCACTATTCACCATTCGCTATGTTCCACAGATAAATATTTTGAAAATATCCGATCTGCAAGCTCACAGTGCATTATATTTCCTCGTGACATGCTGCATTTTTAGGGGGGCAATATTGACATAATTAGTTACATACCGAAATATGACATGAACGTAAAGGCACTGTAATGTACAGTAACAATTCAGTTCAGACAGTTAAACACAATGTGTAAGGAGCTTTATAGTCACAGAGTGAAATGCTCTTTCAAAGCTTCGGGTTTCAGTGGAGAGTATTTAGTGTCACGCTGTTTAAATTCTGATTCAATGAGTGCTGTTAATGGAGCTTTTGTAGTGTCAGCCGGTCTATATTCTCAGACAGACACTTAAATGAAATATATTGGAAAGACTAGCGTTGGTTGGTCGCACTTATTTATTGAGAGACCGTGCGTGCGTGTGTGTGTGTGTGTGTGTGTGTGTGTGTGTGTGTGTGTGTGTGTGTGTGTGTGTGTGTGTGTGTATATTATAGCCCCAATGTTGTATCTATAGCTATCTTTCACCTCCGGTTTTCTTGACAGGACAATAGTAAGCGAAATATTCACAGTGTGAACATTTGTGAATAAGCGATGACATTTGCATATAAGGTAGTAGTGTATTGCTCATTGCTCTTTATTTTGTGTGTGTGTGCGTGTGCGCGTATGTATCTGTGTGTGCGTGCGTGCGTGCGTGCGTGCGTGCGTGTGTGTGTGTGCGTGCGTGCGTGCGTGCGTGCGTGCGTGCGTGTGGTTGTGTGTTATGTGTGTATGAATCAGTAAACTCCATCATTTGCACTGAATTGTGTGCAACCTCCATAGTTTTAGGGGGTTAATTCACATATTAAACAGAATGAAAATGAATGAGGGCAGCGGAAGCAATTGGGGGAAAACATTAGTAATTGGAATTGCTCCATACAAATTACAACAGCAAAAGAATCTGCATGTGGACAAGTCATTTGTCACAAAGTATTTTGTGACAAATAGGTTTGTTTGTTTGTTTGTTTGCTTGTTTGTTAGATATTCAAAGATTTGCTCCACATTTTCACGATTTTTCAAAAATAGCAGATCTACAAGCTCATAGCACTATGCATATAGCATATGAGCTTGTAGATCTGCTTGTAGATCTGCTATTTTTCAATAGCTAAAGTATAACATAATGCTTAAAACACCGACTCCCGTCCTGAATGGGTTAACATGGTCAAAAAAGCAATGACGGGTGACGGATAATGTGGACAAGATAATGCATTCGCTTCCCACGGCCAATACGACTGCAATGTAGGCCTACTGTACTGTAGGCCTACTGTCGGTCAGGCTTTGCTACAATTAGTTTGGTCCCGGTTATATATTATTATTATGTTCTCAATTTGGGTGGATATAAAATATTCATGTGCGTATTGAAGTGTTGCTTCACCTTCCCTAAAATAAGTGTTGACTGGAGAATAGGCAACGATGCTTTCCGAGCCTTCGACAGTACGAGCAAAATGGCCACGGCCGCACCGACTGAGAATATGGTCAATGGCCTTCGTCTCTCCTGTCTCTCTGTTACGTAGGCTACATCAAACCTGCGTGCATTTTCACGTGGGTCGGGGTGTGCGACTGTGCTTATGTGCGTTCGTTCACTGACTATTTGTGTGTGTGTGTGTGTGTGTGTGTGTGTGTGCGTGCGTGCGTGCGTGCGTGCGTGCGTGCGTGCGTGCGTGCGTGCGTGCGTGCGTGCGTGCGTGCGTGCGTGCGTGCGTGTGTGTGTGTCTGTCACTGGTCGCATAGTGGTCCCGCATTAGGCCTACCATTCATCTCAATTTAACAGCGCTCAACATGCATGTGAGTGTGTGACCATCATCACTGTAGTGTAAATCATCGGGTCCAGATTACGACCGCTTTATTATTCATGATGCAGGCCTTTTATCGCTACTGATATTTCTCTCTTCACTCCCCCCCCCCCCCCCCCCCCTCCCCCCTGTGACCTGCAGCCAGGGCGAGAGCAGGGGGGGGGGGGTTGAGGGGAGGGGTTGAGAGAGTCACAAAGAGAGGGAGGGGGGAAGTTTGTTTTTCAGAGAAGACGGGGGAGCTTTAGCTCTGCTGAGGTGTACATAAATACAATTCTTAAGTGGGCAGTTTGTGCGCGTGTGTGCGTGTCGGCTACCATCCACTCCCTCTCTACATTGCACAAACCACAATCCCCATTCTCTCTCTCTCTCTCTCTCTCTCTCTCTCTCTCTCTCTCACTCTCTCTCACTCTCTCGCTCATTTAAAGATGGCCCGACTCTTCAAAAGTAGTATAACCAGCATAGTAAAACAACAACATAGAACTCCTCATTAGCTGCAGTCCACAGAAATGGTTTGGACAAGAACTGTCTTTTTGCATACGGTAACTCAAAACACACTGACACATTAGGCAAAGCAATGTTTCCCTCCCCAAGGAAATTATATGCTATAGTTTTATACATACTTTTTTCTAAATTATGCGTAATGCATGTTCATTTCTCATACATCAGACTTTCATTTTGCAGCGGAAGAGACATTGCACCTTGCTGTGACCATCGTCCCTGACTCAGTACCTTAGTATCTCTGACAGCAATCGTCAGTATCGTGCAATTACAATCATGCAATATTTGGATGGTTCACAGATCTTTTTTTTGTGTGAATAATTATTATTCACAGGTATACCTGGCCAATTCTGCCCAACATAGCCTGGAAATCATGCAGACGAATCTGTCACACAGGAAAATAAAGTCCCTGCATGGACTGATGGGAGATGGCTCTGGCACTCCTCGGTTTGAATTACATTTCACTCACCCCAGAGTTGTGGATGACCAATGAGAGCCCACTATTCAAAGTGAGACCATTTTGCTGTGACGTTGGAATCTGTTTGGAACCACACCCCTTGGAAATAAACGAAGTTCCAGACTAATATCTACGCAGTGATAATAGTCTGGCCATGCCAGGCTAATTGATGGGCTGGCCCAGGCCACCCTTGGTCCAGGAACCTTAAGGGTGCCTGGACCCTTAATTGTCCAGGCACCTATAGCCTGACAGCGTGTCGCGGGTTCGAGTCCCAATCCCGACGACCTTTGCTGCGTGTCACCCCCCCCACACACACACACACACACACACACACACACTCTCTTTCCCCATTTCCTGTCACACTACTGTCTAGTGTCTACATCAATAAAGGTATAAAAACAGCAGAATAAATATACTATATCTTAAAAGAAAATTACAAGGGTATGCTAACAGACTGGTGTATGTAGACCACACTTTCTGTGACTGTGCTGACTGATGATGTAGTCCTGACTGTGCCGGGTCGTCTCTCAGGGCTTCTCGGTCTCCTGATTTTATTTTTCACCTTGTATTCTCTCTCTCTCTCCTTTGCTTTTGTATCCAGCGGCCAGCCCAGCCATGTGGAACTAAAGAGGAGCATGTGTTGTTGGTCAACCTGCCTTTCCCCTCACAGGTGGCCGGTCACAGCTGTTCTCTCTCTCTCTCTCGTGCACACACATGCACACACACACACGCATGCACACACACGCACACGATACATGTTTTATTTCAGTTTGTAAACGCTTGCCAACCAGACCATAATTAGACCACAGATTATATTGTGTGGCATTATCTTCACCTTGGTAATTACGATGATAAAAGGGTATACAATGGCATGCTCAGAGGCAGTGCTCTGTGCGCCCTCAGAAACAACACAGACAACACTATGGTGACTTAGCAGTAAAAAAAAATGCCACAATACAACATATGGCAGAAACTATGTCATCATTACAATACAAGAAAGCAATATGGTACAGTCAGTACAACAACAGTGGATATTACTGTGTGTAAATGTTTCACTCTCTCCCTATCTAACCTGCTCCACTCAACACACATACTGTACAATGAACTTTAATAAAGACTATATCCCCTCGCTCTGTACGTCTGGACTTCAAATAATGAAAAATATTGATTTGAAACATATTTTTTGCCGATATTGCTCTCTCTCTCTCTCTCATCAGGGAGCATAGAGAAATGGGCATCAAGTCCGTTTGATATTCTGAGGCCATGAGTGACATCTAGTGGTAGCTACAAGGTAAAACACCTTTTTATTGAAGGTAAGCCTACTGAAGTTCGTGTGAAAAAAGCACAAGTGGTGAGGGTTCATGCACCATTCCATGGGTTAAGATTGTTTTTTTGTTTGTTTGTTTGTTTGTTTGTTTGTTTGAAAGAAAGAAAGAAAGAAAGAAAGAAAGAAAGAAAGAAAGAAAGAAAGAAGACATGACATGACATGACATGACATGACATGACATGACATGACATGACATGACATGACATGACATGACATGACATCAGCTTGTGACTGCAACTTGTTCCTGTTCGCAGATGACTCAGCCCTGCTGGTCTCGGACAGGAACAAACTGCTGGTTGAAAAGGCCCTCAGCTCTGAACTCGGTAGAATCTGCACCTGGCTCGCTGATAACACCTGGGAAAAACTGAATCCATTCTCTTTGGATACAATAGTAATCTCAGCAAGGCAGATGGCTTTGAGCGTGGTTAGAGTGGGTAGGTTGGTTAGGTTTGAATGAGGTAATGGGGCTCAATGGCAGCTATTGGCACGTCAAAAAAATCACTTTCACCTAGAAACTCCATTCACACTTTTTATAATTCAGCTTACTGTGGAGACACATGCTGGAACTTTTTACTTTGAAATGTTTTGTAGTTTCTGAGTGATTTTCGTCTTTTTTTCAAATACTCAAAAATGATGAAAAACGGCATGGTATAGTATGCCGTCCGAGGCCATGGGCTGAATTTGAACCCATGATCTGTGGCTCACATATAGACTGCAACTTATCACAGAGAGCCACCATGCTCTCTGAGAAACTCCTCAGCTTTCCATTTCTCTTCTGGGTGTTATTCTCCAAAATGTGATCCACAGTGAAGAGTAGAAGGAACTCAGCTAGACTTGAACCCACAACCTGTGGCTCACATAGACAGCAGCTTATCACAGAGTGCCATCATGCTCTCAGGGAATCGCCTCAGCTTTCCATCTCTTTCCAGTGTTCTTCTGGATGTTATTCTCCAAAACATTCTGCAGAGGGAAGGTAGGAGGAACTCAGTTGGATTTGAACTCACAACCTCTGGCTCACATGGATGTCGTCTTAACAAGGGTGCCACTGAGCCCTCTGTGATTTTAAGTTTTAAGTTGTTCTTCTTGGTGTGACTTTTCAAATGGGGCCTTGCAATCATGTACAGAGCATTTTAATGGTGTTTGGTGTGCATCCAAGGTGTTATCATGGATTATAATCACATAATACTGAGGAGAAAACATGACAGCACACAGACAGCCTGGTAGCTCAATGTGTTAAGTGGCTATCCACATGATCCAGATGTCGTGGGTTCAAATCCCACTCTGGTCTTTACTCCGAAACATTACTTTGAAGAAAGAAGAAGATAAAAGCGCACGGAAATCTCACTCAGTCAAGCTAAGGTAGTGATGGTGCAGTTGGTATAAAGAAAAGGACATTGTAGTAAAAAAATCACAACCGTGTGAACTGAGTGGTGCAACTCCCCTCTATTTGTTCTCTGTATCGTTCCAATTTGTATCGTTCCAATTTCATTTCCTATTGGTTCTCTGTATCGTTCCAATTTCTTCTCTGTATCGTTCCAATTTGTATCATTCCAATTTCTTCAGTATCGTTCCAATTTGTATCGTTCCAATTTCTTCTCTGTATCGTTCCAATTTGTATCGTTCCAATTTCTTCTCTGTATCGTTCCAATTTGTATCGTTTCAATTTCTTCTCTGTATCGTTCCAATTTTATCGTTCCAATTTGTTCTCTGTATCGTTCCAATTTCAGTACCTATTGGTTCAAAACAGTGCCCCTACTGGTACTCATGAGTCACACATGAGTCACACACAAACATAGGTTAACAGTCACAAACATAGGTGAACACCACGGACATTGCTGTTCCTTGGAGTGGTTGCACGCCCAATGCATTCCCAATGGCAATAGCACAAACTTTGGCATGCTACTAGTCCTACATACTTACACCTAGAAACCCCATTCAAACCTATTTAGGTTCATCTTACGGTGGACATGTTTGCCTGAAAAGGAATCTTTGAAATGTTTCATCGTTTTAGAAATATAGTGCTTTCAAATTTGAGACATTTACAATGGGGCTCAATGGCAGATATTGGCACGTCAAAATCACTTTCACCTAGAAACTCCATTCACACGTTTTATAATTCAGCTTACTGTGGAGACACATGCTGGAACTTTTTACTTTGAAATGTTTTGTAGTTTCTGAGTTATTTAAGTTAAACGCCCAATGCATTCCCAATGGCAATAGCACAAACTTTGGCATGCTACTATTCCTACATACTTACACCTAGAAACCCCATTCAAACCTATTTAGGTTCATCTTACGGTGGACATGTTTGCCTGAAAAGGAATCTTTGAAATGTTTCATCGTTTTAGAAATATAGTGCTTTCAAATTTGAGACATTTACAATGGGGCTCAATGGCAGATATTGGCACGTCAAAAAAGGACTTTCACCTAGAAACTCCATTCACACTTTTTATAATTCAGCTTTCTGTGGAGACACATGCTGGAACTTTTTACTTTGAAATGTTTTGTAGTTTCTGAGTTATTTAAGTTAAACGCCCAATGCATTCCCAATGGCAAAAGCACAAACTTTGGCATGCTACTAGTCCTACATACTTACACCTAGAAACCCCATTCAAACCTATTTAGGTTCATCTTACGGTGGACATGTTTGCCTGAAAAGGAATCTTTGAAATGTTTCATCGTTTTAGAAATATAGTGCTTTCAAATTTGAGACATTTACAATGGGGCTCAATGGCAGATATTGGCACGTCAAAAAAGCACTTTCACCTAGAAACTCCATTCACACTTTTTATAATTCAGCTTTCTGTGGAGACACATGCTGGAACTTTTTACTTTGAAATGTTTTGTAGTTTCTGAGTTATTTAAGTTAAACGCCCAATGCATTCCCAATGGCAATAGCACAAACTTTGGCATGCTACTAGTCCTACATACTTACACCTAGAAACCCCATTCAAACCTATTTAGGTTCATCTTACGGTGGACATGTTTGCCTGAAAAGGAATCTTTGAAATGTTTCATAGTTTTAGAAATATAGTGCTTTTAAATTTGAGAAATTCAGAATGGGGGTCAATGGCAGATTTTGGCAAGTAATGATTTGAGTGGGGTTTGAACCCACAATCTCCAGGTCATGCAGCCAGTGTGCTAAGTCACTGATCTACTTGCTACCTGCCACAACACAGTCTGCTGTTCCCTTTGAGTACAACATTGATACAAATATAAAATACAAAAAATAAAATAACAGGAGATTTGTCTATTGTTTATTTTGCTGTTGTTTATCTCTAGACGTTCGAATGTTTATGAACCACAATGGAAACAAGTCTCTGGCTCTTCTGTCATTATCTATTCGGCCTTTTAAGAACAGCATGCACAGTGGCTCACTGGGTACAGAGCCTGCCTGGGAATCAGGAGGCTGCAGGTTCAAGTCCTGCCTCTGACATAGTGTCCCAAAATCATGAAAATATGACAAACCATGGACTATAGTATGTTGTTTTTTCATGATTTTCATCTTTTTTTCAAATCCTCCAAAATCATGAAAAACGACATGCTATAGTATGCCGTCCGAAACCATGAACTATAGTATGTCGTTTTTTCATGATTTTCATTTTTTTTCCCAAATAGTCCAAAATCACGAAAAACGACATGCTATAGTATGCCGTCCGAAAAAAATTATAACTTTGGCATTCTACTAGTCCTGCATACTTACACCTAGAATCCCCATTCAAACCTATTTAGGTTCATCTTACGGTGGACATGTTTGCCTGAAAAGGAATATTTGAAATGTTTCATAGTTTTAGAAATATAGTGCTTTAAATGTGAGAAATTTATAATGGCAGATAGTGGCACGTCAAAATCACTTTCACCTAGAAACTCCATTCACACAATTTATAATTCAGCTTACTGTGGAGACACATGCTGGAACTTTTTACTTTGAAATGTTTTGTAGTTTCTGAGTTATTTAAGTTAAACGCCCAATGCATTCCCAATGGCAATAGCACAAACTTTGGCATGCTACTAGTCCTACTTACTTACACCTAGAAACCCCATTCAAACCTATTTAGGTTCATCTTACGGTGGACATGTTTGCCGGGAAAGGAATCTTTGAAATGTTTCATCGTTTTAGAAATATAGTGCTTTCGAATTTGAGACATTTACAATGGGGCTCAATGGCAGATATTGGCACGTCAAAAAAGGACTTTCACATAGAAACTCCATTCACACTTTTTATAATTCAGCTTTCTGTGGAGACACATGCTGGAACTTTTTACTTTGAAATGTTTTGTAGTTTCTGAGTTATTTAAGTTAAACGCCCAATGCATTCCCAATGGCAATAGCACAAACTTTGGCATGCTACTAGTCCTACATACTTACACCTAGAAACCCCATTCAAACCTATTTAGGTTCATCTTACGGTGGATATGTTTGCCTTAAAAGGAATCTTTGAAATGTTTCATCGTTTTAGAAATATAGTGCTTTCAAATTTGAGACATTTACAATGGGGCTCAATGGCAGATATTGGCATGTCAAAAAAGCACTTTCACCTAGAAACTCCATTCACACTTTTTATAATTCAGCTTTCTGTGGAGACACATGCTGGAACTTTTTACTTTGAAATGTTTTGTAGTTTCTGAGTTATTTAAGTTAAACGCCCAATGCATTCCCAATGGCAATAGCACAAACTTTGGCATGCTACTAGTCCTACATACTTACACCTAGAAACCCCATTCAAACCTATTTAGGTTCATCTTACGGTGGACATGTTTGCCTGAAAAGGAATCTTTGAAATGTTTCATAGTTTTAGAAATATAGTGCTTTTAAATTTGAGAAATTCAGAATGGGGGTCAATGGCAGATTTTGGCAAGTAAAGATGTGAGTGGGGTTTGAACCCACAATCTCCAGGTCATGCAGCCAGTGTGCTAAGTCACTGATCTACTTGCTACCTGCCACAACACAGTCTGCTGTTCCCTTTGAGTACAACATTGATACAAAAATAAAATACAAAAAATAAAATAACAGGAGATTTGTCTATTGTTTCTTTTGCTGTTGTTTATCTCTAGACGTTCGAATGTTTATGAACCACAATGGAAACAAGTCTCTGGCTCTTCTGTCATTATCTATTCGGCCTTTTAAGAACAGCATGCACAGTGGCTCACTGTGCATGCTGTTTTACTTTGAAATGTTTTGTAGTTTCTAAAGTTATTTAAGTTAAACGCCCAATGCATTCCCAATGGCAATAGCACAAACTTTGGCATGCTACTAGTCCTACTTACTTACACCTAGAAACCCCATTCAAACCTATTTAGGTTCATCTTACGATGGACATGTTTGCCGGGAAAGGAATCTTTGAAATGTTTCATCGTTTTAGAAATATAGTGCTTTCGAATTTGAGACATTTACAATGGGGCTCAATGGCAGATATTGGCACGTCAAAAAAGGACTTTCACATAGAAACTCCATTCACACTTTTTATAATTCAGCTTTCTGTGGAGACACATGCTGGAACTTTTTACTTTGAAATGTTTTGTAGTTTCTGAGTTATTTAAGTTAAACGCCCAATGCATTCCCAATGGCAATAGCACAAACTTTGGCATGCTACTAGTCCTACATACTTACACCTAGAAACCCCATTCAAACCTATTTAGGTTCATCTTACGGTGGATATGTTTGCCTTAAAAGGAATCTTTGAAATGTTTCATCGTTTTAGAAATATAGTGCTTTCAAATTTGAGACATTTACAATGGGGCTCAATGGCAGATATTGGCATGTCAAAAAAGCACTTTCACCTAGAAACTCCATTCACACTTTTTATAATTCAGCTTTCTGTGGAGACACATGCTGGAACTTTTTACTTTGAAATGTTTTGTAGTTTCTGAGTTATTTAAGTTAAACGCCCAATGCATTCCCAATGGCAATAGCACAAACTTTGGCATGCTACTAGTCCTACATACTTACACCTAGAAACCCCATTCAAACCTATTTAGGTTCATCTTACGGTGGACATGTTTGCCTGAAAAGGAATCTTTGAAATAATTCATAGTTTTAGAAATATAGTGCTTTTAAATTTGAGAAATTCAGAATGGGGGTCAATGGCAGATTTTGGCAAGTAAAGATGTGAGTGGGGTTTGAACCCACAATCTCCAGGTCATGCAGCCAGTGTGCTAAGTCACTGATCTACTTGCTACCTGCCACAACACAGTCTGCTGTTCCCTTTGAGTACAACATTGATACAAAAATAAAATACAAAAAATAAAATAACAGGAGATTTGTCTATTGTTTCTTTTGCTGTTGTTTATCTCTAGACGTTTGAATGTTTATGAACCACAATGGAAACAAGTCTCTGGCTCTTCTGTCATTATCTATTCAGCCTTTTAAGAACAGCATGCACAGTGGCTCACTGGGTACAGAGCCTGCCTGGGAATCAGGAGGCTGCAGGTTCAATTCCTGCCTCTGACATAGTGTCCCAAAATCATGAAAATATGACAAACCATGGACTATAGTATGTTGCTTTTTCATGATTTTCATCTTTTTTTCAAATCCTCCAAAATCATGAAAAACGACATGCTATAGTATGCCGTCCGAAACCATGAACTATAGTATGTCGTTTTTTCATGATTTTCATCTTTTTTTCAAATAGTCCAAAATCACGAAAAACGACATGCTATAGTATGCCGTCCGAAAAAAATTATAACTTTGGCATGCTACTAGTCCTACATACTTACACCTAGAATCCCCATTCAAACCTATTTAGGTTCATCTTACGGTGGACATGTTTGCCTGAAAAGGAATCTTTGAAATGTTTCATCGTTTTAGAAATATAGTGCTTTCAAATTTGAGACATTTACAATGGGGCTCAATGGCAGATATTGGCACGTCAAAAAAGCACTTTCACCTAGAAACTCCATTCACACTTTTTATAATTCAGCTTTCTGTGGAGACACATGCTGGAACTTTTTACTTTGAAATGTTTTGTAGTTTCTGAGTTATTTAAGTTAAACGCCCAATGCATTCCCAATGACAATAGCACAAACTTTGGCATGCTACTAGTCCTACATACTTACACCTAGAAACCCCATTCAAACCTATTTAGGTTCATCTTACGGTGGACATGTTTGCCTGAAAAGGAATCTTTGAAATGTTTCATCGTTTTAGAAATATAGTGCTTTCAAATTTGAGACATTTACAATGGGGCTCAATGGCAGATATTGGCACGTCAAAAAAGCACTTTCACCTAGAAACTCCATTCACACTTTTTATAATTCAGCTTTCTGTGGAGACACATGCTGGAACTTTTTACTTTGAAATGTTTTGTAGTTTCTGAGTTATTTAAGTTAAACGCCCAATGCATTCCCAATGGCAATAGCACAAACTTTGGCATGCTACTAGTCCTACATACTTACACCTAGAAACCCCATTCAAACCTATTTAGGTTAATCTTACGGTGGACATGTTTGCCTGAAAAGGAATCTTTGAAATGTTTCATCGTTTTAGAAATATAGTGCTTTCAAATTTGAGACATTTACAATGGGGATCAATGGCAGATATTGGCACGTCAAAAAAGCACTTTCACCTAGAAACTCCATTCACACTTTTTATAATTCAGCTTTCTGTGGAGACACATGCTGGAACATTTTACTTTGAAATGTTTTGTAGTTTCTGAGTTATTTAAGTTAAACGACAATGCATTCCCAATGGCAATAGCACAAACTTTGGCATGCTACTAGTCCTACATACTTACGCCTAGAAACCCCATTCAAACTTATTTAGGTTCATCTTACGGTGGACATGTTTGCCTGAAAAGGAATCTTTGAAATGTTTAATCGTTTTAGAAATATAGTGCTTTCAAATTTGAGACATTTACAATGGGGCTCAATGGCAGATATTGGCACGTCAAAAAAGCACTTTCACCTAGAAACTCCATTCACACTTTTTATAATTCAGCTTTCTGTGGAGACACATGCTGGAACTTTTTACTTTGAAATGTTTTGTAGTTTCTGAGTTATTTAAGTTAAACGCCCAATGCATTCCCAATGGCAATAGCACAAACTTTGGCATGCTACTAGTCCTACATACTTACACCTAGAAACCCCATTCAAACCTATTTAGGTTCATCTTACGGTGGACATGTTTGCCTGAAAAGGAATCTTTGAAATGTTTCATCGTTTTAGAAATATAGTGCTTTCAAATTTGAGACATTTACAATGGGGATCAATGGCAGATATTGGCACGTCAAAAAAGCACTTTCACCTAGAAACTCCATTCACACTTTTTATAATTCAGCTTTCTGTGGAGACACATGCTGGAACATTTTACTTTGAAATGTTTTGTAGTTTCTGAGTTATTTAAGTTAAACGCCCAATGCATTCCCAATGGCAATAGCACAAACTTTGGCATGCTACTAGTCCTACATACTTACGCCTAGAAACCCCATTCAAACCTATTTAGGTTCATCTTACGGTGGACATGTTTGCCTGAAAAGGAATCTTTGAAATGTTTAATCGTTTTAGAAATATAGTGCTTTCAAATTTGAGACATTTACAATGGGGCTCAATGGCAGATATTGGCACGTCAAAAAAGCACTTTCACCTAGAAACTCCATTCACACTTTTTATAATTCAGCTTTCTGTGGAGACACATGCTGGAACTTTTTACTTTGAAATGTTTTGTAGTTTCTGAGTTATTTAAGTTAAACGCCCAATGCATTCCCAATGGCAATAGCACAAACTTTGGCATGCTACTAGTCCTACATACTTACACCTAGAAACCCCATTCAAACCTATTTAGGTTCATCTTACGGTGGACATGTTTGCCTGAAAAGGAATCTTTGAAATGTTTCATAGTTTTAGAAATATAGTGCTTTTAAATTTGAGAAATTCAGAATGGGGGTCAATGGCAGATTTTGGCAAGTAAAGATTTGAGTGGGGTTTGAACACACAATCTCCAGGTCATGCAGCCAGTGTGCTAAGTCACTGATCTACTTGCTACCTGTCACAACACAGTCTGCTGTTCCCTTTGAGTACAACATTGATACAAAAATAAAATACAAAAAATAAAATAACAGGAGATTTGTCTATTGTTTCTTTTGCTGTTGTTTATCTCTAGACGTTCGAATGTTTATGAACCACAATGGAAACAAGTCTCTGGCTCTTCTGTCATTATCTATTCGGCCTTTTAAGAACAGCATGCACAGTGGCTCACTGGGTACAGAGCCTGCCTGGGAATCAGGAGGCTGCAGGTTCAAGTCCTGCCTCTGACATAGTGTCCCAAAATCATGAAAATATGACAAACCATGGACTATAGTATGTTGTTTTTTCATGATTTTCATCTTTTTTTCAAATCCTCCAAAATCATGAAAAACGACATGCTATAGTATGCCGTCCGAAACCATGAACTATAGTATGTCGTTTTTTCATGATTTTCATCTTTTTTTCAAATAGTCCAAAATCACGAAAAACGACATGCTATATAGTATGCCGTCCGAAAAAAATGTATAACTTTGGCATGCTACTAGTCCTACATACTTACACCTAGAATCCCCATTCAAACCTATTTAGGTTCATCTTACGGTGGACATGTTTGCCTGAAAAGGAATCTTTGAAATGTTTCATCGTTTTAGAAATATAGTGCTTTCAAATTTGAGACATTTACAATGGGGCTCAATGGCAGATATTGGCACGTCAAAAAAGCACTTTCACCTAGAAACTCCATTCACACTTTTTATAATTCAGCTTTCTGTGGAGACACATGCTGGAACTTTTTACTTTGAAATGTTTTGTAGTTTCTGAGTTATTTAAGTTAAACGCCCAATGCATTCCCAATGGCAATAGCACAAACTTTGGCATGCTACTAGTCCTACATACTTACACCTAGAAACCCCATTCAAACCTATTTAGGTTCATCTTACGGTGGACATGTTTGCCTGAAAAGGAATCTTTGAAATAATTCATAGTTTTAGAAATATAGTGCTTTTAAATTTGAGAAATTCAGAATGGGGGTCAATGGCAGATTTTGGCAAGTAAAGATGTGAGTGGGGTTTGAACCCACAATCTCCAGGTCATGCAGCCAGTGTGCTAAGTCACTGATCTACTTGCTACCTGCCACAACACAGTCTGCTGTTCCCTTTGAGTACAACATTGATACAAAAATAAAATACAAAAAATAAAATAACAGGAGATTTGTCTATTGTTTCTTTTGCTGTTGTTTATCTCTAGACGTTTGAATGTTTATGAACCACAATGGAAACAAGTCTCTGGCTCTTCTGTCATTATCTATTCAGCCTTTTAAGAACAGCATGCACAGTGGCTCACTGGGTACAGAGCCTGCCTGGGAATCAGGAGGCTGCAGGTTCAATTCCTGCCTCTGACATAGTGTCCCAAAATCATGAAAATATGACAAACCATGGACTATAGTATGTTGCTTTTTCATGATTTTCATCTTTTTTTCAAATCCTCCAAAATCATGAAAAACGACATGCTATAGTATGCCGTCCGAAACCATGAACTATAGTATGTCGTTTTTTCATGATTTTCATCTTTTTTTCAAATAGTCCAAAATCACGAAAAACGACATGCTATAGTATGCCGTCCGAAAAAAATTATAACTTTGGCATGCTACTAGTCCTACATACTTACACCTAGAATCCCCATTCAAACCTATTTAGGTTCATCTTACGGTGGACATGTTTGCCTGAAAAGGAATCTTTGAAATGTTTCATCGTTTTAGAAATATAGTGCTTTCAAATTTGAGACATTTACAATGGGGCTCAATGGCAGATATTGGCACGTCAAAAAAGCACTTTCACCTAGAAACTCCATTCACACTTTTTATAATTCAGCTTTCTGTGGAGACACATGCTGGAACTTTTTACTTTGAAATGTTTTGTAGTTTCTGAGTTATTTAAGTTAAACGCCCAATGCATTCCCAATGACAATAGCACAAACTTTGGCATGCTACTAGTCCTACATACTTACACCTAGAAACCCCATTCAAACCTATTTAGGTTCATCTTACGGTGGACATGTTTGCCTGAAAAGGAATCTTTGAAATGTTTCATCGTTTTAGAAATATAGTGCTTTCAAATTTGAGACATTTACAATGGGGCTCAATGGCAGATATTGGCACGTCAAAAAAGCACTTTCACCTAGAAACTCCATTCACACTTTTTATAATTCAGCTTTCTGTGGAGACACATGCTGGAACATTTTACTTTGAAATGTTTTGTAGTTTCTGAGTTATTTAAGTTAAACGCCCAATGCATTCCCAATGGCAATAGCACAAACTTTGGCATGCTACTAGTCCTACATACTTACGCCTAGAAACCCCATTCAAACCTATTTAGGTTCATCTTACGGTGGACATGTTTGCCTGAAAAGGAATCTTTGAAATGTTTCATCGTTTTAGAAATATAGTGCTTTCAAATTTGAGACATTTACAATGGGGCTCAATGGCAGATATTGGCACGTCAAAAAAGCACTTTCACCTAGAAACTCCATTCACACTTTTTATAATTCAGCTTTCTGTGGAGACACATGCTGGAACTTTTTACTTTGAAATGTTTTGTAGTTTCTGAGTTATTTAAGTTAAACGCCCAATGCATTCCCAATGGCAATAGCACAAACTTTGGCATGCTACTAGTCCTACATACTTACACCTAGAAACCCCATTCAAACCTATTTAGGTTCATCTTACGGTGGACATGTTTGCCTGAAAAGGAATCTTTGAAATGTTTCATCGTTTTAGAAATATAGTGCTTTCAAATTTGAGACATTTACAATGGGGATCAATGGCAGATATTGGCACGTCAAAAAAGCACTTTCACCTAGAAACTCCATTCACACTTTTTATAATTCAGCTTTCTGTGGAGACACATGCTGGAACATTTTACTTTGAAATGTTTTGTAGTTTCTGAGTTATTTAAGTTAAACGACAATGCATTCCCAATGGCAATAGCACAAACTTTGGCATGCTACTAGTCCTACATACTTACGCCTAGAAACCCCATTCAAACTTATTTAGGTTCATCTTACGGTGGACATGTTTGCCTGAAAAGGAATCTTTGAAATGTTTAATCGTTTTAGAAATATAGTGCTTTCAAATTTGAGACATTTACAATGGGGCTCAATGGCAGATATTGGCACGTCAAAAAAGCACTTTCACCTAGAAACTCCATTCACACTTTTTATAATTCAGCTTTCTGTGGAGACACATGCTGGAACTTTTTACTTTGAAATGTTTTGTAGTTTCTGAGTTATTTAAGTTAAACGCCCAATGCATTCCCAATGGCAATAGCACAAACTTTGGCATGCTACTAGTCCTACATACTTACACCTAGAAACCCCATTCAAACCTATTTAGGTTCATCTTACGGTGGACATGTTTGCCTGAAAAGGAATCTTTGAAATGTTTCATCGTTTTAGAAATATAGTGCTTTCAAATTTGAGACATTTACAATGGGGATCAATGGCAGATATTGGCACGTCAAAAAAGCACGTTCACCTAGAAACTCCATTCACACTTTTTATAATTCAGCTTTCTGTGGAGACACATGCTGGAACATTTTACTTTGAAATGTTTTGTAGTTTCTGAGTTATTTAAGTTAAACGCCCAATGCATTCCCAATGGCAATAGCACAAACTTTGGCATGCTACTAGTCCTACATACTTACGCCTAGAAACCCCATTCAAACCTATTTAGGTTCATCTTACGGTGGACATGTTTGCCTGAAAAGGAATCTTTGAAATGTTTCATAGTTTTAGAAATATAGTGCTTTTAAATTTGAGAAATTCAGAATGGGGGTCAATGGCAGATTTTGGCAAGTAAAGATTTGAGTGGGGTTTGAACACACAATCTCCAGGTCATGCAGCCAGTGTGCTAAGTCACTGATCTACTTGCTACCTGTCACAACACAGTCTGCTGTTCCCTTTGAGTACAACATTGATACAAAAATAAAATACAAAAAATAAAATAACAGGAGATTTGTCTATTGTTTCTTTTGCTGTTGTTTATCTCTAGACGTTCGAATGTTTATGAACCACAATGGAAACAAGTCTCTGGCTCTTCTGTCATTATCTATTCGGCCTTTTAAGAACAGCATGCACAGTGGCTCACTGGGTACAGAGCCTGCCTGGGAATCAGGAGGCTGCAGGTTCAAGTCCTGCCTCTGACATAGTGTCCCAAAATCATGAAAATATGACAAACCATGGACTATAGTATGTTGTTTTTTCATGATTTTCATCTTTTTTTCAAATCCTCCAAAATCATGAAAAACGACATGCTATAGTATGCCGTCCGAAACCATGAACTATAGTATGTCGTTTTTTCATGATTTTCATCTTTTTTTCAAATAGTCCAAAATCACGAAAAACGACATGCTATATAGTATGCCGTCCGAAAAAAATGTATAACTTTGGCATGCTACTAGTCCTACATACTTACACCTAGAATCCCCATTCAAACCTATTTAGGTTCATCTTACGGTGGACATGTTTGCCTGAAAAGGAATCTTTGAAATGTTTCATCGTTTTAGAAATATAGTGCTTTCAAATTTGAGACATTTACAATGGGGCTCAATGGCAGATATTGGCACGTCAAAAAAGCACTTTCACCTAGAAACTCCATTCACACTTTTTATAATTCAGCTTTCTGTGGAGACACATGCTGGAACTTTTTACTTTGAAATGTTTTGTAGTTTCTGAGTTATTTAAGTTAAACGCCCAATGCATTCCCAATGACAATAGCACAAACTTTGGCATGCTACTAGTCCTACATACTTACACCTAGAAACCCCATTCAAACCTATTTAGGTTCATCTTACGGTGGACATGTTTGCCTGAAAAGGAATCTTTGAAATGTTTCATCGTTTTAGAAATATAGTGCTTTCAAATTTGAGACATTTACAATGGGGCTCAATGGCAGATATTGGCACGTCAAAAAAGCACTTTCACCTAGAAACTCCATTCACACTTTTTATAATTCAGCTTTGTGTGGAGACACATGCTGGAACAATTTACTTTGAAATGTTTTGTAGTTTCTGAGTTATTTAAGTTAAACGCCCAATGCATTCCCAATGGCAATAGCACAAACTTTGGCATGCTAATAGTCCTACATACTTACGCCTAGAAACCCCATTCAAACCTATTTAGGTTCATCTTACGGTGGACATGTTTGCCTGAAAAGGAATCTTTGAAATGTTTCAGCGTTTTAAAAATATAGTGCTTTCAAATTTGAGAAATTCAGAATGGGGGTCAATGGCAGATTTTGGCAAGTAAAGATTTGAGTGGGGTTTGAACACACAATCTCCAGGTCATGCAGCCAGTGTGCTAAGTCACTGATCTACTTGCTACCTGTCACAACACAGTCTGCTGTTCCCTTTGAGTACAACATTGATACAAAAATAAAATACAAAAAATAAAATAACAGGAGATTTGTCTATTGTTTCTTTTGCTGTTGTTTATCTCTAGACGTTCGAATGTTTATGAACCACAATGGAAACAAGTCTCTGGCTCTTCTGTCATTATCTATTCGGCCTTTTAAGAACAGCATGTGCACAGTGGCTCACTGGGTACAGAGCCTGCCTGGGAATCAGGAGGCTGCAGGTTCAAGTCCTGCCTCTGACATAGTGTCCCAAAATCATGAAAATATGACAAACCATGGACTATAGTATGTCGTTATTTCATGATTTTCATCTTTTTTTCAAATAGTCCAAAATCACGAAAAACGACATGCTATATAGTATGCCGTCCGAAAAAAATTATAACTTTGGCATGCTACTAGTCCTACATACTTACACCTAGAATCCCCATTCAAACCTATTTAGGTTCATCTTACGGTGGACATGTTTGCCTGAAAAGGAATCTTTGAAATGTTTCATCGTTTTAGAAATATAGTGCTTTCAAATTTGAGACATTTACAATGGGGCTCAATGGCAGATATTGGCACGTCAAAAAAGCACTTTCACCTAGAAACTCCATTCACACTTTTTTTAATTCAGCTTTATGTGGAGACACATGCTGGAACATTTTACTTTGAAATGTTTTGTAGTTTCTGAGTTATTTAAGTTAAACGCCCAATGCATTCCCAATGGCAATAGCACAAACTTTGGCATGCTAATAGTCCTACATACTTACGCCTATAAACCCCATTCAAACCTATTTAGGTTCATCTTACGGTGGACATGTTTGCCTGAAAAGGAATCTTTGAAATGTTTCATCGTTTTAGAAATATAGTGCTTTCAAATTTGAGAAATTCAGAATGGGGGTCAATGGCAGATTTTGGCAAGTAAAGATTTGAGTGGGGTTTGAACACACATTCTCCAGGTCATGCAGCCAGTGTGCTAAGTCACTGATCTACTTGCTACCTGTCACAACACAGTCTGCTGTTCCCTTTGAGTACAACATTGATACAAAAATAAAATACAAAAAATAAAATAACAGGAGATTTGTCTATTGTTTCTTTTGCTGTTGTTTATCTCTAGACGTTCGAATGTTTATGAACCACAATGGAAACAAGTCTCTGGCTCTTCTGTCATTATCTATTCGGCCTTTTAAGAACAGCATGCACAGTGGCTCACTGGGTACAGAGCCTGCCTGGGAATCAGGAGGCTGCAGGTTCAAGTCCTGCCTCTGACATAGTGTCCCAAAATCATGAAAATATGACAAACCATGGACTATAGTATGTCGTTTTTTCATGATTTTCATCTTTTTTTCAAATAGTCCAAAATCATGAAAAACGACATGCTATATAGTATGCCGTCCGAAAAAAAATTATAACTTTGGCATGCTACTAGTCCTACATACTTACACCTAGAATCCCCATTCAAACCTATTTAGGTTCATCTTACGGTGGACATGTTTGCCTGAAAAGGAATCTTTGAAATGTTTCATCGTTTTAGAAATATAGTGGTTTCAAATTTGAGACATTTACAATGGGGCTCAATGGCAGATATTGGCACGTCAAAAAAGCACTTTCACCTAGAAACTCCATTCACACTTTTTATAATTCAGCTTTCTGTGGAGACACATGCTGGAACTTTTTACTTTGAAATGTTTTGTAGTTTCTGAGTTATTTAAGTTAAACGCCCAATGCATTCCCAATGACAATAGCACAAACTTTGGCATGCTACTAGTCCTACATACTTACACCTAGAAACCCAATTCAAACCTATTTAGGTTCATCTTACGGTGGACATGTTTGCCTGAAAAGGACTCTTTGAAATGTTTCATCGTTTTAGAAATATAGTGCTTTCAAATTTGAGACATTTACAATGGTGCTCAATGGCAGATTTTGGCAAGTAAAGATTTGAGTGGGGTTTGAACACACAATCTCCAGGTCATGCAGCCAGTGTGCTAAGTCACTGATCTACTTGCTACCTGTCACAACACAGTCTGCTGTTCCCTTTGAGTACAACATTGATACAAAAATAAAATACAAAAAATAAAATAACAGGAGATTTGTCTATTGTTTCTTTTGCTGTTGTTTATCTCTAGACGTTCGAATGTTTATGAACCACAATGGAAACAAGTCTCTGGCTCTTCTGTCATTATCTATTCGGCCTTTTAAGAACAGCATGCACAGTGGCTCACTGGGTACAGAGCCTGCCTGGGAATCAGAAGGCTGCAGGTTCAAGTCCTGCCTCTGACATAGTGTCCCAAAATCATGAAAATATGACAAACCATGGACTATAGTATGTTGTTTTTTCATGATTTTCATCTTTTTTTCAAATCCTCCAAAATCATGAAAAAAGACATGCTATAGTATGCCGTCCGAAACCATGGACTATAGTATGTCGTTTTTTCATGATTTTCATCTTTTTTTCAAATCCTCCAAAATCATGAAAAACGACATGCTATAGTATGCCGTCCGAAAGAAATTATAACTTTGGCATGCTACTAGTCCTACATACTTACACCTAGAATCCCCATTCAAACCTATTTAGGTTCATCTTACGGTGGACATGTTTGCCTGAAAAGGAATCTTTGAAATGTTTCATAGTTTTAGAAATATAGTGCTTTAAATGTGAGAAATGTATAATGGCAGATACTGGCACGTCAAAATCACTTTCACCTAGAAACTCCATTCACACGTTTTATAATTCAGCTTACTGTGGAGACACATGCTGGAACTTTTTACTTTGAAAAGTTTTGTAGTTTCTGAGTTATTTAAGTTAAACGCCCAATGCATTCCCAATAGCAATAGCCCAATTTTTGGCATGCTACTAGTCCTACATACTTACACCTAGAAACCCCATTCAAACCTATTTAGGTTCATCTTACGGTGGACATGTTTGCCTGAAAAGGAATCTTTGAAATGTTTCATCATTTTAGAAATATAGTGCTTTCAAATTTGAGACATTTACAATGGGGCTCAATGGCAGATATTGGCACGTCAAAAAAGCACTTTCACCTAGAAACTCCATTCACACTTTTTATAATTCAGCTTTCTGTGGAGACACATGCTGGAACTTTTTACTTTGAAATGTTTTGGAGTTTCTGAGTTATTTAAGTTAAACGCCCAATGCATTCCCAATGGCAATAGCACAAACGTTGGCATGCTACTAGTCCTACATACTTATACCTAGAAACCCCATTCAAACCTATTTAGGTTCATCTTACGGTGGACATGTTTGCCTGAAAAGGAATCTTTGAAATGTTTCATCGTTTTAGAAATATAGTGCTTTCAAATTTGAGACATTTACAATGGGGCTCAATGGCAGATATTGGCACGTCAAAAAAGCACTTTCACCTAGAAACTCCATTCACACTTTTTATAATTCAGCTTTCTGTGGAGACACATGCTGGAACTTTTTACTTTGAAATGTTTTGTAGTTTCTGAGTTATTTAAGTTAAACGCCCAATGCATTCCCAATGGCAATAGCACAAACTTTGGCATGCTAATAGTCCTACATACTTACGCCTAGAAACCCCATTCAAACCTATTTAGGTTCATCTTACGGTGGACATGTTTGCCTGAAAAGGAATCTTTGAAATGTTTCATCGTTTTAAAAATATAGTGCTTTCAAATTTGAGAAATTCAGAATGGGGGTCAATGGCAGATTTTGGCAAGTAAAGATTTGAGTGGGGTTTGAACACACAATCTCCAGGTCATGCAGCCAGTGTGCTAAGTCACTGCTCTACTTGCTACCTGTCACAACACAGTCTGCTGTTCCCTTTGAGTACAACATTGATACAAAAATAAAATACAAAAAATAAAATAACAGGAGATTTGTCTATTGTTTCTTTTGCTGTTGTTTATCTCTAGACGTTCGAATGTTTATGAACCACAATGGAAACAAGTCTCTGGCTCTTCTGTCATTATCTATTCGGCCTTTTAAGAACAGCATGCACAGTGGCTCACTGGGTACAGAGCCTGCCTGGGAATCAGAAGGCTGCAGGTTCAAGTCCTGCCTCTGACATAGTGTCCCGAAAATATGACAAACCATGGACTATAGTATGTTGTTTTTTCATGATTTTCATCTTTTTTTCAAATCCTCCAAAATCATGAAAAAAGACATGCTATAGTATGCCGTCCGAAACCATGGACTATAGTATGTCGTTTTTTCATGATTTTCATCTTTTTTTCAAATCCTCCAAAATCATGAAAAACGACATGCTATAGTATGCCGTCCGAAAGAAATTATAACTTTGGCATGCTACTAGTCCTACATACTTACACCTAGAATCCCCATTCAAACCTATTTAGGTTCATCTTACGGTGGACATGTTTGCCTGAAAAGGAATCTTTGAAATGTTTCATAGTTTTAGAAATATAGTGCTTTAAATGTGAGAAATGTATAATGGCAGATACTGGCACGTCAAAATCACTTTCACCTAGAAACTCCATTCACACGTTTTATAATTCAGCTTACTGTGGAGACACATGCTGGAACTTTTTACTTTGAAAAGTTTTGTAGTTTCTGAGTTATTTAAGTTAAACGCCCAATGCATTCCCAATAGCAATAGCCCAATTTTTGGCATGCTACTAGTCCTACATACTTACACCTAGAAACCCCATTCAAACCTATTTAGGTTCATCTTACGGTGGACATGTTTGCCTGAAAAGGAATCTTTGAAATGTTTCATCATTTTAGAAATATAGTGCTTTCAAATTTGAGACATTTACAATGGGGCTCAATGGCAGATATTGGCACGTCAAAAAAGCAGTTTCACCTAGAAACTCCATTCACACTTTTTATAATTCAGCTTTCTGTGGAGACACATGCTGGAACTTTTTACTTTGAAATGTTTTGGAGTTTCTGAGTTATTTAAGTTAAACGCCCAATGCATTCCCAATGGCAATAGCACAAACGTTGGCATGCTACTAGTCCTACATACTTATACCTAGAAACCCCATTCAAACCTATTTAGGTTCATCTTACGGTGGACATGTTTGCCTGAAAAGGAATCTTTGAAATGTTTCATCGTTTTAGAAATATAGTGCTTTCAAATTTGAGACATTTACAATGGGGCTCAATGGCAGATATTGGCACGTCAAAAAAGCACTTTCACCTAGAAACTCCATTCACACTTTTTATAATTCAGCTTTCTGTGGAGACACATGCTGGAACTTTTTACTTTGAAATGTTTTGTAGTTTCTGAGTTATTTAAGTTAAACGCCCAATGCATTCCCAATGACAATAGCACAAACTTTGGCATGCTACTAGTCCTACATACTTACACCTAGAAACCCCATTCAAACTTATTTAGGTTCATCTTACGGTGGACATGTTTGCCTGAAAAGGAATCTTTGAAATGTTTCATCGTTTTAGAAATATAGTGCTTTCAAATTTGAGACATTTACAATGGGGCTCAATGGCAGATATTGGCACGTCAAAAAAGCACTTTCACCTAGAAACTCCATTCACACTTTTTATAATTCAGCTTTCTGTGGAGACACATGCTGGAACATTTTACTTTGAAATGTTTTGTAGTTTCTGAGTTATTTAAGTTAAACGCCCAATGCATTCCCAATGGCAATAGCACAAACTTTGGCATGCTACTAGTCCTACATACTTACGCCTAGAAACCCCATTCAAACCTATTTAGGTTCATCTTACGGTGGACATGTTTGCCTGAAAAGGAATCTTTGAAATGTTTCATCATTTTAGAAATATAGTGCTTTCAAATTTGAGACATTTACAATGGGGCTCAATGGCAGATATTGGCACGTCAAAAAAGCACTTTCACCTAGAAACTCCATTCACACTTTTTATAATTCAGCTTTCTGTGGAGACACATGCTGGAACTTTTTACTTTGAAATGTTTTGTAGTTTCTGAGTTATTTAAGTTAAACGCCCAATGCATTCCCAATGACAATAGCACAAACTTTGGCATGCTACTAGTCCTACATACTTACACCTAGAAACCCCATTCAAACTTATTTAGGTTCATCTTACGGTGGACATGTTTGCCTGAAAAGGAATCTTTGAAATGTTTCATCGTTTTAGAAATATAGTGCTTTCAAATTTGAGACATTTACAATGGGGCTCAATGGCAGATATTGGCACGTCAAAAAAGCACTTTCACCTAGAAACTCCATTCACACTTTTTATAATTCAGCTTTCTGTGGAGACACATGCTGGAACATTTTACTTTGAAATGTTTTGTAGTTTCTGAGTTATTTAAGTAAAACGCCCAATGCATTCCCAATGGCAATAGCACAAACTTTGGCATGCTACTAGTCCTACATACTTACGCCTAGAAACCCCATTCAAACCTATTTAGGTTCATCTTACGGTGGACATGTTTGCCTGAAAAGGAATCTTTGAAATGTTTCATCATTTTAGAAATATAGTGCTTTCAAATTTGAGACATTTACAATGGGGCTCAATGGCAGATATTGGCACGTCAAAAAAGCACTTTCACCTAGAAACTCCATTCACACTTTTTATAATTCAGCTTTCTGTGGAGACACATGCTGGAACTTTTTACTTTGAAATGTTTTGGAGTTTCTGAGTTATTTAAGTTAAACGCCCAATGCATTCCCAATGGCAATAGCACAAACGTTGGCATGCTACTAGTCCTACATACTTACACCTAGAAACCCCATTCAAACCTATTTAGGTTCATCTTACGGTGGACATGTTTGCCTGAAAAGGAATCTTTGAAATGTTTCATCGTTTTAGAAATATAGTGCTTTCAAATTTGAGACATTTACAATGGGGCTCAATGGCAGATATTGGCACGTCAAAAAAGCACTTTCACCTAGAAACTCCATTCACACTTTTTATAATTCAGCTTTCTGTGGAGACACATGCTGGAACATTTTACTTTGAAATGTTTTGTAGTTTCTGAGTTATTTAAGTTAAACGCCCAATGCATTCCCAATGGCAATAGCACAAACTTTGGCATGCTACTAGTCCTACATACTTACGCCTAGAAACCCCATTCAAACCTATTTAGGTTCATCTTACGGTGGACATGTTTGCCTGAAAAGGAATCTTTGAAATGTTTCATCATTTTAGAAATATAGTGCTTTCAAATTTGAGACATTTACAATGGGGCTCAATGGCAGATATTGGCACGTCAAAAAAGCACTTTCACCTAGAAACTCCATTCACACTTTTTATAATTCAGCTTTCTGTGGAGACACATGCTGGAACTTTTTACTTTGAAATGTTTTGTAGTTTCTGAGTTATTTAAGTTAAACGCCCAATGCATTCCCAATGACAATAGCACAAACTTTGGCATGCTACTAGTCCTACATACTTACACCTAGAAACCCCATTCAAACTTATTTAGGTTCATCTTACGGTGGACATGTTTGCCTGAAAAGGAATCTTTGAAATGTTTCATCGTTTTAGAAATATAGTGCTTTCAAATTTGAGACATTTACAATGGGGCTCAATGGCAGATATTGGCACGTCAAAAAAGCACTTTCACCTAGAAACTCCATTCACACTTTTTATAATTCAGCTTTCTGTGGAGACACATGCTGGAACATTTTACTTTGAAATGTTTTGTAGTTTCTGAGTTATTTAAGTTAAACGCCCAATGCATTCCCAATGGCAATAGCACAAACTTTGGCATGCTACTAGTCCTACATACTTACGCCTAGAAACCCCATTCAAACCTATTTAGGTTCATCTTACGGTGGACATGTTTGCCTGAAAAGGAATCTTTGAAATGTTTCATCATTTTAGAAATATAGTGCTTTCAAATTTGAGACATTTACAATGGGGCTCAATGGCAGATATTGGCACGTCAAAAAAGCACTTTCACCTAGAAACTCCATTCACACTTTTTATAATTCAGCTTTCTGTGGAGACACATGCTGGAACTTTTTACTTTGAAATGTTTTGGAGTTTCTGAGTTATTTAAGTTAAACGCCCAATGCATTCCCAATGGCAATAGCACAAACGTTGGCATGCTACTAGTCCTACATACTTATACCTAGAAACCCCATTCAAACCTATTTAGGTTCATCTTACGGTGGACATGTTTGCCTGAAAAGGAATCTTTGAAATGTTTCATCGTTTTAGAAATATAGTGCTTTCAAATTTGAGACATTTACAATGGGGCTCAATGGCAGATATTGGCACGTCAAAAAAGCACTTTCACCTAGAAACTCCATTCACACTTTTTATAATTCAGCTTTCTGTGGAGACACATGCTGGAACTTTTTACTTTGAAATGTTTTGTAGTTTCTGAGTTATTTAAGTTAAACGCCCAATGCATTCCCAATGGCAATAGCACAAACTTTGGCATGCTAATAGTCCTACATACTTACGCCTAGAAACCCCATTCAAACCTATTTAGGTTCATCTTACGGTGGACATGTTTGCCTGAAAAGGAATCTTTGAAATGTTTCATCGTTTTAAAAATATAGTGCTTTCAAATTTGAGAAATTCAGAATGGGGGTCAATGGCAGATTTTGGCAAGTAAAGATTTGAGTGGGGTTTGAACACACAATCTCCAGGTCATGCAGCCAGTGTGCTAAGTCACTGCTCTACTTGCTACCTGTCACAACACAGTCTGCTGTTCCCTTTGAGTACAACATTGATACAAAAATAAAATACAAAAAATAAAATAACAGGAGATTTGTCTATTGTTTCTTTTGCTGTTGTTTATCTCTAGACGTTCGAATGTTTATGAACCACAATGGAAACAAGTCTCTGGCTCTTCTGTCATTATCTATTCGGCCTTTTAAGAACAGCATGCACAGTGGCTCACTGGGTACAGAGCCTGCCTGGGAATCAGAAGGCTGCAGGTTCAAGTCCTGCCTCTGACATAGTGTCCCGAAAATATGACAAACCATGGACTATAGTATGTTGTTTTTTCATGATTTTCATCTTTTTTTCAAATCCTCCAAAATCATGAAAAAAGACATGCTATAGTATGCCGTCCGAAACCATGGACTATAGTATGTCGTTTTTTCATGATTTTCATCTTTTTTTCAAATCCTCCAAAATCATGAAAAACGACATGCTATAGTATGCCGTCCGAAAGAAATTATAACTTTGGCATGCTACTAGTCCTACATACTTACACCTAGAATCCCCATTCAAACCTATTTAGGTTCATCTTACGGTGGACATGTTTGCCTGAAAAGGAATCTTTGAAATGTTTCATAGTTTTAGAAATATAGTGCTTTAAATGTGAGAAATGTATAATGGCAGATACTGGCATGTCAAAATCACTTTCACCTAGAAACTCCATTCACACGTTTTATAATTCAGCTTACTGTGGAGACACATGCTGGAACTTTTTACTTTGAAAAGTTTTGTAGTTTCTGAGTTATTTAAGTTAAACGCCCAATGCATTCCCAATAGCAATAGCCCAATTTTTGGCATGCTACTAGTCCTACATACTTACACCTAGAAACCCCATTCAAACCTATTTAGGTTCATCTTACGGTGGACATGTTTGCCTGAAAAGGAATCTTTGAAATGTTTCATCATTTTAGAAATATAGTGCTTTCAAATTTGAGACATTTACAATGGGGCTCAATGGCAGATATTGGCACGTCAAAAAAGCACTTTCACCTAGAAACTCCATTCACACTTTTTATAATTCAGCTTTCTGTGGAGACACATGCTGGAACTTTTTACTTTGAAATGTTTTGGAGTTTCTGAGTTATTTAAGTTAAACGCCCAATGCATTCCCAATGGCAATAGCACAAACGTTGGCATGCTACTAGTCCTACATACTTACACCTAGAAACCCCATTCAAACTTATTTAGGTTCATCTTACGGTGGACATGTTTGCCTGAAAAGGAATCTTTGAAATGTTTCATCGTTTTAGAAATATAGTGCTTTCAAATTTGAGACATTTACAATGGGGCTCAATGGCAGATATTGGCACGTCAAAAAAGCACTTTCACCTAGAAACTCCATTCACACTTTTTATAATTCAGCTTTCTGTGGAGACACATGCTGGAACATTTTACTTTGAAATGTTTTGTAGTTTCTGAGTTATTTAAGTTAAACGCCCAATGCATTCCCAATGGCAATAGCACAAACTTTGGCATGCTACTAGTCCTACATACTTACGCCTAGAAACCCCATTCAAACCTATTTAGGTTCATCTTACGGTGGACATGTTTGCCTGAAAAGGAATCTTTGAAATGTTTCATCATTTTAGAAATATAGTGCTTTCAAATTTGAGACATTTACAATGGGGCTCAATGGCAGATATTGGCACGTCAAAAAAGCACTTTCACCTAGAAACTCCATTCACACTTTTTATAATTCAGCTTTCTGTGGAGACACATGCTGGAACTTTTTACTTTGAAATGTTTTGTAGTTTCTGAGTTATTTAAGTTAAACGCCCAATGCATTCCCAATGACAATAGCACAAACTTTGGCATGCTACTAGTCCTACATACTTACACCTAGAAACCCCATTCAAACTTATTTAGGTTCATCTTACGGTGGACATGTTTGCCTGAAAAGGAATCTTTGAAATGTTTCATCGTTTTAGAAATATAGTGCTTTCAAATTTGAGACATTTACAATGGGGCTCAATGGCAGATATTGGCACGTCAAAAAAGCACTTTCACCTAGAAACTCCATTCACACTTTTTATAATTCAGCTTTCTGTGGAGACACATGCTGGAACATTTTACTTTGAAATGTTTTGTAGTTTCTGAGTTATTTAAGTAAAACGCCCAATGCATTCCCAATGGCAATAGCACAAACTTTGGCATGCTACTAGTCCTACATACTTACGCCTAGAAACCCCATTCAAACCTATTTAGGTTCATCTTACGGTGGACATGTTTGCCTGAAAAGGAATCTTTGAAATGTTTCATCATTTTAGAAATATAGTGCTTTCAAATTTGAGACATTTACAATGGGGCTCAATGGCAGATATTGGCACGTCAAAAAAGCACTTTCACCTAGAAACTCCATTCACACTTTTTATAATTCAGCTTTCTGTGGAGACACATGCTGGAACTTTTTACTTTGAAATGTTTTGGAGTTTCTGAGTTATTTAAGTTAAACGCCCAATGCATTCCCAATGGCAATAGCACAAACGTTGGCATGCTACTAGTCCTACATACTTACACCTAGAAACCCCATTCAAACCTATTTAGGTTCATCTTACGGTGGACATGTTTGCCTGAAAAGGAATCTTTGAAATGTTTAATCGTTTTAGAAATATAGTGCTTTCAAATTTGAGACATTTACAATGGGGCTCAATGGCAGATATTGGCACGTCAAAAAAGCACTTTCACCTAGAAACTCCATTCACACTTTTTATAATTCAGCTTTCTGTGGAGACACATGCTGGAACTTTTTACTTTGAAATGTTTTGTAGTTTCTGAGTTATTTAAGTTAAACGCCCAATGCATTCCCAATGACAATAGCACAAACTTTGGCATGCTACTAGTCCTACATACTTACGCCTAGAAACCCCATTCAAACTTATTTAGGTTCATCTTACGGTGGACATGTTTGCCTGAAAAGGAATCTTTGAAATGTTTCATCGTTTTAGAAATATAGTGCTTTCAAATTTGAGACATTTACAATGGGGCTCAATGGCAGATATTGGCACGTCAAAAAAGCACTTTCACCTAGAAACTCCATTCACACTTTTTATAATTCAGCTTTCTGTGGAGACACATGCTGGAACATTTTACTTTGAAATGTTTTGTAGTTTCTGAGTTATTTAAGTTAAACGCCCAATGCATTCCCAATGGCAATAGCACAAACTTTGGCATGCTACTAGTCCTACATACTTACGCCTAGAAACCCCATTCAAACATATTTAGGTTCATCTTACGGTGGACATGTTTGCCTGAAAAGGAATCTTTGAAATGTTTCATCATTTTAGAAATATAGTGCTTTCAAATTTGAGACATTTACAATGGGGCTCAATGGCAGATATTGGCACGTCAAAAAAGCACTTTCACCTAGAAACTCCATTCACACTTTTTATAATTCAGCTTTCTGTGGAGACACATGCTGGAACTTTTTACTTTGAAATGTTTTGGAGTTTCTGAGTTATTTAAGTTAAACGCCCAATGCATTCCCAATGGCAATAGCACAAACGTTGGCATGCTACTAGTCCTACATACTTACACCTAGAAACCCCATTCAAACCTATTTAGGTTCATCTTACGGTGGACATGTTTGCCTGAAAAGGAATCTTTGAAATGTTTCATCGTTTTAGAAATATAGTGCTTTCAAATTTGAGACATTTACAATGGGGCTCAATGGCAGATATTGGCACGTCAAAAAAGCACTTTCACCTAGAAACTCCATTCACACTTTTTATAATTCAGCTTTCTGTGGAGACACATGCTGGAACTTTTTACTTTGAAATGTTTTGTAGTTTCTGAGTTATTTAAGTTAAACGCCCAATGCATTCCCAATGACAATAGCACAAACTTTGGCATGCTACTAGTCCTACATACTTACACCTAGAAACCCCATTCAAACTTATTTAGGTTCATCTTACGGTGGACATGTTTGCCTGAAAAGGAATCTTTGAAATGTTTCATCGTTTTAGAAATATAGTGCTTTCAAATTTGAGACATTTACAATGGGGCTCAATGGCAGATATTGGCACGTCAAAAAAGCACTTTCACCTAGAAACTCCATTCACACTTTTTATAATTCAGCTTTCTGTGGAGACACATGCTGGAACATTTTACTTTGAAATGTTTTGTAGTTTCTGAGTTATTTAAGTTAAACGCCCAATGCATTCCCAATGGCAATAGCACAAACTTTGGCATGCTACTAGTCCTACATACTTACGCCTAGAAACCCCATTCAAACCTATTTAGGTTCATCTTACGGTGGACATGTTTGCCTGAAAAGGAATCTTTGAAATGTTTCATCATTTTAGAAATATAGTGCTTTCAAATTTGAGACATTTACAATGGGGCTCAATGGCAGATATTGGCACGTCAAAAAAGCACTTTCACCTAGAAACTCCATTCACACTTTTTATAATTCAGCTTTCTGTGGAGACACATGCTGGAACTTTTTACTTTGAAATGTTTTGTAGTTTCTGAGTTATTTAAGTTAAACGCCCAATGCATTCCCAATGACAATAGCACAAACTTTGGCATGCTACTAGTCCTACATACTTACACCTAGAAACCCCATTCAAACTTATTTAGGTTCATCTTACGGTGGACATGTTTGCCTGAAAAGGAATCTTTGAAATGTTTCATCGTTTTAGAAATATAGTGCTTTCAAATTTGAGACATTTACAATGGGGCTCAATGGCAGATATTGGCACGTCAAAAAAGCACTTTCACCTAGAAACTCCATTCACACTTTTTATAATTCAGCTTTCTGTGGAGACACATGCTGGAACATTTTACTTTGAAATGTTTTGTAGTTTCTGAGTTATTTAAGTTAAACGCCCAATGCATTCCCAATGGCAATAGCACAAACTTTGGCATGCTACTAGTCCTACATACTTACGCCTAGAAACCCCATTCAAACCTATTTAGGTTCATCTTACGGTGGACATGTTTGCCTGAAAAGGAATCTTTGAAATGTTTCATCATTTTAGAAATATAGTGCTTTCAAATTTGAGACATTTACAATGGGGCTCAATGGCAGATATTGGCACGTCAAAAAAGCACTTTCACCTAGAAACTCCATTCACACTTTTTATAATTCAGCTTTCTGTGGAGACACATGCTGGAACTTTTTACTTTGAAATGTTTTGGAGTTTCTGAGTTATTTAAGTTAAACGCCCAATGCATTCCCAATGGCAATAGCACAAACGTTGGCATGCTACTAGTCCTACATACTTACACCTAGAAACCCCATTCAAACCTATTTAGGTTCATCTTACGGTGGACATGTTTGCCTGAAAAGGAATCTTTGAAATGTTTCATCGTTTTAGAAATATAGTGCTTTCAAATTTGAGACATTTACAATGGGGCTCAATGGCAGATATTGGCACGTCAAAAAAGCACTTTCACCTAGAAACTCCATTCACACTTTTTATAATTCAGCTTTCTGTGGAGACACATGCTGGAACTTTTTACTTTGAAATGTTTTGTAGTTTCTGAGTTATTTAAGTTAAACGCCCAATGCATTCCCAATGACAATAGCACAAACTTTGGCATGCTACTAGTCCTACATACTTACACCTAGAAACCCCATTCAAACCTATTTAGGTTCATCTTACGGTGGACATGTTTGCCTGAAAAGGAATCTTTGAAATGTTTCATCGTTTTAGAAATATAGTGCTTTCAAATTTAAGACATTTACAATGGGGCTCAATGGCAGATATTGGCACGTCAAAAAAGCACTTTCACCTAGAAACTCCATTCACACTTTTTATAATTCAGCTTTCTGTGGAGACACATGCTGGAACATTTTACTTTGAAATGTTTTGTAGTTTCTGAGTTATTTAAGTTAAACGCCCAATGCATTCCCAATGGCAATAGCACAAACTTTGGCATGCTAATAGTCCTACATACTTACGCCTAGAAACCCCATTCAAACCTATTTAGGTTCATCTTACGGTGGACATGTTTGCCTGAAAAGGAATCTTTGAAATGTTTCATCGTTTTAAAAATATAGTGCTTTCAAATTTGAGAAATTCAGAATGGGGGTCAATGGCAGATTTTGGCAAGTAAAGATTTGAGTGGGGTTTGAACACACAATCTCCAGGTCATGCAGCCAGTGTGCTAAGTCACTGCTCTACTTGCTACCTGTCACAACACAGTCTGCTGTTCCCTTTGAGTACAACATTGATACAAAAATAAAATACAAAAAATAAAATAACAGGAGATTTGTCTATTGTTTCTTTTGCTGTTGTTTATCTCTAGACGTTCGAATGTTTATGAACCACAATGGAAACAAGTCTCTGGCTCTTCTGTCATTATCTATTCGGCCTTTTAAGAACAGCATGCACAGTGGCTCACTGGGTACAGAGCCTGCCTGGCAATCAGAAGGCTGCAGGTTCAAGTCCTGCCTCTGACATAGTGTCCCAAAATCATGAAAATATGACAAACCATGGACTATAGTATGTTGTTTTTTCATGATTTTCATATTTTTTTCAAATCCTCCAAAATCATGAAAAAAGACATGCTATAGTATGCCGTCCGAAACCATGGACTATAGTATGTCGTTTTTTCATGATTTTCATCTTTTTTTCAAATCCTCCAAAATCATGAAAAACGACATGCTATAGTATGCCGTCCGAAAGAAATTATAACTTTGGCATGCTACTAGTCCTACATACTTACACCTAGAATCCCCATTCAAACCTATTTAGGTTCATCTTACGGTGGACATGTTTGCCTGAAAAGGAATCTTTGAAATGTTTCATAGTTTTAGAAATATAGTGCTTTAAATGTGAGAAATGTATAATGGCAGATAATGGCACGTCAAAATCACTTTCACCTAGAAACTCCATTCACACGTTTTATAATTCAGCTTACTGTGGAGACACATGCTGGAACTTTTTACTTTGAAAAGTTTTGTAGTTTCTGAGTTATTTAAGTTAAACGCCCAATGCATTCCCAATAGCAATAGCCCAATTTTTGGCATGCTACTAGTCCTACATACTTACACCTAGAAACCCCATTCAAACCTATTTAGGTTCATCTTACGGTGGACATGTTTGCCTGAAAAGGAATCTTTGAAATGTTTCATCATTTTAGAAATATAGTGCTTTCAAATTTGAGACATTTACAATGGGGCTCAATGGCAGATATTGGCACGTCAAAAAAGCACTTTCACCTAGAAACTCCATTCACACTTTTTATAATTCAGCTTTCTGTGGAGACACATGCTGGAACTTTTTACTTTGAAATGTTTTGGAGTTTCTGAGTTATTTAAGTTAAACGCCCAATGCATTCCCAATGGCAATAGCACAAACGTTGGCATGCTACTAGTCCTACATACTTATACCTAGAAACCCCATTCAAACCTATTTAGGTTCATCTTACGGTGGACATGTTTGCCTGAAAAGGAATCTTTGAAATGTTTCATCGTTTTAGAAATATAGTGCTTTCAAATTTGAGACATTTACAATGGGGCTCAATGGCAGATATTGGCACGTCAAAAAAGCACTTTCACCTAGAAACTCCATTCACACTTTTTATAATTCAGCTTTCTGTGGAGACACATGCTGGAACTTTTTACTTTGAAATGTTTTGTAGTTTCTGAGTTATTTAAGTTAAACGCCCAATGCATTCCCAATGACAATAGCACAAACTTTGGCATGCTACTAGTCCTACATACTTACACCTAGAAACCCCATTCAAACTTATTTAGGTTCATCTTACGGTGGACATGTTTGCCTGAAAAGGAATCTTTGAAATGTTTCATCGTTTTAGAAATATAGTGCTTTCAAATTTGAGACATTTACAATGGGGCTCAATGGCAGATATTGGCACGTCAAAAAAGCACTTTCACCTAGAAACTCCATTCACACTTTTTATAATTCAGCTTTCTGTGGAGACACATGCTGGAACATTTTACTTTGAAATGTTTTGTAGTTTCTGAGTTATTTAAGTTAAACGCCCAATGCATTCCCAATGGCAATAGCACAAACTTTGGCATGCTACTAGTCCTACATACTTACGCCTAGAAACCCCATTCAAACCTATTTAGGTTCATCTTACGGTGGACATGTTTGCCTGAAAAGGAATCTTTGAAATGTTTCATCATTTTAGAAATATAGTGCTTTCAAATTTGAGACATTTACAATGGGGCTCAATGGCAGATATTGGCACGTCAAAAAAGCACTTTCACCTAGAAACTCCATTCACACTTTTTATAATTCAGCTTTCTGTGGAGACACATGCTGGAACTTTTTACTTTGAAATGTTTTGGAGTTTCTGAGTTATTTAAGTTAAACGCCCAATGCATTCCCAATGGCAATAGCACAAACGTTGGCATGCTACTAGTCCTACATACTTATACCTAGAAACCCCATTCAAACCTATTTAGGTTCATCTTACGGTGGACATGTTTGCCTGAAAAGGAATCTTTGAAATGTTTCATCGTTTTAGAAATATAGTGCTTTCAAATTTGAGACATTTACAATGGGGCTCAATGGCAGATATTGGCACGTCAAAAAAGCACTTTCACCTAGAAACTCCATTCACACTTTTTATAATTCAGCTTTCTGTGGAGACACATGCTGGAACTTTTTACTTTGAAATGTTTTGTAGTTTCTGAGTTATTTAAGTTAAACGCCCAATGCATTCCCAATGGCAATAGCACAAACTTTGGCATGCTAATAGTCCTACATACTTACGCCTAGAAACCCCATTCAAACCTATTTAGGTTCATCTTACGGTGGACATGTTTGCCTGAAAAGGAATCTTTGAAATGTTTCATCGTTTTAAAAATATAGTGCTTTCAAATTTGAGAAATTCAGAATGGGGGTCAATGGCAGATTTTGGCAAGTAAAGATTTGAGTGGGGTTTGAACACACAATCTCCAGGTCATGCAGCCAGTGTGCTAAGTCACTGCTCTACTTGCTACCTGTCACAACACAGTCTGCTGTTCCCTTTGAGTACAACATTGATACAAAAATAAAATACAAAAAATAAAATAACAGGAGATTTGTCTATTGTTTCTTTTGCTGTTGTTTATCTCTAGACGTTCGAATGTTTATGAACCACAATGGAAACAAGTCTCTGGCTCTTCTGTCATTATCTATTCGGCCTTTTAAGAACAGCATGCACAGTGGCTCACTGGGTACAGAGCCTGCCTGGGAATCAGAAGGCTGCAGGTTCAAGTCCTGCCTCTGACATAGTGTCCCGAAAATATGACAAACCATGGACTATAGTATGTTGTTTTTTCATGATTTTCATCTTTTTTTCAAATCCTCCAAAATCATGAAAAAAGACATGCTATAGTATGCCGTCCGAAACCATGGACTATAGTATGTCGTTTTTTCATGATTTTCATCTTTTTTTCAAATCCTCCAAAATCATGAAAAACGACATGCTATAGTATGCCGTCCGAAAGAAATTATAACTTTGGCATGCTACTAGTCCTACATACTTACACCTAGAATCCCCATTCAAACCTATTTAGGTTCATCTTACGGTGGACATGTTTGCCTGAAAAGGAATCTTTGAAATGTTTCATAGTTTTAGAAATATAGTGCTTTAAATGTGAGAAATGTATAATGGCAGATACTGGCACGTCAAAATCACTTTCACCTAGAAACTCCATTCACACGTTTTATAATTCAGCTTACTGTGGAGACACATGCTGGAACTTTTTACTTTGAAAAGTTTTGTAGTTTCTGAGTTATTTAAGTTAAACGCCCAATGCATTCCCAATAGCAATAGCCCAATTTTTGGCATGCTACTAGTCCTACATACTTACACCTAGAAACCCCATTCAAACCTATTTAGGTTCATCTTACGGTGGACATGTTTGCCTGAAAAGGAATCTTTGAAATGTTTCATCATTTTAGAAATATAGTGCTTTCAAATTTGAGACATTTACAATGGGGCTCAATGGCAGATATTGGCACGTCAAAAAAGCAGTTTCACCTAGAAACTCCATTCACACTTTTTATAATTCAGCTTTCTGTGGAGACACATGCTGGAACTTTTTACTTTGAAATGTTTTGGAGTTTCTGAGTTATTTAAGTTAAACGCCCAATGCATTCCCAATGGCAATAGCACAAACGTTGGCATGCTACTAGTCCTACATACTTATACCTAGAAACCCCATTCAAACCTATTTAGGTTCATCTTACGGTGGACATGTTTGCCTGAAAAGGAATCTTTGAAATGTTTCATCGTTTTAGAAATATAGTGCTTTCAAATTTGAGACATTTACAATGGGGCTCAATGGCAGATATTGGCACGTCAAAAAAGCACTTTCACCTAGAAACTCCATTCACACTTTTTATAATTCAGCTTTCTGTGGAGACACATGCTGGAACTTTTTACTTTGAAATGTTTTGTAGTTTCTGAGTTATTTAAGTTAAACGCCCAATGCATTCCCAATGACAATAGCACAAACTTTGGCATGCTACTAGTCCTACATACTTACACCTAGAAACCCCATTCAAACTTATTTAGGTTCATCTTACGGTGGACATGTTTGCCTGAAAAGGAATCTTTGAAATGTTTCATCGTTTTAGAAATATAGTGCTTTCAAATTTGAGACATTTACAATGGGGCTCAATGGCAGATATTGGCACGTCAAAAAAGCACTTTCACCTAGAAACTCCATTCACACTTTTTATAATTCAGCTTTCTGTGGAGACACATGCTGGAACATTTTACTTTGAAATGTTTTGTAGTTTCTGAGTTATTTAAGTTAAACGCCCAATGCATTCCCAATGGCAATAGCACAAACTTTGGCATGCTACTAGTCCTACATACTTACGCCTAGAAACCCCATTCAAACCTATTTAGGTTCATCTTACGGTGGACATGTTTGCCTGAAAAGGAATCTTTGAAATGTTTCATCATTTTAGAAATATAGTGCTTTCAAATTTGAGACATTTACAATGGGGCTCAATGGCAGATATTGGCACGTCAAAAAAGCACTTTCACCTAGAAACTCCATTCACACTTTTTATAATTCAGCTTTCTGTGGAGACACATGCTGGAACTTTTTACTTTGAAATGTTTTGTAGTTTCTGAGTTATTTAAGTTAAACGCCCAATGCATTCCCAATGACAATAGCACAAACTTTGGCATGCTACTAGTCCTACATACTTACACCTAGAAACCCCATTCAAACTTATTTAGGTTCATCTTACGGTGGACATGTTTGCCTGAAAAGGAATCTTTGAAATGTTTCATCGTTTTAGAAATATAGTGCTTTCAAATTTGAGACATTTACAATGGGGCTCAATGGCAGATATTGGCACGTCAAAAAAGCACTTTCACCTAGAAACTCCATTCACACTTTTTATAATTCAGCTTTCTGTGGAGACACATGCTGGAACATTTTACTTTGAAATGTTTTGTAGTTTCTGAGTTATTTAAGTAAAACGCCCAATGCATTCCCAATGGCAATAGCACAAACTTTGGCATGCTACTAGTCCTACATACTTACGCCTAGAAACCCCATTCAAACCTATTTAGGTTCATCTTACGGTGGACATGTTTGCCTGAAAAGGAATCTTTGAAATGTTTCATCATTTTAGAAATATAGTGCTTTCAAATTTGAGACATTTACAATGGGGCTCAATGGCAGATATTGGCACGTCAAAAAAGCACTTTCACCTAGAAACTCCATTCACACTTTTTATAATTCAGCTTTCTGTGGAGACACATGCTGGAACTTTTTACTTTGAAATGTTTTGGAGTTTCTGAGTTATTTAAGTTAAACGCCCAATGCATTCCCAATGGCAATAGCACAAACGTTGGCATGCTACTAGTCCTACATACTTACACCTAGAAACCCCATTCAAACCTATTTAGGTTCATCTTACGGTGGACATGTTTGCCTGAAAAGGAATCTTTGAAATGTTTCATCGTTTTAGAAATATAGTGCTTTCAAATTTGAGACATTTACAATGGGGCTCAATGGCAGATATTGGCACGTCAAAAAAGCACTTTCACCTAGAAACTCCATTCACACTTTTTATAATTCAGCTTTCTGTGGAGACACATGCTGGAACATTTTACTTTGAAATGTTTTGTAGTTTCTGAGTTATTTAAGTTAAACGCCCAATGCATTCCCAATGGCAATAGCACAAACTTTGGCATGCTACTAGTCCTACATACTTACGCCTAGAAACCCCATTCAAACCTATTTAGGTTCATCTTACGGTGGACATGTTTGCCTGAAAAGGAATCTTTGAAATGTTTCATCATTTTAGAAATATAGTGCTTTCAAATTTGAGACATTTACAATGGGGCTCAATGGCAGATATTGGCACGTCAAAAAAGCACTTTCACCTAGAAACTCCATTCACACTTTTTATAATTCAGCTTTCTGTGGAGACACATGCTGGAACTTTTTACTTTGAAATGTTTTGTAGTTTCTGAGTTATTTAAGTTAAACGCCCAATGCATTCCCAATGACAATAGCACAAACTTTGGCATGCTACTAGTCCTACATACTTACACCTAGAAACCCCATTCAAACTTATTTAGGTTCATCTTACGGTGGACATGTTTGCCTGAAAAGGAATCTTTGAAATGTTTCATCGTTTTAGAAATATAGTGCTTTCAAATTTGAGACATTTACAATGGGGCTCAATGGCAGATATTGGCACGTCAAAAAAGCACTTTCACCTAGAAACTCCATTCACACTTTTTATAATTCAGCTTTCTGTGGAGACACATGCTGGAACATTTTACTTTGAAATGTTTTGTAGTTTCTGAGTTATTTAAGTTAAACGCCCAATGCATTCCCAATGGCAATAGCACAAACTTTGGCATGCTACTAGTCCTACATACTTACGCCTAGAAACCCCATTCAAACCTATTTAGGTTCATCTTACGGTGGACATGTTTGCCTGAAAAGGAATCTTTGAAATGTTTCATCATTTTAGAAATATAGTGCTTTCAAATTTGAGACATTTACAATGGGGCTCAATGGCAGATATTGGCACGTCAAAAAAGCACTTTCACCTAGAAACTCCATTCACACTTTTTATAATTCAGCTTTCTGTGGAGACACATGCTGGAACTTTTTACTTTGAAATGTTTTGGAGTTTCTGAGTTATTTAAGTTAAACGCCCAATGCATTCCCAATGGCAATAGCACAAACGTTGGCATGCTACTAGTCCTACATACTTATACCTAGAAACCCCATTCAAACCTATTTAGGTTCATCTTACGGTGGACATGTTTGCCTGAAAAGGAATCTTTGAAATGTTTCATCGTTTTAGAAATATAGTGCTTTCAAATTTGAGACATTTACAATGGGGCTCAATGGCAGATATTGGCACGTCAAAAAAGCACTTTCACCTAGAAACTCCATTCACACTTTTTATAATTCAGCTTTCTGTGGAGACACATGCTGGAACTTTTTACTTTGAAATGTTTTGTAGTTTCTGAGTTATTTAAGTTAAACGCCCAATGCATTCCCAATGGCAATAGCACAAACTTTGGCATGCTAATAGTCCTACATACTTACGCCTAGAAACCCCATTCAAACCTATTTAGGTTCATCTTACGGTGGACATGTTTGCCTGAAAAGGAATCTTTGAAATGTTTCATCGTTTTAAAAATATAGTGCTTTCAAATTTGAGAAATTCAGAATGGGGGTCAATGGCAGATTTTGGCAAGTAAAGATTTGAGTGGGGTTTGAACACACAATCTCCAGGTCATGCAGCCAGTGTGCTAAGTCACTGCTCTACTTGCTACCTGTCACAACACAGTCTGCTGTTCCCTTTGAGTACAACATTGATACAAAAATAAAATACAAAAAATAAAATAACAGGAGATTTGTCTATTGTTTCTTTTGCTGTTGTTTATCTCTAGACGTTCGAATGTTTATGAACCACAATGGAAACAAGTCTCTGGCTCTTCTGTCATTATCTATTCGGCCTTTTAAGAACAGCATGCACAGTGGCTCACTGGGTACAGAGCCTGCCTGGGAATCAGAAGGCTGCAGGTTCAAGTCCTGCCTCTGACATAGTGTCCCGAAAATATGACAAACCATGGACTATAGTATGTTGTTTTTTCATGATTTTCATCTTTTTTTCAAATCCTCCAAAATCATGAAAAAAGACATGCTATAGTATGCCGTCCGAAACCATGGACTATAGTATGTCGTTTTTTCATGATTTTCATCTTTTTTTCAAATCCTCCAAAATCATGAAAAACGACATGCTATAGTATGCCGTCCGAAAGAAATTATAACTTTGGCATGCTACTAGTCCTACATACTTACACCTAGAATCCCCATTCAAACCTATTTAGGTTCATCTTACGGTGGACATGTTTGCCTGAAAAGGAATCTTTGAAATGTTTCATAGTTTTAGAAATATAGTGCTTTAAATGTGAGAAATGTATAATGGCAGATACTGGCATGTCAAAATCACTTTCACCTAGAAACTCCATTCACACGTTTTATAATTCAGCTTACTGTGGAGACACATGCTGGAACTTTTTACTTTGAAAAGTTTTGTAGTTTCTGAGTTATTTAAGTTAAACGCCCAATGCATTCCCAATAGCAATAGCCCAATTTTTGGCATGCTACTAGTCCTACATACTTACACCTAGAAACCCCATTCAAACCTATTTAGGTTCATCTTACGGTGGACATGTTTGCCTGAAAAGGAATCTTTGAAATGTTTCATCATTTTAGAAATATAGTGCTTTCAAATTTGAGACATTTACAATGGGGCTCAATGGCAGATATTGGCACGTCAAAAAAGCACTTTCACCTAGAAACTCCATTCACACTTTTTATAATTCAGCTTTCTGTGGAGACACATGCTGGAACTTTTTACTTTGAAATGTTTTGGAGTTTCTGAGTTATTTAAGTTAAACGCCCAATGCATTCCCAATGGCAATAGCACAAACGTTGGCATGCTACTAGTCCTACATACTTACACCTAGAAACCCCATTCAAACTTATTTAGGTTCATCTTACGGTGGACATGTTTGCCTGAAAAGGAATCTTTGAAATGTTTCATCGTTTTAGAAATATAGTGCTTTCAAATTTGAGACATTTACAATGGGGCTCAATGGCAGATATTGGCACGTCAAAAAAGCACTTTCACCTAGAAACTCCATTCACACTTTTTATAATTCAGCTTTCTGTGGAGACACATGCTGGAACATTTTACTTTGAAATGTTTTGTAGTTTCTGAGTTATTTAAGTTAAACGCCCAATGCATTCCCAATGGCAATAGCACAAACTTTGGCATGCTACTAGTCCTACATACTTACGCCTAGAAACCCCATTCAAACCTATTTAGGTTCATCTTACGGTGGACATGTTTGCCTGAAAAGGAATCTTTGAAATGTTTCATCATTTTAGAAATATAGTGCTTTCAAATTTGAGACATTTACAATGGGGCTCAATGGCAGATATTGGCACGTCAAAAAAGCACTTTCACCTAGAAACTCCATTCACACTTTTTATAATTCAGCTTTCTGTGGAGACACATGCTGGAACTTTTTACTTTGAAATGTTTTGTAGTTTCTGAGTTATTTAAGTTAAACGCCCAATGCATTCCCAATGACAATAGCACAAACTTTGGCATGCTACTAGTCCTACATACTTACACCTAGAAACCCCATTCAAACTTATTTAGGTTCATCTTACGGTGGACATGTTTGCCTGAAAAGGAATCTTTGAAATGTTTCATCGTTTTAGAAATATAGTGCTTTCAAATTTGAGACATTTACAATGGGGCTCAATGGCAGATATTGGCACGTCAAAAAAGCACTTTCACCTAGAAACTCCATTCACACTTTTTATAATTCAGCTTTCTGTGGAGACACATGCTGGAACATTTTACTTTGAAATGTTTTGTAGTTTCTGAGTTATTTAAGTAAAACGCCCAATGCATTCCCAATGGCAATAGCACAAACTTTGGCATGCTACTAGTCCTACATACTTACGCCTAGAAACCCCATTCAAACCTATTTAGGTTCATCTTACGGTGGACATGTTTGCCTGAAAAGGAATCTTTGAAATGTTTCATCATTTTAGAAATATAGTGCTTTCAAATTTGAGACATTTACAATGGGGCTCAATGGCAGATATTGGCACGTCAAAAAAGCACTTTCACCTAGAAACTCCATTCACACTTTTTATAATTCAGCTTTCTGTGGAGACACATGCTGGAACTTTTTACTTTGAAATGTTTTGGAGTTTCTGAGTTATTTAAGTTAAACGCCCAATGCATTCCCAATGGCAATAGCACAAACGTTGGCATGCTACTAGTCCTACATACTTACACCTAGAAACCCCATTCAAACCTATTTAGGTTCATCTTACGGTGGACATGTTTGCCTGAAAAGGAATCTTTGAAATGTTTAATCGTTTTAGAAATATAGTGCTTTCAAATTTGAGACATTTACAATGGGGCTCAATGGCAGATATTGGCACGTCAAAAAAGCACTTTCACCTAGAAACTCCATTCACACTTTTTATAATTCAGCTTTCTGTGGAGACACATGCTGGAACTTTTTACTTTGAAATGTTTTGTAGTTTCTGAGTTATTTAAGTTAAACGCCCAATGCATTCCCAATGACAATAGCACAAACTTTGGCATGCTACTAGTCCTACATACTTACGCCTAGAAACCCCATTCAAACTTATTTAGGTTCATCTTACGGTGGACATGTTTGCCTGAAAAGGAATCTTTGAAATGTTTCATCGTTTTAGAAATATAGTGCTTTCAAATTTGAGACATTTACAATGGGGCTCAATGGCAGATATTGGCACGTCAAAAAAGCACTTTCACCTAGAAACTCCATTCACACTTTTTATAATTCAGCTTTCTGTGGAGACACATGCTGGAACATTTTACTTTGAAATGTTTTGTAGTTTCTGAGTTATTTAAGTTAAACGCCCAATGCATTCCCAATGGCAATAGCACAAACTTTGGCATGCTACTAGTCCTACATACTTACGCCTAGAAACCCCATTCAAACCTATTTAGGTTCATCTTACGGTGGACATGTTTGCCTGAAAAGGAATCTTTGAAATGTTTCATCATTTTAGAAATATAGTGCTTTCAAATTTGAGACATTTACAATGGGGCTCAATGGCAGATATTGGCACGTCAAAAAAGCACTTTCACCTAGAAACTCCATTCACACTTTTTATAATTCAGCTTTCTGTGGAGACACATGCTGGAACTTTTTACTTTGAAATGTTTTGTAGTTTCTGAGTTATTTAAGTTAAACGCCCAATGCATTCCCAATGACAATAGCACAAACTTTGGCATGCTACTAGTCCTACATACTTACACCTAGAAACCCCATTCAAACTTATTTAGGTTCATCTTACGGTGGACATGTTTGCCTGAAAAGGAATCTTTGAAATGTTTCATCGTTTTAGAAATATAGTGCTTTCAAATTTGAGACATTTACAATGGGGCTCAATGGCAGATATTGGCACGTCAAAAAAGCACTTTCACCTAGAAACTCCATTCACACTTTTTATAATTCAGCTTTCTGTGGAGACACATGCTGGAACATTTTACTTTGAAATGTTTTGTAGTTTCTGAGTTATTTAAGTTAAACGCCCAATGCATTCCCAATGGCAATAGCACAAACTTTGGCATGCTACTAGTCCTACATACTTACGCCTAGAAACCCCATTCAAACATATTTAGGTTCATCTTACGGTGGACATGTTTGCCTGAAAAGGAATCTTTGAAATGTTTCATCATTTTAGAAATATAGTGCTTTCAAATTTGAGACATTTACAATGGGGCTCAATGGCAGATATTGGCACGTCAAAAAAGCACTTTCACCTAGAAACTCCATTCACACTTTTTATAATTCAGCTTTCTGTGGAGACACATGCTGGAACTTTTTACTTTGAAATGTTTTGGAGTTTCTGAGTTATTTAAGTTAAACGCCCAATGCATTCCCAATGGCAATAGCACAAACGTTGGCATGCTACTAGTCCTACATACTTACACCTAGAAACCCCATTCAAACCTATTTAGGTTCATCTTACGGTGGACATGTTTGCCTGAAAAGGAATCTTTGAAATGTTTCATCGTTTTAGAAATATAGTGCTTTCAAATTTGAGACATTTACAATGGGGCTCAATGGCAGATATTGGCACGTCAAAAAAGCACTTTCACCTAGAAACTCCATTCACACTTTTTATAATTCAGCTTTCTGTGGAGACACATGCTGGAACTTTTTACTTTGAAATGTTTTGTAGTTTCTGAGTTATTTAAGTTAAACGCCCAATGCATTCCCAATGACAATAGCACAAACTTTGGCATGCTACTAGTCCTACATACTTACACCTAGAAACCCCATTCAAACTTATTTAGGTTCATCTTACGGTGGACATGTTTGCCTGAAAAGGAATCTTTGAAATGTTTCATCGTTTTAGAAATATAGTGCTTTCAAATTTGAGACATTTACAATGGGGCTCAATGGCAGATATTGGCACGTCAAAAAAGCACTTTCACCTAGAAACTCCATTCACACTTTTTATAATTCAGCTTTCTGTGGAGACACATGCTGGAACATTTTACTTTGAAATGTTTTGTAGTTTCTGAGTTATTTAAGTTAAACGCCCAATGCATTCCCAATGGCAATAGCACAAACTTTGGCATGCTACTAGTCCTACATACTTACGCCTAGAAACCCCATTCAAACCTATTTAGGTTCATCTTACGGTGGACATGTTTGCCTGAAAAGGAATCTTTGAAATGTTTCATCATTTTAGAAATATAGTGCTTTCAAATTTGAGACATTTACAATGGGGCTCAATGGCAGATATTGGCACGTCAAAAAAGCACTTTCACCTAGAAACTCCATTCACACTTTTTATAATTCAGCTTTCTGTGGAGACACATGCTGGAACTTTTTACTTTGAAATGTTTTGTAGTTTCTGAGTTATTTAAGTTAAACGCCCAATGCATTCCCAATGACAATAGCACAAACTTTGGCATGCTACTAGTCCTACATACTTACACCTAGAAACCCCATTCAAACTTATTTAGGTTCATCTTACGGTGGACATGTTTGCCTGAAAAGGAATCTTTGAAATGTTTCATCGTTTTAGAAATATAGTGCTTTCAAATTTGAGACATTTACAATGGGGCTCAATGGCAGATATTGGCACGTCAAAAAAGCACTTTCACCTAGAAACTCCATTCACACTTTTTATAATTCAGCTTTCTGTGGAGACACATGCTGGAACATTTTACTTTGAAATGTTTTGTAGTTTCTGAGTTATTTAAGTTAAACGCCCAATGCATTCCCAATGGCAATAGCACAAACTTTGGCATGCTACTAGTCCTACATACTTACGCCTAGAAACCCCATTCAAACCTATTTAGGTTCATCTTACGGTGGACATGTTTGCCTGAAAAGGAATCTTTGAAATGTTTCATCATTTTAGAAATATAGTGCTTTCAAATTTGAGACATTTACAATGGGGCTCAATGGCAGATATTGGCACGTCAAAAAAGCACTTTCACCTAGAAACTCCATTCACACTTTTTATAATTCAGCTTTCTGTGGAGACACATGCTGGAACTTTTTACTTTGAAATGTTTTGGAGTTTCTGAGTTATTTAAGTTAAACGCCCAATGCATTCCCAATGGCAATAGCACAAACGTTGGCATGCTACTAGTCCTACATACTTACACCTAGAAACCCCATTCAAACCTATTTAGGTTCATCTTACGGTGGACATGTTTGCCTGAAAAGGAATCTTTGAAATGTTTCATCGTTTTAGAAATATAGTGCTTTCAAATTTGAGACATTTACAATGGGGCTCAATGGCAGATATTGGCACGTCAAAAAAGCACTTTCACCTAGAAACTCCATTCACACTTTTTATAATTCAGCTTTCTGTGGAGACACATGCTGGAACTTTTTACTTTGAAATGTTTTGTAGTTTCTGAGTTATTTAAGTTAAACGCCCAATGCATTCCCAATGACAATAGCACAAACTTTGGCATGCTACTAGTCCTACATACTTACACCTAGAAACCCCATTCAAACCTATTTAGGTTCATCTTACGGTGGACATGTTTGCCTGAAAAGGAATCTTTGAAATGTTTCATCGTTTTAGAAATATAGTGCTTTCAAATTTAAGACATTTACAATGGGGCTCAATGGCAGATATTGGCACGTCAAAAAAGCACTTTCACCTAGAAACTCCATTCACACTTTTTATAATTCAGCTTTCTGTGGAGACACATGCTGGAACATTTTACTTTGAAATGTTTTGTAGTTTCTGAGTTATTTAAGTTAAACGCCCAATGCATTCCCAATGGCAATAGCACAAACTTTGGCATGCTAATAGTCCTACATACTTACGCCTAGAAACCCCATTCAAACCTATTTAGGTTCATCTTACGGTGGACATGTTTGCCTGAAAAGGAATCTTTGAAATGTTTCATCGTTTTAAAAATATAGTGCTTTCAAATTTGAGAAATTCAGAATGGGGGTCAATGGCAGATTTTGGCAAGTAAAGATTTGAGTGGGGTTTGAACACACAATCTCCAGGTCATGCAGCCAGTGTGCTAAGTCACTGCTCTACTTGCTACCTGTCACAACACAGTCTGCTGTTCCCTTTGAGTACAACATTGATACAAAAATAAAATACAAAAAATAAAATAACAGGAGATTTGTCTATTGTTTCTTTTGCTGTTGTTTATCTCTAGACGTTCGAATGTTTATGAACCACAATGGAAACAAGTCTCTGGCTCTTCTGTCATTATCTATTCGGCCTTTTAAGAACAGCATGCACAGTGGCTCACTGGGTACAGAGCCTGCCTGGCAATCAGAAGGCTGCAGGTTCAAGTCCTGCCTCTGACATAGTGTCCCAAAATCATGAAAATATGACAAACCATGGACTATAGTATGTTGTTTTTTCATGATTTTCATATTTTTTTCAAATCCTCCAAAATCATGAAAAAAGACATGCTATAGTATGCCGTCCGAAACCATGGACTATAGTATGTCGTTTTTTCATGATTTTCATCTTTTTTTCAAATCCTCCAAAATCATGAAAAACGACATGCTATAGTATGCCGTCCGAAAGAAATTATAACTTTGGCATGCTACTAGTCCTACATACTTACACCTAGAATCCCCATTCAAACCTATTTAGGTTCATCTTACGGTGGACATGTTTGCCTGAAAAGGAATCTTTGAAATGTTTCATAGTTTTAGAAATATAGTGCTTTAAATGTGAGAAATGTATAATGGCAGATACTGGCACGTCAAAATCACTTTCACCTAGAAACTCCATTCACACGTTTTATAATTCAGCTTACTGTGGAGACACATGCTGGAACTTTTTACTTTGAAAAGTTTTGTAGTTTCTGAGTTATTTAAGTTAAACGCCCAATGCATTCCCAATAGCAATAGCCCAATTTTTGGCATGCTACTAGTCCTACATACTTACACCTAGAAACCCCATTCAAACCTATTTAGGTTCATCTTACGGTGGACATGTTTGCCTGAAAAGGAATCTTTGAAATGTTTCATCATTTTAGAAATATAGTGCTTTCAAATTTGAGACATTTACAATGGGGCTCAATGGCAGATATTGGCACGTCAAAAAAGCACTTTCACCTAGAAACTCCATTCACACTTTTTATAATTCAGCTTTCTGTGGAGACACATGCTGGAACTTTTTACTTTGAAATGTTTTGGAGTTTCTGAGTTATTTAAGTTAAACGCCCAATGCATTCCCAATGGCAATAGCACAAACGTTGGCATGCTACTAGTCCTACATACTTATACCTAGAAACCCCATTCAAACCTATTTAGGTTCATCTTACGGTGGACATGTTTGCCTGAAAAGGAATCTTTGAAATGTTTCATCGTTTTAGAAATATAGTGCTTTCAAATTTGAGACATTTACAATGGGGCTCAATGGCAGATATTGGCACGTCAAAAAAGCACTTTCACCTAGAAACTCCATTCACACTTTTTATAATTCAGCTTTCTGTGGAGACACATGCTGGAACTTTTTACTTTGAAATGTTTTGTAGTTTCTGAGTTATTTAAGTTAAACGCCCAATGCATTCCCAATGACAATAGCACAAACTTTGGCATGCTACTAGTCCTACATACTTACACCTAGAAACCCCATTCAAACTTATTTAGGTTCATCTTACGGTGGACATGTTTGCCTGAAAAGGAATCTTTGAAATGTTTCATCGTTTTAGAAATATAGTGCTTTCAAATTTGAGACATTTACAATGGGGCTCAATGGCAGATATTGGCACGTCAAAAAAGCACTTTCACCTAGAAACTCCATTCACACTTTTTATAATTCAGCTTTCTGTGGAGACACATGCTGGAACATTTTACTTTGAAATGTTTTGTAGTTTCTGAGTTATTTAAGTTAAACGCCCAATGCATTCCCAATGGCAATAGCACAAACTTTGGCATGCTACTAGTCCTACATACTTACGCCTAGAAACCCCATTCAAACCTATTTAGGTTCATCTTACGGTGGACATGTTTGCCTGAAAAGGAATCTTTGAAATGTTTCATCATTTTAGAAATATAGTGCTTTCAAATTTGAGACATTTACAATGGGGCTCAATGGCAGATATTGGCACGTCAAAAAAGCACTTTCACCTAGAAACTCCATTCACACTTTTTATAATTCAGCTTTCTGTGGAGACACATGCTGGAACTTTTTACTTTGAAATGTTTTGGAGTTTCTGAGTTATTTAAGTTAAACGCCCAATGCATTCCCAATGGCAATAGCACAAACGTTGGCATGCTACTAGTCCTACATACTTACACCTAGAAACCCCATTCAAACCTATTTAGGTTCATCTTACGGTGGACATGTTTGCCTGAAAAGGAATCTTTGAAATGTTTCATCGTTTTAGAAATATAGTGCTTTCAAATTTGAGACATTTACAATGGGGCTCAATGGCAGATATTGGCACGTCAAAAAAGCACTTTCACCTAGAAACTCCATTCACACTTTTTATAATTCAGCTTTCTGTGGAGACACATGCTGGAACTTTTTACTTTGAAATGTTTTGTAGTTTCTGAGTTTTTTAAGTTAAACGCCCAATGCATTCCCAATGACAATAGCACAAACTTTGGCATGCTACTAGTCCTACATACTTACACCTAGAAACCCCATTCAAACCTATTTAGGTTCATCTTACGGTGGACATGTTTGCCTGAAAAGGAATCTTTGAAATGTTTCATCGTTTTAGAAATATAGTGCTTTCAAATTTGAGACATTTACAATGGGGCTCAATGGCAGATATTGGCACGTCAAAAAAGCACTTTCACCTAGAAACTCCATTCACACTTTTTATAATTCAGCTTTCTGTGGAGACACATGCTGGAACTTTTTACTTTGAAATGTTTTGTAGTTTCTGAGTTATTTAAGTTAAACGCCCAATGCATTCCCAATGACAATAGCACAAACTTTGGCATGCTACTAGTCCTACATACTTACACCTAGAAACCCCATTCAAACCTATTTAGGTTCATCTTACGGTGGACATGTTTGCCTGAAAAGGAATCTTTGAAATGTTTCATCGTTTTAGAAATATAGTGCTTTCAAATTTGAGACATTTACAATGGGGCTCAATGGCAGATATTGGCACGTCAAAAAAGCACTTTCACCTAGAAACTCCATTCACACTTTTTATAATTCAGCTTTCTGTGGAGACACATGCTGGAACATTTTACTTTGAAATGTTTTGTAGTTTCTGAGTTATTTAAGTTAAACGCCCAATGCATTCCCAATGGCAATAGCACAAACTTTGGCATGCTAATAGTCCTACATACTTACGCCTAGAAACCCCATTCAAACCTATTTAGGTTCATCTTACGGTGGACATGTTTGCCTGAAAAGGAATCTTTGAAATGTTTCATCGTTTTAAAAATATAGTGCTTTCAAATTTGAGAAATTCAGAATGGGGGTCAATGGCAGATTTTGGCAAGTAAAGATTTGAGTGGGGTTTGAACACACAATCTCCAGGTCATGCAGCCAGTGTGCTAAGTCACTGCTCTACTTGCTACCTGTCACAACACAGTCTGCTGTTCCCTTTGAGTACAACATTGATACAAAAATAAAATACAAAAAATAAAATAACAGGAGATTTGTCTATTGTTTCTTTTGCTGTTGTTTATCTCTAGACGTTCGAATGTTTATGAACCACAATGGAAACAAGTCTCTGGCTCTTCTGTCATTATCTATTCGGCCTTTTAAGAACAGCATGCACAGTGGCTCACTGGGTACAGAGCCTGCCTGGGAATCAGAAGGCTGCAGGTTCAAGTCCTGCCTCTGACATAGTGTCCCAAAATCATGAAAATATGACAAACCATGGACTATAGTATGTTGTTTTTTCATGATTTTCATCTTTTTTTCAAATCCTCCAAAATCATGAAAAAAGACATGCTATAGTATGCCGTCCGAAACCATGGACTATAGTATGTCGTTTTTTCATGATTTTCATCTTTTTTTCAAATCCTCCAAAATCATGAAAAACGACATGCTATAGTATGCCGTCCGAAAGAAATTATAACTTTGGCATGCTACTAGTCCTACATACTTACACCTAGAATCCCCATTCAAACCTATTTAGGTTCATCTTACGGTGGACATGTTTGCCTGAAAAGGAATCTTTGAAATGTTTCATAGTTTTAGAAATATAGTGCTTTAAATGTGAGAAATGTATAATGGCAGATACTGGCACGTCAAAATCACTTTCACCTAGAAACTCCATTCACACGTTTTATAATTCAGCTTACTGTGGAGACACATGCTGGAACTTTTTACTTTGAAAAGTTTTGTAGTTTCTGAGTTATTTAAGTTAAACGCCCAATGCATTCCCAATAGCAATAGCCCAATTTTTGGCATGCTACTAGTCCTACATACTTACACCTAGAAACCCCATTCAAACCTATTTAGGTTCATCTTACGGTGGACATGTTTGCCTGAAAAGGAATCTTTGAAATGTTTCATCATTTTAGAAATATAGTGCTTTCAAATTTGAGACATTTACAATGGGGCTCAATGGCAGATATTGGCACGTCAAAAAAGCACTTTCACCTAGAAACTCCATTCACACTTTTTATAATTCAGCTTTCTGTGGAGACACATGCTGGAACTTTTTACTTTGAAATGTTTTGGAGTTTCTGAGTTATTTAAGTTAAACGCCCAATGCATTCCCAATGGCAATAGCACAAACGTTGGCATGCTACTAGTCCTACATACTTATACCTAGAAACCCCATTCAAACCTATTTAGGTTCATCTTACGGTGGACATGTTTGCCTGAAAAGGAATCTTTGAAATGTTTCATCGTTTTAGAAATATAGTGCTTTCAAATTTGAGACATTTACAATGGGGCTCAATGGCAGATATTGGCACGTCAAAAAAGCACTTTCACCTAGAAACTCCATTCACACTTTTTATAATTCAGCTTTCTGTGGAGACACATGCTGGAACTTTTTACTTTGAAATGTTTTGTAGTTTCTGAGTTATTTAAGTTAAACGCCCAATGCATTCCCAATGACAATAGCACAAACTTTGGCATGCTACTAGTCCTACATACTTACACCTAGAAACCCCATTCAAACTTATTTAGGTTCATCTTACGGTGGACATGTTTGCCTGAAAAGGAATCTTTGAAATGTTTCATCGTTTTAGAAATATAGTGCTTTCAAATTTGTGCTTTCAAATTTGAGACATTTACAATGGGGCTCAATGGCAGATATTGGCACGTCAAAAAAGCACTTTCACCTAGAAACTCCATTCACACTTTTTATAATTCAGCTTTCTGTGGAGACACATGCTGGAACATTTTACTTTGAAATGTTTTGTAGTTTCTGAGTTATTTAAGTTAAACGCCCAATGCATTCCCAATGGCAATAGCACAAACGTTGGCATGCTACTAGTCCTACATACTTACACCTAGAAACCCCATTCAAACCTATTTAGGTTCATCTTACGGTGGACATGTTTGCCTGAAAAGGAATCTTTGAAATGTTTCATCGTTTTAGAAATATAGTGCTTTAAATGTGAGAAATGTATAATGGCAGATACTGGCATGTCAAAATCACTTTCACCTAGAAACTCCATTCACACGTTTTATAATTCAGCTTACTGTGGAGACACATGCTGGAACTTTTTACTTTGAAAAGTTTTGTAGTTTCTGAGTTATTTAAGTTAAACGCCCAATGCATTCCCAATAGCAATAGCCCTATTTTTGGCATGCTACTAGTCCTACATACTTACACCTAGAAACCCCATTCAAACCTATTTAGGTTCATCTTACGGTGGACATGTTTGCCTGAAAATGAATCTTTGAAATGTTTCATCATTTTAGAAATATAGTGCTTTCAAATTTGAGACATTTACAATGGGGCTCAATGGCAGATATTGGCACGTCAAAAAAGCACTTTCACCTAGAAACTCCATTCACACTTTTTATAATTCAGCTTTCTGTGGAGACACATGCTGGAACTTTTTACTTTGAAATGTTTTGGAGTTTCTGAGTTATTTAAGTTAAACGCCCAATGCATTCCCAATGGCAATAGCACAAACGTTGGCATGCTACTAGTCCTACATACTTATACCTAGAAACCCCATTCAAACCTATTTAGGTTCATCTTACGGTGGACATGTTTGCCTGAAAAGGAATCTTTGAAATGTTTCATCGTTTTAGAAATATAGTGCTTTCAAATTTGAGACATTTACAATGGGGCTCAATGGCAGATATTGGCACGTCAAAAAAGCACTTTCACCTAGAAACTCCATTCACACTTTTTATAATTCAGCTTTCTGTGGAGACACATGCTGGAACTTTTTACTTTGAAATGTTTTGTAGTTTCTGAGTTATTTAAGTTAAACGCCCAATGCATTCCCAATGACAATAGCACAAACTTTGGCATGCTACTAGTCCTACATACTTACACCTAGAAACCCCATTCAAACCTATTTAGGTTCATCTTACGGTGGACATGTTTGCCTGAAAAGGAATCTTTGAAATGTTTCATCGTTTTAGAAATATAGTGCTTTCAAATTTGAGACATTTACAATGGGGCTCAATGGCAGATATTGGCACGTCAAAAAAGCACTTTCACCTAGAAACTCAATTCACACTTTTTATAATTCAGCTTTCTGTGGAGACACATGCTGGAACATTTTACTTTGAAATGTTTTGTAGTTTCTGAGTTATTTAAGTTAAACGCCCAATGCATTCCCAATGGCAATAGCACAAACTTTGGCATGCTACTAGTCCTACATACTTACGCCTAGAATCCCCATTCAAACCTATTTAGGTTCATCTTACGGTGGACATGTTTGCCTGAAAAGGAATCTTTGAAATGTTTCATCGTTTTAGAAATATAGTGCTTTCAAATTTGAGACATTTACAATGGGGCTCAATGGCAGATATTGGCACGTCAAAAAAGCACTTTCACCTAGAAACTCCATTCACACTTTTTATAATTCAGCTTTCTGTGGAGACACATGCTGGAACTTTTTACTTTGAAATGTTTTGTAGTTTCTGAGTTATTTAAGTTAAACGCCCAATGCATTCCCAATGGCAATAGCACAAACTTTGGCATGCTAATAGTCCTACATACTTACGCCTAGAAACCCCATTCAAACCTATTTAGGTTCATCTTACGGTGGACATGTTTGCCTGAAAAGGAATCTTTGAAATGTTTCATCGTTTTAAAAATATAGTGCTTTCAAATTTGAGAAATTCAGAATGGGGGTCAATGGCAGATTTTGGCAAGTAAAGATTTGAGTGGGGTTTGAACACACAATCTCCAGGTCATGCAGCCAGTGTGCTAAGTCACTGCTCTACTTGCTACCTGTCACAACACAGTCTGCTGTTCCCTTTGAGTACAACATTGATACAAAAATAAAATACAAAAAATAAAATAACAGGAGATTTGTCTATTGTTTCTTTTGCTGTTGTTTATCTCTAGACGTTCGAATGTTTATGAACCACAATGGAAACAAGTCTCTGGCTCTTCTGTCATTATCTATTCGGCCTTTTAAGAACAGCATGCACAGTGGCTCACTGGGTACAGAGCCTGCCTGGGAATCAGAAGGCTGCAGGTTCAAGTCCTGCCTCTGACATAGTGTCCCAAAATCATGAAAATATGACAAACCATGGACTATAGTATGTTGTTTTTTCATGATTTTCATCTTTTTTTCAAATCCTCCAAAATCATGAAAAAAGACATGCTATAGTATGCCGTCCGAAACCATGGACTATAGTATGTCGTTTTTTCATGATTTTCATCTTTTTTTCAAATCCTCCAAAATCATGAAAAACGACATGCTATAGTATGCCGTCCGAAAGAAATTATAACTTTGGCATGCTACTAGTCCTACATACTTACACCTAGAATCCCCATTCAAACCTATTTAGGTTCATCTTACGGTGGACATGTTTGCCTGAAAAGGAATCTTTGAAATGTTTCATAGTTTTAGAAATATAGTGCTTTAAATGTGAGAAATGTATAATGGCAGATACTGGCACGTCAAAATCACTTTCACCTAGAAACTCCATTCACACGTTTTATTATTCAGCTTACTGTGGAGACACATGCTGGAACTTTTTACTTTGTAAAGTTTTGTAGTTTCTGAGTTATTTAAGTTAAACGCCCAATGCATTCCCAATAGCAATAGCCCAATTTTTGGCATGCTACTAGTCCTACATACTTACACCTAGAAACCCCATTCAAACCTATTTAGGTTCATCTTACGGTGGACATGTTTGCCTGAAAAGGAATCTTTGAAATGTTTCATCATTTTAGAAATATAGTGCTTTCAAATTTGAGACATTTACAATGGGGCTCAATGGCAGATATTGGCACGTCAAAAAAGCACTTTCACCTAGAAACTCCATTCACACTTTTTATAATTCAGCTTTCTGTGGAGACACATGCTGGAACTTTTTACTTTGAAATGTTTTGGAGTTTCTGAGTTATTTAAGTTAAACGCCCAATGCATTCCCAATGGCAATAGCACAAACGTTGGCATGCTACTAGTCCTACATACTTATACCTAGAAACCCCATTCAAACCTATTTAGGTTCATCTTACGGTGGACATGTTTGCCTGAAAAGGAATCTTTGAAATGTTTCATCGTTTTAGAAATATAGTGCTTTCAAATTTGAGACATTTACAATGGGGCTCAATGGCAGATATTGGCACGTCAAAAAAGCACTTTCACCTAGAAACTCCATTCACACTTTTTATAATTCAGCTTTCTGTGGAGACACATGCTGGAACATTTTACTTTGAAATGTTTTGTAGTTTCTGAGTTATTTAAGTTAAACGCCCAATGCATTCCCAATGGCAATAGCACAAACTTTGGCATGCTACTAGTCCTACATACTTACGCCTAGAAACCCCATTCAAACCTATTTAGGTTCATCTTACGGTGGACATGTTTGCCTGAAAAGGAATCTTTGAAATGTTTCATCATTTTAGAAATATAGTGCTTTCAAATTTGAGACATTTACAATGGGGCTCAATGGCAGATATTGGCACGTCAAAAAAGCACTTTCACCTAGAAACTCCATTCACACTTTTTATAATTCAGCTTTCTGTGGAGACACATGCTGGAACTTTTTACTTTGAAATGTTTTGGAGTTTCTGAGTTATTTAAGTTAAACGCCCAATGCATTCCCAATGGCAATAGCACAAACGTTGGCATGCTACTAGTCCTACATACTTACACCTAGAAACCCCATTCAAACCTATTTAGGTTCATCTTACGGTGGACATGTTTGCCTGAAAAGGAATCTTTGAAATGTTTCATCGTTTTAGAAATATAGTGCTTTCAAATTTGAGACATTTACAATGGGGCTCAATGGCAGATATTGGCACGTCAAAAAAGCACTTTCACCTAGAAACTCCATTCACACTTTTTATAATTCAGCTTTCTGTGGAGACACATGCTGGAACTTTTTACTTTGAAATGTTTTGTAGTTTCTGAGTTATTTAAGTTAAACGCCCAATGCATTCCCAATGACAATAGCACAAACTTTGGCATGCTACTAGTCCTACATACTTACACCTAGAAACCCCATTCAAACCTATTTAGGTTCATCTTACGGTGGACATGTTTGCCTGAAAAGGAATCTTTGAAATGTTTCATCGTTTTAGAAATATAGTGCTTTCAAATTTGAGACATTTACAATGGGGATCAATGGCAGATATTGGCACGTCAAAAAAGCACTTTCACCTAGAAACTCCATTCACACTTTTTATAATTCAGCTTTCTGTGGAGACACATGCTGGAACATTTTACTTTGAAATGTTTTGTAGTTTCTGAGTTATTTAAGTTAAACGCCCAATGCATTCCCAATGGCAATAGCACAAACTTTGGCATGCTAATAGTCCTACATACTTACGCCTAGAAACCCCATTCAAACCTATTTAGGTTCATCTTACGGTGGACATGTTTGCCTGAAAAGGAATCTTTGAAATGTTTCATCGTTTTAGAAATATAGTGCTTTCAAATTTGAGAAATTCAGAATGGGGGTCAATGGCAGATTTTGCCAAGTAAAGATTTGAGTGGGGTTTGAACACACAATCTCCAGGTCATGCAGCCAGTGTGCTAAGTCACTGATCTACTTGCTACCTGTCACAACACAGTCTGCTGTTCCCTTTGAGTACAACATTGATACAAAAATAAAATACAAAAAATAAAATAACAGGAGATTTGTCTATTGTTTCTTTTGCTGTTGTTTATCTCTAGACGTTCGAATGTTTATGAACCACAATGGAAACAAGTCTTTGGCTCTTCTGTCATTATCTATTCGGCCTTTTAAGAACAGCATGCACAGTGGCTCACTGGGTACAGAGCCTGCCTGGGAATCAGGAGGCTGCAGGTTCAAGTCCTGCCTCTGACATAGTGTCCCAAAATCATGAAAATATGACAAACCATGGACTATAGTATGTCGTTTTTTCATGATTTTCATCTTTTTTTCAAATAGTCCAAAATCACGAAAAACGACATGCTATATAGTATGCCGTCCGAAAAAAAATTATAACTTTGGCATGCTACTAGTCCTACATACTTACACCTAGAATCCCCATTCAAACCTATTTAGGTTCATCTTACGGTGGACATGTTTGCCTGAAAAGGAATCTTTGAAATGTTTCATCGTTTTAGAAATATAGTGCTTTCAAATTTGAGACATTTACAATGGGGCTCAATGGCAGATATTGGCACGTCAAAAAAGCACTTTCACCTAGAAACTCCATTCACACTTTTTATAATTCAGCTTTCTGTGGAGACACATGCTGGAACTTTTTACTTTGAAATGTTTTGTAGTTTCTGAGTTATTTAAGTTAAACGCCCAATGCATTCCCAATGACAATAGCACAAACTTTGGCATGCTACTAGTCCTACATACTTACACCTAGAAACCCCATTCAAACCTATTTAGGTTCATCTTACGGTGGACATGTTTGCCTGAAAAGGAATCTTTGAAATGTTTCATCGTTTTAGAAATATAGTGCTTTCAAATTTGAGACATTTACAATGGGGCTCAATGGCAGATATTGGCACGTCAAAAAAGCACTTTCACCTAGAAACTCCATTCACACTTTTTATAATTCAGCTTTCTGTGGAGACACATGCTGGAACATTTTACTTTGAAATGTTTTGTAGTTTCTGAGTTATTTAAGTTAAACGCCCAATGCATTCCCAATGGCAATAGCACAAACTTTGGCATGCTAATAGTCCTACATACTTACGCCTAGAAACCCCATTCAAACCTATTTAGGTTCATCTTACGGTGGACATGTTTTCCTGAATAGGAATCTTTGAAATGTTTCATCGTTTTAAAAATATAGTGCTTTCAAATTTGAGAAATTCAGAATGGGGGTCAATGGCAGATTTTGGCAAGTAAAGATTTGAGTGGGGTTTGAACACACAATCTCCAGGTCATGCAGCCAGTGTGCTAAGTCACTGATCTACTTGCTACCTGTCACAACACAGTCTGCTGTTCCCTTTGAGTACAACATTGATACAAAAATAAAATACAAAAAATAAAATAACAGGAGATTTGTCTATTGTTTCTTTTGCTGTTGTTTATCTCTAGACGTTCGAATGTTTATGAACCACAATGGAAACAAGTCTCTGGCTCTTCTGTCATTATCTATTCGGCCTTTTAAGAACAGCATGCACAGTGGTTCACTGGGTACAGAGCCTGCCTGGGAATCAGGAGGCTGCAGGTTCAAGTCCTGCCTCTGACATAGTGTCCCAAAATCATGAAAATATGACAAACCATGGACTATAGTATGTCGTTTTTTCATGATTTTCATCTTTTTTTCAAATAGTCCAAAATCACGAAAAACGACATGCTATATAGTATGCCGTCCGAAAAAAATTATAACTTTGGCATGCTACTAGTCCTACATACTTACACCTAGAATCCCCATTCAAACCTATTTAGGTTCATCTTACGGTGGACATGTTTGCCTGAAAAGGAATCTTTGAAATGTTTAATCGTTTTAGAAATATAGTGCTTTCAAATTTGAGACATTTACAATGGGGCTCAATGGCAGATATTGGCACGTCAAAAAAGCACTTTCACCTAGAAACTCCATTCACACTTTTTATAATTCAGCTTTCTGTGGAGACACATGCTGGAACTTTTTACTTTGAAATGTTTTGTAGTTTCTGAGTTATTTAAGTTAAACGCCCAATGCATTCCCAATGACAATAGCACAAACTTTGGCATGCTACTAGTCCTACATACTTACACCTAGAAACCCCATTCAAACCTATTTAGGTTCATCTTACGGTGGACATGTTTGCCTGAAAAGGAATCTTTGAAATGTTTCATCGTTTTAGAAATATAGTGCTTTCAAATTTAAGACATTTACAATGGGGCTCAATGGCAGATATTGGCACGTCAAAAAAGCACTTTCACCTAGAAACTCCATTCACACTTTTTATAATTCAGCTTTCTGTGGAGACACATGCTGGAACATTTTACTTTGAAATGTTTTGTAGTTTCTGAGTTATTTAAGTTAAACGCCCAATGCATTCCCAATGGCAATAGCACAAACTTTGGCATGCTAATAGTCCTACATACTTACGCCTAGAAACCCCATTCAAACCTATTTAGGTTCATCTTACGGTGGACATGTTTGCCTGAAAAGGAATCTTTGAAATGTTTCATCGTTTTAGAAATATAGTGCTTTCAAATTTGAGAAATTCAGAATGGGGGTCAATGGCAGATTTTGGCAAGTAAAGATTTGAGTGGGGTTTGAACACACAATCTCCAGGTCATGCAGCCAGTGTGCTAAGTCACTGATCTACTTGCTACCTGCCACAACACAGTTTGCTGTTCCCTTTGAGTACAACATTGATACAAAAATAAAATACAAAAAATAAAATAACAGGAGATTTGTCTATTGTTTCTTTTGCTGTTGTTTATCTCTAGACGTTTGAATGTTTATGAACCACAATGGAAACAAGTCTCTGGCTCTTCTGTCATTATCTATTCGGCCTTTTAAGAACAGCATGCACAGTGGCTCACTGGGTACAGAGCCTGCCTGGGAATCAGGAGGCTGCAGGTTCAAGTCCTGCCTCTGACATAGTGTCCCAAAATCATGAAAATATGACAAACCATGGACTATAGTATGTCGTTTTTTCATGATTTTCATCTTTTTTTCAAATCCTCCAAAATCATGAAAAACGACATGCTATAGTATGCCGTCCGAAACCATGAACTATAGTATGTCGTTTTTTCATGATTTTCATCCTTTTTTTCAAATAGTCCAAAATCACAAAAAACGACATGCTATATAGTATGCCGTCCGAAAAAAAGTATAACTTTGGCATGCTACTAGTCCTACATACTTACACCTAGAATCCCCATTCAAACCTATTTAGGTTCATCTTACGGTGGACATGTTTGCCTGAAAAGGAATCTTTGAAATGTTTCATCGTTTTAGAAATATAGTGCTTTCAAATTTGAGACATTTACAATGGGGCTCAATGGCAGATATTGGCACGTCAAAAAAGCACTTTCACCTAGAAACTCCATTCACACTTTTTATAATTCAGCTTTCTGTGGAGACACATGCTGGAACTTTTTACTTTGAAATGTTTTGTAGTTTCTGAGTTATTTAAGTTAAACGCCCAATGCATTCCCAATGACAATAGCACAAACTTTGGCATGCTACTAGTCCTACATACTTACACCTAGAAACCCCATTCAAACCTATTTAGGTTCATCTTACGGTGGACATGTTTGCCTGAAAAGGAATCTTTGAAATGTTTCATCGTTTTAGAAATATAGTGCTTTCAAATTTGAGACATTTACAATGGGGCTCAATGGCAGATATTGGCACGTCAAAAAAGCACTTTCACCTAGAAACTCCATTCACACTTTTTATAATTCAGCTTTCTGTGGAGACACATGCTGGAACATTTTACTTTGAAATGTTTTGTAGTTTCTGAGTTATTTAAGTTAAACGCCCAATGCATTCCCAATGGCAATAGCACAAACTTTGGCATGCTAATAGTCCTACATACTTACGCCTAGAAACCCCATTCAAACCTATTTAGGTTCATCTTACGGTGGACATGTTTGCCTGAAAAGGAATCTTTGAAATGTTTCATCGTTTTAAAAATATAGTGCTTTCAAATTTGAGAAATTCAGAATGGGGGTCAATGGCAGATTTTGGCAAGTAAAGATTTGAGTGGGGTTTGAACACACAATCTCCAGGTCATGCAGCCAGTGTGCTAAGTCACTGATCTACTTGCTACCTGTCACAACACAGTCTGCTGTTCCCTTTGAGTACAACATTGATACAAAAATAAAATACAAAAAATAAAATAACAGGAGATTTGTCTATTGTTTCTTTTGCTGTTGTTTATCTCTAGACGTTTGAATGTTTATGAACCACAATGGAAACAAGTCTCTGGCTCTTCTGTCATTATCTATTCGGCCTTTTAAGAACAGCATGCACAGTGGCTCACTGGGTACAGAGCCTGCCTGGGAATCAGGAGGCTGCAGGTTCAAGTCCTGCCTCTGACATAGTGTCCCAAAATCATGAAAATATGACAAACTAGAAAAAGTGCCCTTCTGGGCACAGGTCTCCACCAGGAGGATAGGACTGTGTGAGATGTTTGGCAAAATGTTTAGGAGTAATATAAACATGTTTTTTTGTTTGTTAGTTTTTTGCAACAATTTTCTTCATTTTGTTGAGGAAATGCAGAGTGCCTGGTGGCACTATAATAGGCCAATGTGAAAAGGGTGCCATTTCTTCATACGCCTTTAATGGCAATTGGATGATTTGAGGCATTTTGTTCCAAAAATGTGTTTTGCAAAAATCTACCTGTTGGTGGCGCTATAACAGGCCAATGTGAAAAGGGTTCCTCAGCCTAGTAAGAAAATGTGTGAAAGATTTCACGTAAATTGCATGCTGCGTTCATGATTTGAGGCTTTTGTTCAAAACGGGGCAATCTTGCAAACTGTGAAAGCCAATTATAGCCAATTAGGATGGAATATGAAATATCGGACAGATCCGACTTGAGCACATGACCATAGAGATACTGTGTAACGATTTGTGAGATTTTTGGACAGAATCTGGAGGAGTAATATAAAAAAATGTGTTTTACAAAAGTCGGCCTCCTGGTGGCGCTATAAAAGGCAGATGCGGAAAATGCAGGTCAAAGATTTGTCATTGGCCTCTAGGGAGTGTGCATGCAACGTTTCACGCAGATCGGTGCAGTTTTAGGTAAAACATGTGAAAAGCTGCCTCATGGTGGCGCTATAACAGGCCAATCTGGAAAATGTGGGGCAGAGGTTCATCGTTGGCATCCAGGGAGTGTGTGTGCAAAGTTTGGCATCGACCGGGTTAACGGTGCCGGAGATTAGCTGGTAACAGACGGACGGACACACACACACAAGGACGGACACACGGACGGAGTGCAAAACATACTCTCTCCCCATGCCTTCGGCCTGGTGGAGACAACCATGGACTATAGTATGTCGTTTTTTCATGATTTTCATCTTTTTTTCAAATAGTCCAAAATCACGAAAAACGACATGCTATATAATATGCCGTCCGAAAAAAATTATAACTTTGGCATGCTACTAGTCCTACATACTTACACCTAGAATCCCCATTCAAACCTATTTAGGTTCATCTTACGGTGGACATGTTTGCCTGAAAAGGAATCTTTGAAATGTTTCATCGTTTTAGAAATATAGTGCTTTCAAATTTGAGACATTTACAATGGGGCTCAATGGCAGATATTGGCACGTCAAAAAAGCACTTTCACCTAGAAATTCCATTCACACTTTTTATAATTCAGCTTTCTGTGGAGACACATGCTGGAACTTTTTACTTTGAAATGTTTTGTAGTTTCTGAGTTATTTAAGTTAAACGCCCAATGCATTCCCAATGACAATAGCACAAACTTTGGCATGCTACTAGTCCTACATACTTACACCTAGAAACCCCATTCAAACCTATTTAGGTTCATCATACGGTGGACATGTTTGCCTGAAAAAAATCTTTGAAATGTTTCATCGTTTTAGAAATATAGTGCTTTCAAATTTAAGACATTTACAATGGGGCTCAATGGCAGATATTGGCACGTCAAAAAAGCACTTTCACCTAGAAACTCCATTCACACTTTTTATAATTCAGCTTTCTGTGGAGACACATGCTGGAACATTTTACTTTGAAATGTTTTGTAGTTTCTGAGTTATTTAAGTTAAACGCCCAATGCATTCCCAATGGCAATAGCACAAACTTTGGCATGCTAATAGTCCTACATACTTACGCCTAGAAACCCCATTCAAACCTATTTGGGTTCATCTTACGGTGGACATGTTTGCCTGAAAAGGAATCTTTGAAATGTTTCATCGTTTTAGAAATATAGTGCTTTCAAATTTGAGAAATTCAGAATGGGGGTCAATGGCAGATTTTGGCAAGTAAAGATTTGAGTGGGGTTTGAACACACAATCTCCAGGTCATGCAGCCAGTGTGCTAAGTCACTGATCTACTTGCTACCTGCCACAACACAGTCTGCTGTTCCCTTTGAGTACAACATTGATACAAAAATAAAATACAAAAAATAAAATAACAGGAGATTTGTCTATTGTTTCTTTTGCTGTTGTTTATCTCTAGACGTTTGAATGTTTATGAACCACAATGGAAACAAGTCTCTGGCTCTTCTGTCATTATCTATTCGGCCTTTTAAGAACAGCATGCACAGTGGCTCACTGGGTACAGAGCCTGCCTGGGAATCAGGAGGCTGCAGGTTCAAGTCCTGCCTCTGACATAGTGTCCCAAAATCATGAAAATATGACAAACCATGGACTATAGTATGTCTTTTTTTCAAATCCTCCAAAATCATGAAAAACGACATGCTATAGTATGCCGTCCGAAACCATGAACTATAGTATGTCGTTTTTTCATGATTTTCATCTTTTTTTCAAATAGTCCAAAATCACAAAAAACGACATGCTATATAGTATGCCGTCCGAAAAAAATTATAACTTTGGCATGCTACTAGTCCTACATACTTACACCTAGAATCCCCATTCAAACCTATTTAGGTTCATCTTACGGTGGACATGTTTGCCTGAAAAGGAATCTTTGAAATGTTTCATCGTTTTAGAAATATAGTGCTTTCAAATTTGAGACATTTACAATGGGGCTCAATGGCAGATATTGGCACGTCAAAAAAGCACTTTCACCTAGAAACTCCATTCACACTTTTTATAATTCAGCTTTCTGTGGAGACACATGCTGGAACTTTTTACTTTGAAATGTTTTGTAGTTTCTGAGTTATTTAAGTTAAACGCCCAATGCATTCCCAATGACAATAGCACAAACTTTGGCATGCTACTAGTCCTACATACTTACACCTAGAAACCCCATTCAAACCTATTTAGGTTCATCTTACGGTGGACATGTTTGCCTGAAAAGGAATCTTTGAAATGTTTCATCGTTTTAGAAATATAGTGCTTTCAAATTTAAGACATTTACAATGGGGCTCAATGGCAGATATTGGCACGTCAAAAAAGCACTTTCACCTAGAAACTCCATTCACACTTTTTATAATTCAGCTTTGTTTGTGACATGTTTGTGACATGTTTGCCTGAAAAGGAATCTTTGAAATGTTTCATAGTTTTAGAAATATAGTGCTTTTAAATTTGAGAAATTCAGAATGGGGGTCAATGGCAGATTTTGGCAAGTAAAGATTTGAGTGGGGTTTGAACACACAATCTCCAGGTCATGCAGCCAGTGTGCTAAGTCACTGATCTACTTGCTACCTGCCACAACACAGTCTGCTGTTCCCTTTGAGTACAACATTGATACAAAAATAAAATACAAAAAATAAAATAACAGGAGATTTGTCTATTGTTTCTTTTGCTGTTGTTTATCTCTAGACGTTCGAATGTTTATGAACCACAATGGAAACAAGTCTCTGGCTCTTCTGTCATTATCTATTCGGCCTTTTAAGAACAGCATGCACAGTGGCTCACTGGGTACAGAGCCTGCCTGGGAATCAGGAGGCTGAAGGTTCAAGTCCTGCCTCTGACATAGTGTCCCAAAATCATGAAAATATGACAAACCATGAACTATAGTATGTTGTTTTTTCATGATTTCATCTTTTTTTCAAATAGTCCAAAATCACGAAAAACGACATGCTATAGTATGCCATCCGAAAAAAAATTATAACTTTGGCATGCTACTAGTCCTACATACTTACACCTAGAATCCCCATTCAAACCTATTTAGGTTCATCTTACGGTGGACATGTTTGCCTGAAAAGGAATCTTTGAAATGTTTCATAGTTTTAGAATTATAGGCCCTCATTTATCAACCGTGCGTACGCCAAAATATGGGTGTACGCCGAAATTACCGCAATTTTCGGCATTTACCATTTGCGCCAACGTTTTGAACTTGAGCCAAGACAAAAACCACGTCTGGTCGGGAGCTGTCGTACGCTTTGTCCTCACCTGTTTTTCTGTCGTAGAACAGCGGAGCAGCATTGTTTGACCAGCTGAGAGGCTGTCACAGGCATCGAAACATATGTATTCACTCCTAAAATGTTTATATAAAACTATGTATATGGGCTAAATGTAAAAAATAAAAAAAAAGTAAAGGAATACATCAACGATGTGTCTTTGTGTCATATGAAATTAGTAGGAGATTTCCAACTTTACAAGCAAGCAATTAAAATCGCGCATTTAAAAACAATGTTGCAAGTTAGATGCGTAAGCCATTTAAACAGTGTTTTGCATGATGAGCGCATACATGCGAGGATTTGGGCTGTCTGTGCTGAAATATTTCCATGGAGAGTATAGTGCAGCGCTGAAGCTGCGGAGAGTCCCAACTTGGGTAGCCTACTGTAGCCGAATCTACAGCAGGCCGATGTCTTTCTGGAGTTACAGTATGTGCAATCTCCTCCTCGTTTAATAAACCTGACGCGTCGCTCGAATGCCAAATGTGCCGTGCCAGCGCAAGTGGGAACGCATCGGAGATAGTATAGCCTAAGCCAGCCTGCAGCCCACCACACCAACACCACTGTCCAGTGCCACATGAGGCTATACGGTTTTGGCTGCAATATTCATATAATTGACAGTTGACAGCGAGGCAATTTAAATAGACTGTCGGACGTGCATGGTCAATTGGTCACGGTGTCACGGACGGACCACAGTGATAGAGAGAGACAGACAGGACAGATGCACCTTGCAAAACAGCAGCGCGTGCGCGCCTATTTGTTATATAATTCATGGTTCACAGGTTCAGGTTTTCGTTCACTAATATATCTTGTTGTATATTAAATGAATAAAGACTTTAATAATGTAATATACAACTAACAACACAGTGACAGTTGCTTGCAAATTGCGATATGTGCGTGCGTGCGTGCGTGCGTGCGGGGGGTGAGGCGTGCAGCAAGGGAAGCGAAGCGAGAGGAGAAACAGACAGGGTAGTCCTACAGCTTTATTTAATTCATGCAGGTTTATTTATTTAAGATACAACAAGTTGCGTGTGCGTGCGTGCGTCTGTGTGTGTGTGTGTGTGTGTGTGTGTGTGTATGGGAGGGGGCAGCAGAAACTTTTTTTCCCCTGTAACCATGGTTTCCAGGTCGTATTGCAGTTGTTCATGTCGCAAAACCGAGGGCGCGGCTAGATTTTATAGGGCGTGCCAGATTGATTTCAGCCGTCACATTTATCACTGCTAGGAATGAAATTAGGAAGGAACAGCTGTCTGCGATCACTTTGTAAATGCCGACCCGACGTGGGTGTACTACGAATCCTACACTCGAATTTGGGGCAGAATTTCCACTCGATTGATAAATGAGGGCCATAGTGCTTTAAATGTGAGAAATTTATAATGGCAGATAGTGGCACGTCAAAATCACTTTCACCTAGAAACTCACATGTTTTATAATTCAGCTTACTGTGGAGACACATGCTGGAACTTTTTACTTTGAAATGTTTTGTAGTTTCTGAGTTATTTAAGTTAAGTACATTACTTAAGTAAAAGTACTTAGTTACTTTCCACCACTGCATACATCCATGTAGCTGACCTCCCCATTGGTGGATGTGATCCTGGCAGCCAGCCCAGGTGTGTTCTGGTCCTGTTGATTGAGCTGAGCAGGACAAGAAACCTGGCTCCTGCTCAGCTCAATCAACAGGACCAGAACACACACTCGTCCTTCCAGTTTATTATACTCGTCGTCACGCTACTAGTCCTACATACTTACACCTAGAAACCCCATTCAAACCTACTTAGGTTCATCTTACGGTGGACATGTTTGCCTGCAAAGAAATCTTTGAAATGTTTCATAGTTTTAGAAATAAAGACAACCTTGAACCTTGAACCTTGAAATAGTGCTTTCAAATTTGAGAAATTCATAATGGGGCTCAATGGCAGCTATTGGCACGTCAAAAAATCACTTTCACCTAGAAACTCCATTCACACTTTTTATAATTCAGCTTACTGTGGAGACACATGCTGGAACCTTTTACTTTGAAATGTTTTGTAGTTTCTGAGTGATTTTCGTATTTTTTTCAAATCCTCAAAATTTATGAAAAATGGCATGCTATAGTATTATGCCGTCCGAGGCCATGGGCTATAGCCCATGGTCTCGGAGTGATTTTCGTCTTTTTTTAAATCCTTTTCAAAAACGGCATGCTATAGTATGGCCTCAACTTGAACCCACGATCTGTGGCTCACATATAGACAGCAACTTATCACAGAGAGACACCATGCTCTCTAAGAAGCTCCTCAGCTTTCCATTGTTTTTCTGGGTGTTATTCTCCAAAATGTGGTCCACAGTGAAGAGTAGAAGGAACTCAGCTAGACTTGAACTGCCACCATGCTCTCTGAGAATCACCTCAGCTTTCCATCTCTTTCCAGTGTTCTTCTGGATGTTATTCTCCAAAACATTCTGCAGAGGGAAAGTAGGAGGAACTCACCTGGATTTGAACTCACAACCTCTGGCTCACATGGATGTCGTCTTAACAAGGGTTCCACTGCCTGGGCCCTCTGTGATTTTAAGTTTGAAGTTGTTCTTCTTGGTGTCACTTTTCAAATGGGGCCTTGGGATCATGTACAAAGCATTTTAATGGTGTTTGCTGTGCATCCAAGGTTTCTTTTAGTGCTTTTAAGTGTTATCATGGATTATAATCACATAATACAGAGGAGAAACCATGACAGAACACAGACAGCCTGGTAGCTCAATGTGTTAAGTGGCTGTCCACATTATCCAGATGTTGTGGGTTCAAATCCCACTCTGGTCTTTACTCCGAAACATTACTTTGAAGAAAGAAGAAGATAAAAGCGCATGGAGATCTCAGTCAGGCTAAGGTAGTGATGGTGCAGTTGGTATAAAGAAAAGGACATTGTAGTCAAAAAATCACTTTCTCCTAGAAACTCCATTCACATGTTTTATAATTCAGCTTACTGTGGAGACACATGCTGGAACTTTTTACTTTGAAATGTTTTGTAGTTTCTGAGTTATTTAACTTAAAGGGGCATTCCACTCATTTTCAACATTTTACTATGTCATTAATGTACCTTAGAGCTGTTGTGTGGAAATAATAAAAAAGTCCCCCCATTCTGCGTTTCCTAGAACTGGAGATCTGAAAAAAATCATTAACATGGTGAAACACATCTTGATGATGTCATCAAGATGCGTTTCACCATGTTAATGATTTTTTTCATACTTACAGTTCTAGGAAACAGAGAATGGGGGGACTCTTTTATTATTTCCACACAACAGCTCTAAGGTATATTAATGACATAGTAAAATGTTGAAAATGAGTGGAATGCCCCTTTAAACGCACAATGCATTCTCAATGGCATTGGCAATAGCACAAACTTTGGCATGCTACTAGTCCTACATACTTACACCTATGGAGGCAAATCTTTCCGGTGATAAAATGGCCACCAACGTAATAAAAAAAAGTCAGCCAAAGAACAAGATTCCTATACAGGATCTCCTCACTCAACAAATCAATAAAAAGTGTTTTACGCACGGCTGCAATTCGAAACTGAATCCTCCACCCACCCCTTTTTCCCCTAACTATATGTTCCCCTCACTATATGCAGGAGAATGGACTCAGGGCTGAGAAGAAGCGGAGTAAGAAATAAAGAAAGAAACGTCCCAGTGGGACGTCCCAGAAACGTCCCAGTGGGACGTGCCTCGAGGATCTCCCTAGGGAGACACCCGAGAGGCATCCTAACCAGATGCCCGAACCACCTAAGCTGGCTCCTTTCCAGGCGAAGAAGCAGCGACTATACTCCGAGTCTCTCTTGCGTGACTGAACTTCTTACCCTATCTCTAAGGGAGATGCCAGCTACCCGTCGAAGAAAACTTATTTTGTCCGTTTTGTGACCTTATTCTTTCGGTCATGATCCACACTGCATGACCATAGGTGAGAGAAGTAAAAAGAAGAATCCAAGATATTTACGTTCTAAGAAGCAGTGTCCCCATAGAAAGCATAAGCCAGCGGATTTTCCATTTCCGGTTTGTTCCGGTTGTTTTCACCGGACCGAAACAGGAGTCTTATGACCGTGTAAAGGACACAGCCGTGGTCAATGTGCCTGGCGTTTTGTTGTGATTGTGGGGGTTTTCTTGGATCGAGTACTTCAGTCTTATATGCTGGCGTCACATGATCGGTCGGGAGGAGGAGGAAGGAAATGGCGGCGATGCTGGGTGCTAGTGGCGATGTTCGGTTATTTGGCGATGTTATGCCTGGGCTCCGACCAGCCCTGAGAGCAAGCAGATTAAAGAGACTAATACGCACAGTTGTGAACTAAATGTTCCAATAATAGCTTATATTTGATGAACTCAAACGTGCATTTTATAGGGTTTTTATTAATTCATATTAATCAAACACATACAACAATCATACACACGTTCTGTTCACTCTCCCCCGTTACAATATGTAAGTAATACAACACTGCATGGCTTTGCACTTTGCTATTTGCTGTTTCCTACTTTGTTCGGCAGAGTTTAGCTATCATTTAACACTCTAAGCTGACCAGAATCGGCCCTGTCTCAGGACCACTCAGATCTTGGTACAACTTAGCTTCCTTGATGGTTTTCAGACTTAGTTCAGTGATATGTTTATCACTAAGTGTGTGTCACTAAGTGACACTATGTGTGTGCTTTTAAATCTACATTATCATTAATTAAATGGTAATTAATCAATCGATCGGGAGACAAGAAACACAGATAACACTTGGTTACAATCTAAACATCATATTACAATCAATTATGAATAATGCACAATTATATATAGCATTTATACGCACCGCTGCCATCTGCCTGCTTCATGTGTCACGTTGGATGGTATCGTGAATCTGGTCTAATACCAATCCATACGGAATACTTAATGCAAGCCCTCTGACTGAAGTCACACCTCCATGCTAACACTTACAGCCAATCAGACCCAGACCATGCTTCCTGCCTCTCTCTCTCTGAGGGAGAGGTTACCAGTGCAGCCATCTTCCTGTGCTGCACTGCTGACCTTAGGCTAGATTAAACTGTTAGATTATTTCAGGTATTATTATTTTAGGCTTCTTACCAACCCAATATATAATAGGTTAATAACCTATTATATATTGGGTTGGTAAGAAGCCTAAAATAATAACACATTTAAACAATTGAAGAGGAATTAAAGATTGGTTACTTCATCCTAACATTTGCATGTCCTAGCTGAGTTGAGTCTCTCCTCTGAGAAGGTGTCATAAATCCTCCCTTACAACAAGAAGAGGTCGTAAAACCCCCATCTCAAAGGTCTGTATGTAGAATGGAATGTGGGGACCTGTAGCTCTCCCTCTCTAGAGAGCTACATTTTGACCAATCAATCTGACCCAATGTATATATTTCTCCCATTATGAGTACAAATCTCGCACACCCATAAATAACACGACAGGCGATGTTAAAGTAATTAAATGGTTTCAAGCACGGTGAAGATGGTGAAAGGGAGTCTAATTTGGTGGCAGTGCGAAGTGGAGTGGTGTTGAGGCCCGGCGCGTCCCGGCGTGAGGAGATATGCCGTGCAACAACGCGTAGGGTAAGTCCGTGACGTCACTGACGTGTGAGGGGCTGAGTGCAGTGGGTAGAACTGTGGATTAGGCATGACGTATGTGCCCTCAAACTTTCTGATTGTATTAATAGGGATACACAAAAGTAAAACACAAAGTAAATGCAAAGAAACATAAGGGCTTATGTGGGGGGCAAATAAAGGCTTATGTGGGGGGCCAAAAAAGGCTTATGTGGGGGGGGGGGGGGCAACTAAGGGCTTATGTGGGGGGGCAAATAAGTGCTTATGTGGGGGGCCAAAAAAGGCTTATGTGTGGGGGCAACTATAAGGGCTTATGTGGGGGGCCAATAAGGGCTTGTGTGGGGGGCCAATAAGGGCTTGTGTGGGGGGCAAATAAGGGCTTGTGTGTGGGAAAATAGGGGCTTATGTGGGGGCCAATAAGGGCTATTGGCCCTTCAAGATGAACATTTGACAAGTAATGATAGTTCCACTATCGTAATGAATTATCTTTTAATGCTCTGGCTGCCATCAGTCAGTTTTAGTTTCAGACTAATGAGAACATATTGCTTATTTTACTGTCCAATGACATGAAACGGCACAAGGGACGGACTCCACAAAAAGACCACCCCCAAAAATCGGCGCGGCCCTGCTTATGACATCACTTTACCTCTGCCTCCCTCTAGTGGCTACACATGGGGGAAATATTGTGGAGGTTGGCTACTTCTTTGACCTACTGAGTGTGTGTATAACAACTTGGTACTGATCGGTCCAGCACTCTGTGAGTTTAGCTCCAGACACAGACCAGTCCTGTAGCGCCTTAATTACCATAATATAAAGATTATGAAAAGAAAACAATGAAAAGTATCTTGTTTATCGGATACCACAACTTTATTTATTTACAAAGGCTACAATATTACTCTGTCTAATCTGTATGGTAGAGTAGGTTAAACAATAAAACTGTATATGGAATATGTTGGTAAGGGCAGATTTACCTCCCCCAGCACCCACACATTTTTTAAGTGCTATAGCACCTGGCAACTATCCGTGTGGCCGATGCCAACAGTGTAACTTCACACGCAAAGCAAAGTCATTCAATCACCCACACACAGGGAAGAAATATCACATCAAAAGGTATCATCACATTCTCTACAGCCAATCTGATATATATGCTTAAGTGTCCGTGTGGCCTTGCCTATATCGGCAAGACATCAAGACCTTTAAAAACATGCATATCAGAACACCGGAGCACTATCCGCAACAACGTTATCACTAGCCCTGTAGCTGTACATTTCTGTAAAGCAGGCCATAATGTCTCCACACTCAGATATACAGGGATTGAATTGATCCAACCCCCACGTAGAGGGAGCGACATTAACAACATCCTGTTAAAACGTGAGCTGTTTTGGATACACACTTTGCACACTCTTGCTCCTAAAAGTCTTAATGAAGATTATGATATCAGACCATTTCTGTAGCGGTCATCCTGTGTCTGAGGGTATATTCATTCATCTATTTATATATTTATATATCTATATATTTATATATTTATATATCTATATATTTGCATTTGAGTCTGTGTTTTTACAAGCCCATGGATGAACATGGACGTGTTCTCATGTCCATGGACATCCAAGGTCATGTGATCTACACTATATCTTCTCTTCGATAGGTCTCATCCTGGTTGTTTTCTGGTACATATTTGTAATTGACTCTCCTGTTTTGAAATAAGGTATTGTGTTGTCCCTATTTTTACTTGCATTTAGAGTAGACAAGAGGCGCCTCTTAGGTAGCAGTATGATGGCCTGATCAGCCTGAGTTCTCTGTGTATGGTTACAATGTCTGTAAATGTTTTGGGACAATTATGAATATATTGTATATTGTATATGGATTTTGTATATCTTGTGCAATGAATATATTTTGAGACTTGTACATATCACATGTCAATGTCACCTGATCGGTGACGGTGATTGGGACTGTTGGTTGATGTGCCACAGGTGTGGTATGTCACACTACTATATATACATGTATTGTCTACTCATTCCTTGAAGGTCTGAGGAAGGGCTGCGGCCCGAAACGTTACCGGAAATAAAAGTAAAGAAACTTGGGAGCCGAAATTGGTGTGCCCATTTTTTCATTTATTATATAAACAATACAACTGGCCTGAGACATTTGGTTCCTGTGTCTGGTTAATTGGCACTGCCCGAAGGTCAAAATTATATTTCTCCCCTGAGCAATCAGGAGGACAAGCTCTCAGATAGACTAGACATGACCACTTCATCTTCATGAAGCAACATACAGTAAATGTAACACTTGACCCTGATATTTGCTCATCCTGACCCCATCTCTGTCTTTGTGTTCTCAGAGGTGTTTGAATTTGAGTTTTCAAAAAGGACTATTGTTGCGACCTCAATTAACTATGAAATTGTGCATTTCCCGCCATCATGTGATGTCATCAATATTAAGCCCATATGAAACCTGCTGTCATCAAAATTGGCCAGCAACTCTATATGTCACCTCAAACCCTTAGATCTCCATATATGGAGCTGACCTGTTCTGACATTCCATATGTTGATCCTTCCCCATCCATCCTTCCTCTTCGATGTCTCCCTTTTTACTGATAGGCCTACCTGTCCATTTAAACTCTAGTAGACGGGCCTGCCCCAAAGTTATTAGTGCAGCCGGCGAAAACTAGAGTTCTCAACAGGCCCGGAAATGAAGGCCCGGCCCTACCTGGGCCCTCATCAAACCCAAGACACTGCCCCCGCTGCCACCCTTAGATCTCCATATATGGAGCTGACCTGTTCTGACATTCCATATGTTGATCTGACCACATCAAACCCTGTACACTCAAAACACGCCAGTACAGAATTCATTCCATATGTTGATCTGACCCCCCATGCCAAAGCGCCAGCGCTTGCCCAGCAGTCTGCTGTCACCTAGGCGGATGCGTGTACGCGACCTCACCCTCAGGCGTCTTACTGGTTATTTTGATCGATGTTTGTAAAAAAAAAATCGTATCCAACGATGGGTCTGCGAGGCTAAATCTCATCAAATGGTGGTCCTCAAATGCCGAATAATAAGTAATGGGCCTTGATAATATGAAAAGGTTTGAAAACCAATAGCAGAGCAACTGACTGTCAGATGATGATCTATATAGGCAGCGTATGCTCAAGCTATAACATGCTGGGGACTGGGGAGGAAATTCTACTCATGTTCAATGATGTGATACAAGGTTTCTTCAACTTCGACCATGCAATGCACGTCGTTGTACCATGTCCACAGTCCTCCAGACATTCCAAAACAAACTAGTCAGGCTACTTAGCCTAACTCCCAGAACCCACCTCACCCCCGCACATTTTGATAGGTTGGATTGGCTTAGAGAACAGCAGACAGAGTACAGCATCTTGCAATGGGTCTGGTCTACAAGATTCTATACACCGCAGCGCTAAGATACCCATGTACCTGTCAAAATACTCCTTTAATGTCAAAGAAGTCCACGATCACAACACCAGAGGGAGTTCCACAAACCACGTTCAACCCAGATTCGGCTCAAACAAGCTAGGGGTCAAATTCATTTCGCTCCTATGCAACTACAATGTGGAACTAATTATGTGAATCCTTAGACTCCTTCAAAACCGCTCTCAAAGAGCACTTACGGGCAGCTGTAATTCGAAACTGGCCCCTGTAAAAAAAGGTTGCCTGTTTTTTGCATAGGAAGTGAATATTTGTAGCCTATATCTTTAAATCTTCTGATGAATTGAAAACAAGTCTTAGTGCAATTTCTGGTTTTATACTCTACTACGCAGATTTTGTATTGACCTGTACTTTCGTTGAAATGTACCCATTCTACAAACTGTAAATTAAAATTGAACGGTTTTTCAATTAGAAAAAAAATCTGTTGGATTCAAATAGAAACAACAAATTATACTAATCCCCAGACCCTCTGCCTCAAGTCTCTTAGCCTCATTTTGTGATTGAAATCGCAAGAGTTAAATTATGAATGAAATGAAAAAGAGTGAATGTATGCTTTGAGTTCTATAATAGGCTAATCATCATCATCATAATAATAAACCTGTCCTCTGAGGGGACAGATGTTTATTATTATTCATCTATGATCCATGATTAATATTATGATCCATAAATAAATAAATATAAAAAGGGCATGGAAACATTTGAAACCCCTTCTTTAAAGTCGCCGCTAGATGGCGTAGCGGTAGCGTTGGATTGAAAACTCCAACAGAATAGACCGCCACAGAATCTGAACCTATACACAGACACGTTTGTTTAGGTTAAAGCAATGCAATGTTCTATGATCCACCACAGCCAAACCTATCAGTGTGACTGTAACATTATTTTTGCTCTGTTGATTTGCTATAGGCCTAGGCTACTGTTTTTTTAAGAGAATAATTGCAAGTGTTAAAGCAGAAAGCAATTAATCTTATCGCCATGCAACACGGCCACTCAACACGCTCACTAAAAGTATGTATAGCTTTTGCTTATTATAATATAAACCAGTTGGACTGGTCACCATGGTCCAATATTATGCCATGATGACACACACACACACACACACACACACACACACACACACACACACACACACACACACACACACACACACACACACACACACACACACACACACACACACACACACACACACACACACACACACACACACACACACACACACACACACACACACACACACACACACACACACACACACACACACACACAAATTAAATAAAGCTACATTGTTCATTTGACCTTATATGACATTTGATTTGAATTTGACTGTAGAAGCAACATTGTCAAGTGGTGTAAACTGGATTAATTATCTCAATTGGTGTAAAACCAGGCAGATTAAGATAATACAGGAAAAATGTGTAATAATGAAATGTGTAATGAACAGTGTTGGGCAATATTACTAATGAGAAATAGTAATAATATTATATGACTTATTACTTGGAATCAAGACTAATATATTATATAATATTACATATTACTTTTGCGCCCCACCCGCAAAAAAGTGATACAACACAATCTGTTTAGTCAGCTTCTTTTAGAACTGAATCAAATTGTTTTGAATAATATTAAGAAGTCACCAATCAGCCAAAAAGGCTATAAAATAAAGCAGCAATCTCTCTTGACCTTTTAAATTAAATGTTTTCAAGCCAACAAAACAAGTAATATGTGCTATTTTTGAGGGCCTCCTATATACAGGTTTAATGTTTGTTTTTAGTTCAATGTTTGTTTTAAAAATCACACCCATGTGAAGTGAGGGGCGCTAATATATTAAGTCTAACTCATGTTGATTAGGTGCTGTAATGGTGATGTAAAACAAACGGTGCAAACACAAACATTTAGCCATTAACAATAAAGAGACAATATGACGTAAATGACATGACATAATTTTCCCTTCATTGTCAATGCGTTTGACAAAAAAAGATAAAGAAAAGATCTTTACAAAACAAACATTGAACTAAAGACAAACATTAAACCTGTGTATAGGAGGGGCTAGCGGCCCTCAAAAACGCCATTGACAATGAAGGGGAAATGTACGTCATATTGTCCCTCATTACGTCATATTGTCTCTTTATTGTTAATGGCATTTAATGTTTGTGTTGGCACCGTTTGTTTTACATCACCGTTACATCACCTAATCAACATGAGTTAGACTTTAATATATTAGCGTCCCTCACTTCACTTCACACGGGTGTGATTTTTACAAAGTAAATAGGTATAATATAAAAATACTGTTTTGGCAGAGTAATACTTTACACTACTCGTTAATGGGAAAAGTAATAATATTACAGTAATATATTACTAGTAACTAGTTATTGCCCAACACTGGTAATGAAACATAATGCTCTATTGCAGTGTGTTATACACAACGCAAAGGAATTTGGTGTCAGTATCTGGGTGTCAGAATATATCATTTCAGTATCATATCAGCATTATGGTCAGTATCTGAGTGTCAGAATACATAATTTCAGTATCATATCAGCATTATGGTCAGTATCTGGGTGTCAGAATACATCATGTCGGTATCATGGTCAGCATCATGGTCTATCATATCAGTGTCATGGTCAGTATCATCAGCATCATGTCAGTATCATATAGTATCATGTCAGCATCATGGTCAACATCATGGTCAGTATCATATCAGCATCATGTTCAGTATCATATCATATCAGTATGTCAGTATCATGTCAGCATCATGGTCAGTATCATATCAGCATCATGCATACTTGCCATAGTCACATTTGGCAGATCACACTTTCTGCCAGTCTTATAGACTGGGAGAATTTATGGAAGTCAATGTTTGGCTATTGCAGGAAATAATTGCAAAGCAAAAAAGAAAGGCTGTTGTTACGATGCAGCCCCAACCAGAATCCCACTATTACTGAATCTGAGGAACTCTCAAAAGGCCTCTTGCACGGTGTCACTCACACCCCACACAGACACACACACACACACACGTTCCAACCTGGTGATACAAGGGAGGTAATCAGTACATAATTATCCAGGGGGGGTGGGGAGCCTATGGCAGTGTGGCAGCATAACAACTTCACAAGGTAGAACACACCCACTACAGGAAAGGGTAGATGACGTCTCCCTCTCTCGCACACGCACAATAAAGTGTGAAAATAGTGGTCTACCAGAATTGTGGAAAATATGGCCCCCACCATTCTGAACAACCTGCACCAAAATGGGTGCCAATGGCTATTCCTGTGTTATACCCCATTTGCCTGATCTACCTACCGTATCTGACCCAGCAGGCTGCCCTATATCCCAAGACCTACTTAAAATGTTACACAACTTCTAAAACTAGGATCCACTACAAGCACTTTGCTATCACACTTGGCTATAGGCTATAGGCCTACCATAGGGTTGTTGGTTGCGTTGGAATTGTATATACTCTCTTGGGTTCCGCTTTATGCTAGAATTGGAACCACCACCACTAGCATACTTTGGACCTAGCCCCATTTGTGACCTCCACCCTTCAATGGACTGAGTCACATGGCATTGGGTGAGATTGTCAGTCAGGCAAAATTATGTTTTGACATCGTCTGCCGAATTTAACACTTATCTGCTCCTGTGTTAAATTCGTCACATGCTGTCAAAAATCCATCCAATCGTTTTCGCAGCAGAATATCATCTTACTATGTCGTCTTTACTACAGACATCTGTAGTATCTTTGGACAACTTTTATATTTTTATTACAACATTGAAATACAGTAAGTCAAAAATAAACTTTTTCACCAAGCATCCCCAATTCTGGGAGGCAATGCCTTGAGCTATAGCATCATAATGTGAAACAGATTCAATAACCTCTTTAAATACAAATACATTATATACTATATCCGAGGTAAGAGGCATAAATGAGGTGATCATAGGTCTCAAATTCTTACAAAACTAAACATTTGTGGCCATAAACCCACTGCAGGAGCCTCAACATATCTGCTGGTAAACTGTAAAATATCATATCTGGGGGAGAAACAAAACGACGGAGTATGTATAATTAATGGCATCCTTGTGGATCTGGGATGTCAACCGCCATTGAATCCAGAATAACATTAATGTAAAAAATAAATAAATATCTATATTGTATTTGGTGTGGTTTTGTGTTTAAGTTATAAACGAAAAGTGAACAAAAATTAAAATAAAACATTGGTTAGTAATTTCAACGGCCTAATAGCAGCATGCACAAGAAATTGGTTATCAGTACAGTTTGTGAAAGACAGAGACACAGGCAGACATACATTGAGACACACACACACACACACACACACACACACACAGTCACACACACACACACACACACACACACGGCTCGCCTCATAAGAGCCACACCATTAAAAATAAAAAAGCATAACTTAAACAAACAAGATATTAGAATATCTTGCCATCACAATCAAGCTGGATCTTCCCCCAGCTAGAACATGGGGAGAAGGCTCTTCCCCCAGCTAGAACATGGGGAGAAGGCTCTTCCCCCAGCTAGAACACATGGGGAGAAGGCTCTTCCCCCAGCTAGAACATGGGGAGAAGGCTGTGATAAAAAGTGCATTTTCAGACTTGGCCTACAGTGAATGTGTGTACTGGACTCTGTACAAACCAGCTTCAGACTAAGGCCTGGAAACAAAGCAATGGAGCATTGGCACCAGATATGAAAAAGATATTTATTTAATGACAATTAAAACAGAAAAATCACAAACATAAAAGAAAAACCCATAATAACGAAACAAAAGTGTAAAAATGTGTAAATTAGGGGCCATCTCACATCCACACCTACCCTTACAGTACAAGAGTCTGTTTGAACCATAAGAATAATGATAATTATAATATTTCTACCGACAACAACAGTCAACCAACTAATAAAGAGCCACTGACACCAAAACGTTAGCCTGGCTGTAGCTTGGTTTTGGACATGAGACCGTAGAGAAACTGGGGCAGGGGCCAATGTTATTTTTAAGGTTCCAAGTTCCGCTTACAGATGTAGTGCAGGCCACGTATCCATAGGTGGTGAATCCTGCGTTCAGGGCAGGCCTCAGGGATAACTGTGGGTAATGGGGGCATGTGCCATTCAAAATCCTACATGGGTTGTGCTTATAACCATGCCCCGCTTCTGTACTGCGGGCTTCACCTAAATATATAACTAGACTGCGACGGAGACCCGCCGTCCCAAACAAACTTGAGCCACGTTGAGACCCCACTGAGCGAGTTGCCGCGTTGCAAAGTTCACTTAGCCGACTCAGGGCCGTTCAGAGTTGCGGCTCGATAGGCAGAGACTGGAAGTGGCTACTGGCCAATCACTGCGCGTCCTAGCACAACCCGTGTAGGCTTTGGAGGGACACGTGCCATCCATATCTAACGTCCTGGGGGGCAGCTACCACTAACTGTAGATGCCAGTCCACATCATTGACAGCCATGGTTCAGGCTCAGGTAGCCTTAAAAGGGGTTTCATTTCATTCAAGGACTTTTGGGGTAATTTTAACGTCTACTACTCGTTCTACCCCCTTTTTTTTGCCATCGCCTACTGCCTCGAGCTCAACGGCCAACGGCGTCGGCTTACCTGGGAGGCCACGCTGCGCTCCATCCACGAGGGCATTTTTTTGTTAGAAAAAACTAAACAAAAAAAATAAACTTGAAGGGGGCCTCATGCATTATAAGGACAACCGTCACCGGAAGCAGCAATGTCCGTTACCGTTTTCAATGAGTCGAATGCCGTTAACAGTTTGTAGTTGAATTGGCTTGTTATAGGAGGAGGGCTGGGGGGGGGGGGTATCTGATCGGACGAATGAAAATATCTAAATATTGAATCCAGCAACTTAAAAACCGCCTGGCGTGCACACAAAAGCCAGAGTAGAAATTAAAATGACCCTAGCGTCATTTGTATTGTTGACCCATTTCTAAAATATCACAAAAATATCACAATATCTATCACATGGAACTATTTTTGGGCATAGTGATATGGACACATAACGCACTGTTCTGTGTGATAGAGGGGTCAAAAATGAACGAAAGTTGCACTATATGGTAGAAATAGGTCAACAATACAAATGACGCTAGTTTTGTGAATTAATTTACTTTTAATGCGTGGCCCCCAGTGCCCCCCCACAAAATGACCGGAACTACTTAATATTTCGCCAAAACCAGAGCAGAACTCTCACCACGGGACTCGGGCAATCAATTAATACAGTTTATTTATTATTTCATAGAGCTTAAGTTTAAAATTTCGGAACTATCCCTTTAAGTAGATCCCCCAGGACTGAAGTCCCATTTCTCTACGGTCTCAGATCCTATCCGAAGACACCCATTCTCCTAGGCCGGTCGGTCTTCAGCTCCAAAGTGTAAAGTGAAACATTCAGTCCAGGAGGACTGATTGGTAATGAGGTCTGTTGACACAAAGCAGAAGATGGGGCAAGAGTTGGGAAGGCAAGCTAGCTTACAGACTAGCTACGTAGCAATTCTAGTTCAACAAGGTTGAACGAGGTCCAACTGCTCACTGGAAACCGTGATCTCTTAGCAAAGACAGATAAGATGAGCTGTAGTGTCTGAATGTACCAGTATGTATGATGGAGGACACAGCAAGCAAGGGGGCGATGGAAAGAGACAGACACGAGAGAGAGAGAGAGAGAGAGAGAGAGAGAGAGAGAAGGTAAGTAAGAGTTGGAGTGTTAAGAGTTGAGAGACAGCTTGAAGAACAACAAAAAAAGTCTGAGTAAGTGAGAGAGATGGGAGACAGAGAGAATGTTTTATGCCAGCTATTTTGCAAGTTTGACTAAACATCTGTTAAGTTTATCTGCATTTTTCTGACCAAAAGAGAGGGAGAGACTGCATGTGTGCATGTCTCATGAACATGAGTCACCACCACTAACGTCCATGCGTGTCCGTCCAACCATCCATCCATCCTAATTTCCATCTATCCATCCCACCCAGGCACCCCCGTGGCTGCCCAAACAGACAGTCCTGCTACACCTCGAGTCAGTCTGTCTCGGGGGGGTGGTGGTGGTGGCGGTGGTGCGCGGGGGGCTGAGGGAGAGGAGGACGCGGGATGCACATCGACTATGACCCCTTAAAAAGATCCTCCTTAATTCGGCCATTGTGTTTTTTTGATTCCCCCTGCACCCCCTTCAAGTCTTTTAAGTCCTTAACACATGGAGATGGTCACATTGATGCCCAGGTTGCCGTTCTCAGCGAACAGCTGCGCGATGGACGTGTCGAACACCAGGCAGTCGCTGTTCATGATGGCCGTGGCGATGCCCTCGTGGATGGAGCGCGGCGTGGCCTCCCAGGTGAGCCGGCGCCGGTGGCCGTTGAGCTCGAGGCGGTAGGCGAAGTTCTCGGCCTGCTTGCGCGTGCCGATGAGCTGCACGATGGCGAAGAACTGCTGGTGGCCGTCGTACTTCTCCTGCTTCTCCAGCACCAGCATGAAGTGGAAGCCAAAGCACGACTGCATCATCACCCAGTCCACGGCGCCGGGCAGGTTGATGTCCGTGGCCAGGAACACGATGTCCTCGCCCTGAGACACACGGGACAGACGAGGAAAGGTGTGTGTGAGAGAGAGACAGAAAACACTTAAAGGGTACAGGCTTTAGTTCCGACATACTATTGGTTCGACTGTCCTTAGACCGACAACCTTCCTCAAACTCTAACCTAACCATAACCTTCATAACCTTCCTAACCTAACCATAACCTTCCTCAAACTCTAACCTAACCTAACCGCAAGCACGGGAGCAGCACATGTCTAACTCTAACCTACCTCAAACTCTAACCCAACCATAACCGCAAGCACGGGAGCAGCACATGTCTAACTCTAACCTACCTCAAACTCTAACCCAACCATAACCGCAAGCAGCACATGTCTAACTCTAACCTACCTCAAACTCTAACCTAACCATAACCGCAAGCATGGGAGCAGCGCATGTCCGACCGCTGTTTCCGCATGTCGGACATTTGGTGTGTCGGATCATTTAGACCTGAGGCCGTTGTTTAAATCCTAACAGTTTTCTGAAAAACCTGTTTCTATACAAGTGGTTCTCAAACTTGTTCATGTCAAGGACCCCCAGAATTATCTGCATTTGGCCATGTGAAAATAAAGATTTGCGCCACATTTTCACGATCTTTCAAAAATAGCAGATCTACAAGCTCGTAGCACGGCACTCTGTGCCGCGCTATGAGCTTGTAGATCTGCTATTTTTCAATAGCTAAAGTATAACAAGATCCTTAAAACACCAAAAGGGGTCCCCGTCCTGAATGGGTTAATTAAATCTAGACAAAAGATTAGTGTACTAATGTAACCCATTTTTCACCCATGTGTCAATTATCTATTGTAATCCTGGGCTCTACACACCCTCCGCCAACCTAGGGAGAGCAACAGACTTGAACTCATGCTTCCTTCATGCATTAGTGTCCAGGTTGCTCCTTTACACCTGACAGAGGGGAGTTTCCCTGGTTGGACGTAGCGCGTGGAAGGAACACATTATTCCAACCAGTTCCTTTCCCCTCCATCAGGCGCCCCGGCTGGCCAGGGGAGGCAGTTTAGTGACCAGGATTACTGCATGTAATGTCCTAGGGGACACGGGGAGAACATGCAAAGTCCACACAAAGGCCCTTTCGCCAACCCCGCCTCGGGTATGGGCACTGATGACGCGGAGGAGAGGACACGCCGTCAGCGGCCACAGCGTCCCAATCGGGAATCGAACCCAGGACCTTCTAGCTGTGAGGCGACAGCACTACCGACTGTGCCACCGTGGCCCCTCTCTTTTTTTCTTTTCGCCCCTCGTGACGAGACCTGCTGCGCCTCTAATGCAATAGCCTGAAAGTACCCAAGCTTTTCTTGGCAGACGCCGGCTCCCTATCGGTTCACCAACCCAATTCTTTCATTCCTTAGTTTAAATAATTCATGATAACCTTTTTGGGAATGTTTTTTGAATTTTCTTTGAAATAATTAAAAATCACACCCGTGTGGGCGCTCTTATCATCGTACATCATCATGACGTAAAATGACACAATGACGTAAAATTCTCCATTCATTGTCAATGGGAATTTAATGTTTGTGTAAGACGAAAATCTACACTAATAGCTGAATATATAGGAGGGGCTAGCTCCCCTCAAAAACAAAACGTAGGGTGACAAAAAATAGAAAGGGACCCATAACAATTCATCCATGACCCAACAAATGGTTCCCAGTGTTTAATGGGAACCACTGGTTTAGGACCGGCAGAGCCGAGTGGACCGCTAACCTGCAGCGTGGTGATGGACTTGTGCTGGTGCATCAAGTGGGGCATGACGGCGTCCAGGGAGCCCTGCCACTTGCAGGACGCCCCGGGGCAGGGGCAGGAGTACGGCCGGAACTCGCAGAGCTCCTCGTGCTCCGCCTTGTCGGTGTGCGGCAGGGTGACCTCGCAGCCCGAGTTTGCGTACTTGCAGGGGAAGAGGACAGAGTTGGCCACCTTCTCCATGGCCAGGTTCCTGATGGAGCCCAGCGGGCCTCTGCATGTCGGGCAGCAGGTGAGCTTGGGCCGACAGTTGGAGCAAACCTGGGTGGGGGGTTAGCAGATAATACAGGTTCAACATTTCCTCCTCTTTTTCTTTTGGTAGATAAAAAGCTTTATCGTCATGTGATACAATGTATGTTGCGACTATTCCAAGTTCAACAAAAAAATCCTTCACCATCAGATACATACATACATACATACATACACACCACATGGAAACATTCTCAGTTCTCAGTGATGAACGTTTTAACCGTTTTACCAAAAAACAGCCGGCAGGCATAGATGCAAAGTCAACATTTAGTTTCCCCATTTCCAGTTCATGGTGCTGCAGGGATTCAACTAGACTATACCAAGATTTGCCGACACCTGCCGTTGGAAATGAATCTGTATAGATTTCATTGTATTGATATTGATCCCTGGGGGGGGGGGGGGGGATATTCAATATGAGCTGGTCTTTGTACAGGTGGTGGCAGATCCTGTCGTGGGGGGGGGGGGTCACCAGACCTACTCTGCGCCAACACTGATGGAGGTCTCATCAAGTGACATATGACCACAGTGGCATTCACAGTGGACACACACACACACACACACACACACACACACACACACACACACACACACACACACACACACACACACACACACACACACACACACACACACACACACACACACACACACACACACACACACACACACACACACACACACACACACACACACACACACACACACACACACACACACACACACACACACACACACACACACACACACACACACTAAATTGGCAACATTACAGGGAACTGAACAAGCTTTTAGATTTCTATCAAGCGTTTCAATAACATCCAGCAACACCCCAAAGCAACTGAAAAAACTTTGCAGTTGGAACACAGAAACTACTCATATTGTCATATGACTATAATTTTAACAGTTAACAATGTTACGTACCAGGTGCCCAGACTGGCACTGCAGGATGGGAGGCAGGACATAGTCGAAGCAGACAGGGCACTCAAACAGGCTGGCCAAGTCACTGTTGGAGGCCGTGGTGCCCGACAACGTGGGCACACGCTGGGAGGGGGGGCACTTGGAGGTTCCAGTGGGCAGCGCGGTGGCGGTCTGGCGACTCATTTCTGATCGAGGTGGAGAGAGGAGGGCGGGGCAAAGGTCACGGTGAAGTTAGAGTTAGGCCTGAGGCCGATTCCACAAATACATTCTATAATCAGTAGTTCTCACACAAAATGTTCAAAGATAGCAGATGTACATTAAGCTCGCAGTGCGGCACCAAGTGAGCTTTCCAATTTTTTAATAGCCTACGTATAAAATCTAAAATGTCCGGTTATAATGGTTTAAGCCCTATTTTTATACTCAGTAGGTGCGATGTACGATGTACAAGATCGCGTGCCACATTCATGGCTTCACGTTTAAAAAATAAATTAATTCTTTGCAACTTTCCACTTATAATTATAAGCCCAAAATAGGGCTTGATTGCAAATCGATTTTGTGCTTAAATTATTAAGATTATAGAACATTCAGTCAGTGTACTTTGTCTGCTTTTGGGATTAAGTGAATGTCTGATGCCACTGCCAGACAGAGGGGTGTCCTGATGACATTAAATCAGTGAGCGTATCAATGGATTTATCATACACGGACTCGCAGAAAGCAGGCTGTAAATAGGTGAGCAGATGTGGTAAAGCCACTAGCCAGAAACAAAAAAAACTCATACAAAACAGAAAGTGTTAGTCTGGCTGGAGATTTCAAATCCACGGTAAACTGCAAACAAGTTTGAAGAGCAGTCCAGTTGTTACGGGAATGTGTTCTCTCAATAGCCGATAATGGCAGACACACAAGACTATTATTAAAGGACCTATAACATAAAATTAAACTTTTTCAAAAATGTTGCTTCCCCATGTACATTTTGAACAATCAGGCTTTATCATCATATAGGGGATTTTATGGAAATTGCTCTCAGAAACAGCTCAAATGATTTGGTCATATGCGTGATGTCATTTCTCGGCTTGATTACTGCAATGCACTTTTTTCTGGACTGCCTAAGAAAACAACTGACAGATTACAACTTCCAAAATGCAGCAGCCAGAGTTTTAACTAGAACTAAGATGAGAGAACATATTACTCCAGTTTTGGCTGCATTGCACTGGCTTCCAGTTGTTTTTAGGATTGATTTTAAAATTATTTTACTTGTTTATAAAGCTCTCAATGGTCTCGCACCTTCCTACCTACATGACTGCCTGCCTAAATATGTCCCAAACCGCCCCTAAGGTCTTCCACTGCTGGCCTGCTCGCTTTGCCTAAAAAAAATGGCAACTAAAAAATACGGGGAAGCAGCTTTTTGCTTCTACGGGCCGACGGCGTGGAACAAACTCCCACTGTACCTTCGACAGGCAGCCTCTGTAGACATTTTTAAAGCACAGCTCAAGACCTACTTCTACACCCTTGCTTTTAATTGATGTTTTTTTAATTTCTTTTGTTATTCATGTCCTCACTGTATTGCATTACTGCTCTTGTTTTTTAATGTTTATGCCTTGCTTTTCTTTTCTTTTTTTTCTCTCTTCATTGCTCTGTAAAGCACTTTGAGCTGCATTTCATGTCATGAAAGGTGCTATACAAATAAAGTTTTATTATTATTATTATCAGTACCACCCTACTTTGTATAATACCTCCCCCACTTCAGTCTTCAGTTGCAAATTTGCATTTCCACTTTGTTTACAATGTCCGCCATTGTTTATTTTCCACGCTGGCATGGAATGGAAACAAGCCTGGGTTTGTCTAGCACCAGTACTATGACTCAAATATTAAATAAGTTGCATATCAGCGCCCCCACCACCAAACATTAAGTTATAATTTAGCTATTGAAAAATAGCAGATCTTCAAGCTCATAGCGCGCCACCAAGTGGCGCGCTACAAGCTTGTAGGTCTGCTATTTTTGAAAAATCGTGAAAATATTTATTTCAGAAAACTGGAGGATTTAGAATATTTTTTTTAAATTTCGAGGTCAGGCCTAAATGGGTTAAAATCTATAATCTTTTTATGATTGATTAAATAAGACTAGTTCAACTGTTGCACCTCTACATGACAGTCAAAGAAGCATAATATTACACACACACCCCCAGAGTCGTTTTCCAAATCAACCTGTAAGGGTGAGTCATGTCATGCACACATAAATACTATGTATACAAAGTGTATACTTTATACAGGCTATGCTGTAATACAGTGGTGCGTGCGTGCACCCCTTCTGGTGCGTGAGCGCCTTCTAGGGGGTTCCTTCATGAGAAGGCTAATGGTGGTGCTATGGTTTTATTATAAATGTAATATTAAAGGACCTATAACATAAAATTCAACTTTTTCAATTTCTTTTGTGTTTTTGGGGCTCCCATATGTGTTTTCTATCCTCACAAATAACCAATTTTGAACAATCAGGCTTTCATATCATATATGTGCTTTAATGGAAATTGCTCTCAGGAGCTACTTTGTATAATTCTTCCTCTTCAGTCTTCAGTTCCAAATTTGCATTTCCACTTTGTTTACAATGTCCACCATTGTTGATTTTCCAAGCTGGCATGGAATGGAAACAAGCCTGGTTTTATCTAGCATCAGTATTATAATGACTCAAATAATCTGCATATCAGCACCCCCACCACCTCAGGACATTGTGGTACTGCAGCTAAAACTGCTTTCAAAGTCCAGAAAGAAATGACAAGGAACTGGTTATATGAGAGTGGTGAGGTGATTGAGGCTCAAACCATTAGAAATAACTTTGAGGGACATAGACAATATGATATTAAATAATGAAAGCAGTTTTAAAATGCATGTTATTTGCACTTTAACAAATTATGCCAATATATGGCAAGTATATGCAGAATATAGCCTATGCTGCATATATATATTGTGCAAAAATAAATCCATGTCTGTGGGGGGGGGGGGGGGGGGGGGGGGGTAGGTCAGGGGGTGCATGGCCAAGGTTTGTGAACCGCTGCTTATAGTACATTATGAAACAGCTGAAAAGTAAAGTGAACTCAGATGTGGTGTGATAAGTACAGACTGTTGCACTCCCGTTTCCTATCGTGCCGTGCAGTTGCCTAGGTAACATGTCTGTGGCTAGACCTGAGCGACAGCAGAGAAGAGGAGTGGAAGAGGGAAAGCAGGGAAAGCATGTGTAAAGGTGCGTTCACTTCAAACCTGAAGATATAATATATATATATATATATATTTGTTTCCAGTCGCTTGAATCACTTCACTTTGGTTCGATTTGATTTGGTCAGCGTTGTTGCTCACGTTGCGCTTTCATTGGCTGTAGACAGTAGACTGTAATTTAACTTTGGCCAAATGGACCTGTTCGTTCACACAAGACGGCTCGGTTCAATATATTTAACACAATTCCTGCTACTGTATCATTTATATGAGCAGCAAGATTAGTTTCGTCTTTGCAAAGGGTTTGTATAGTTTGTTTCCACCATTGCAGAGTCCCGGCAGTTCAGTTGAATGGATGAATAAAACCAAACAGCGAAAACATTTCCAGGGTTCCGGACAACATCAACGCCGATTAGCTGCCAGGACGCGATGCGTGGAGTTGTGGGGAAGTGGACGACGCTTCAGTTGGATTTTTCCAGCCGTGGCAAAGATACCAGGCGGCCGTTCGCTTCGTTCCCGTCGCCCTGTTTGTTCCGAGCCCGTTTGCGCAACTTCTCATCTTTGCATTGACTTTGTATGTAATCGCGCTGGGGTTCATGCGTTTGGTCCGACGGAGAATTGGTCCGAACGACAACCTACCTCAAACCCTCACCTCCCACGGGGCAGCACACCTAAACCTAACCCAAACCCTCTCCCGACCCCCAGCGCACCTCGGACAAATGCTCCTTCGAGGAAACATAGTATGCGCTGCTCTAACTATCCAGGTTTGAACACTTACACAGCTTAAGGGAATGGAGACAAGAGAAATGAGAGAGGAATGACTGAGTCTAAAAACGGCATGGCCTCCCTACGTTAAAGGCTTTCAGACAATTTGCTAAATTAATTAGCAGTTACCGTGCTAACTGGTTTCATTGCGCTACATATAATGGCCTACATTTTAAAATGAAAACATTGCTTCAGTCTTACTGTAGTGCCACTATGCTATGCTGAGCTTAGTGCAGTGTGCATTGATTAGCAGCACGAGCTGTGATTGGCATAGCAGCGTGAGCCTAGCTGTGAACAGTGATTGGTGTACTTTTGTGGTGACAGATATCAGATATTAGAAAAAGAAAATTGTCAGGAGAGAGAAGTGAAGAGTAGAAAAGGAGATGCGAGAGATGAAAATGAATAGTTGAGAAGGCAGCGAGAGAGAAGTGAAAAGCACATCACACCCATCCTCCGGCGCTCACTCCACTGGCTCCCTGTCTCCTTTCGGACTGAATAGAAGATATCCCTGCCAACCCATCAGTGCATCCACGGGTGCAGCTCTTTTTTCCGACCCGCCAATAGCCCCAATACACAACAGCGGCGGTGCTCGTTCATGACTCGCACGCACGGTGCTTGTTCATGTTTTGGGCCCAGCGCGTTCACGTATTGCCCAAATCCAACCCAGAATGCACTCTGTTGATGACATAGCCCACCACTTTTCCAACCCGGAAGGGATGAAAAAGCCTCATGCGCTGGCTGAGCAACTCAATGCAAGTGGATGGGAGTAGAAATCCGGTGACGTCTCTATTATTTATAACTCTATGGTCACAGTCAGTTAGCTGCAGGCTAATGTAACTAGCCTAGCTTAACAACGTTGCAAACCAAGTTTGCTTTCATGTCCATTATTTAAAAATGCTTGGTTTGAAAAAAATGCAATCTCTCTCTCAAACTGTCATGATTCAAATTAAAAAAACAATAGCTAAATAGCAGATCTACAAGCTCAAAACGTGACAGAAAGAGCAAAAGAGCAAAAGAAAACTGCACGAAAGTGAGAAAGAAACTGTGGACACACTCAACTACATTTGCCATGGGTAGTATTAGGGGAGAGAGATGATGAGAGGGGAAACAGAAAGGCAAAGACGGCGGTGTGGGGATCACACACAGCACGCTCTATGTCAAGTGTGATGTCAGACAGAGAGGATAGAGAGAATTGGCAGTGGGCACAAGCAAATGCAGACAGAGCGGATAAAGCCTTCCCTGTGTTTAGGAAGGAAGAGATGAACAGAGAAATAGAATAGAGAGATAATGAGAGACAGAGGAAAGAGGTGGCAGTGGTGTGTCTGTGCAATTGGTGCCATGTTAGTGGCAGTCTACACACACAACACACACACACACGCAAATGGTACAGGGCAGGCTTTAGATAGTTTGTCAGTGAACGACTGCACGTGTGTCTGAATGATTATGTGCAGGGTGTAGGCTAGGTAGAAACAGTAGTCACACACCAACAGTAGAGGGGAGGCTACATTCAGAACATGTTCTAATCCATGTCCATCACATATTGAGAAACACATACACGTATACAGTACATACCTTCGTCCATAAGATTCACAAATGATGCTTTCTTCTTCCTTTGAAATGTTGGGACCTCTGAAAATGAGAGAAAGAGAGAGAGAGGCACAAGGTAAACGAACAGGAGTTTCAAAAACTATTCTGAGCAGCAGCAGTCAGCCTGGGAACGCGTTACCATGGAAACATCCAGACACAGCAGAGGTACGGTCAAATGCCTTTGAATCACTGAAAACAAAACACTAAGTGAGGGCCATACGTTTCATGTTTTGTGGAACTACTCCGGCTCAAGGAACCATAGAATCGGGGCTCAAGACCATCGTTTTCCATGTTTTTGGGGGCACTTACAAAAATATAATAAGTTGCAAGGCACAGACTGGGTTACAATTTGCCAGGTCTGGCGGGCCAGGACCCGGGGAAGCATTTATACTGCATACGGTTCAACTTTTCACATTTGTGGAACACAGAAGGACGTTGTGTTCATGATTATGTAAGAAATATAGGCCACCAAGCCAATCGGAAACCCAGGAGTACAGTTATGCTCACGTTTGCTGCACATAGTCACATATATTTGTACCCAATATGGTGAGTTTCTGCAAACAAAGGCCACCTTTACACGAGAACGGTCGCCAGAGAAAACGGTAAAGTCCCGTTGTGCTCTCACACGCTGTAGTGTGCATGCCACGTAGCTAGGTGGCGGTGACAGACTGACAGATATACCAGTCGCCCATGTACACGTTCACTTCCTATCATACCATTTGTTTACATAATGGTTAACATTCACCATCGCTAGTCGCTACATATTTGGCAAATCAACATGCCGATCGATTTTTTTTCCTCTTTTTTTTTATTAAGTGGTGCAACCACTTCCTTAAGTGACTATGTGTGTGGCTGGCTGGGTGGGTGGGTGGGTGGCTGGGTGCGTTCGAGCACGAAAACAGCATGGTTGTTTTTCACCACCTGTGCGCAACCTAACACGCACACAAACGCACATATCAACTGTATATATGGTGATTTCGGGTGTGCCAGTACAGTACAGTACAGTGACAGTACAGCGTACAGTAGCGGGACCCCCACACGGTAACTGTCATTTCTCAACCGTTTCGGACGCACCCTGGGTGCGTTCCTGTGGGTCTGGAGACTCTGGAACTACCTAACTTACTTTACTGCCTGTGTGAGAGAAATAAGCATTCAGGTCTATGAAAACAAGCCAAAAAGAAGCGACTACTAGTCTATTTGAAAAAAGCCGATCTACAAGCTCACAACGCGTCGCGTAGATCTGCCATTTTCAAATCAATCATGGAATAATTATTATTATTTTTCTTTTACAAAATGTGCACATCTTGGAGGAGACAATACACATCTTGTATGGGGGTTCCTGGCACAAAATATGTCTAGATCTAGGGTCCTTAGTTGGAAAATACATTCATCTGGAGGTCCTCCACATGAAAATGTGTGGGAATCACTGGTTTAAAGTTTAAACATTAGGAAACAAGCCCAAATGAAATAAGCAACTACACTTTAGAAACAAGCACAAATAAGCAACTACACTTTAGAAACAAGCCCAAATAAGCAACTACACTTTAGAAACAAGCCCAAATAAGCAACTACACTTTAGAAACAAGCCCAAATAAGCAACTACACTTTAGAAAAAAGGCTAAGCCCAAATAAACAACTATACTTTTAAAAACAAGATCCAAAAAACACAACGTGCAACTACAATCTTTTACAAGCAACTTTACAGAAAAACAAGCCCAAAGACGCTTATAATAAAACGATATGGCAACACTGAGCTGTAAATCTGGGGTCTGGGCAGCTCAGAGCTGCAGCCATTGGCTCATGACACGAGTACACGACCAAAGGGACAGCACATTCAGTGTTGCCCCCCCACCCCATACCCTGGGACGATGGGGTCTATTCTATTCTCAAACCACAACATGACAACCATGCATGATGTGTCGAATGACACAGTTAGCACTAAGCAGTAGCAGCATTTGTAGGATGAGCGGGACGAGGGAGTGCTTGCTCATTTTAGGAACTCCATATCTCACCTACGCCGGCTCTGCATTAATGCAATAAACATATGCGTTGTGAACCCACATGAACCAACATGTCACACGTTTTGCGGATTCATCGTTTTGCATGTTTACATGGAGACGGGAGGAAACAGCGTTTTCAAAGATTTCCAGTCCACTCTGGAAGGTGTTTTTACTTTGTTGCGTTTTCACCTCCTGAAAACGCTGTTCTTGTCTAAAGGGACCCCAGCAAACGATACTTTATTTAGCCGTTTGCTATTAACACCGTTCTCATGTAAAGGGGGCCAAATACTGTATGTAACAGTTACTGTGTTACTACTGACCTTATAGTACACAGTGATGTAAGCAGCACAGCTGCAGCTAATCAAATTAATAATGGGTGTGTTAGATTGTAGGTGTGTCAATACTGTCTATCATGCTTGCATATTGGCACCTGTGGAAATCTAACAAAATTAATTTGTTTGGTGCAGCTGTGTTGCTTACTACTAGTCTGACATGTTTATAATCTGCTGTAGTTTTGAACTTGAAAACATACTACAAAATCAGCCTGGGGTTTCATTTCTATGGCCAACAGCCCAACGCGTAATGCGGCCTGATATAGCTCCACTATCAGACCGATTTAGAAAACTGGGGTGGAGTATCTTCCTTGGCCTAATGGCTGTGCGCACGAAAGGTTTGATCATCCTGATCAGTCCTGCGGTTTCCGAGATTAGCTGCAGTCAGACACACAGGCAAAAACATTATGCCCACCTCCCAGCTTCCCCGCTTGGTGTAGATAAATGACAAACGGTTAGTGAAAGGATTTGGACCTAGGGGTGTTCGATATGGTGATAAATATCGTCAGGTCGATACAATGTCTCCACGATACGGCTTTTTAGAGTTATCGTTACCATCACGATAAATTTGCTGCATCAGATGCAGTGAATGCACATTCTATGATGTGTAATTTATACTTCTGCAGTACGACAGTTTCGTTCACCAAATATAACAAATCTACAAGCTAACAACGCGTCGCTACTGCACCGCAATGCAAGGCATTTGTCTACACGCACGTCACACACTCACTGCGCTCTGCAGTGCACAGAATAATATGTAAAGAAAGACGAAATAAATGGAGGGTCAATTATACTCAGATGTCGAGCGAGTGGAGGGCTAGTTCCCAAAAATAACTTTAAGTCAGTGGTATGGAACTATTTCGGATTCTCGGTAAGAAGGGACAAGGAACATTATTTTCAAACTCTACAGTTTCGCCGATGGCGACTTCCTACTTGCAAAAACACACGCTGTGTGTGTGTGTGTGTGTGTGTGTGTGTGTGTGTGTGTGTGTGTGTGTGTGTGTACTGCGCTGTACACCGTCCGTCAGAGTTCTCCTCCCTTACTCTATGTAGCCTACCCTACATTAATCTGCTCCGCCAAAATTCAAGAAACTTTCATAATGACAATTTAAACTGAATCCTACTTGATGCAACGTGCGTCCATTGATGGTAGCATACTCCTTGTAAACTGAGTTTGAAACGTCGCCACGTTCAAAAATGTATCCAGCAAACCAACTCCTCAGCGAAAAGTTATAGTATCCCATGAAAGCAGATGGGATCAACACTTAAGTTGCAGGCATAACATTTTAAATCCATTTAGAGGGTAAAACCACAACATAAACCAGAGTTTCACTTCACTAAGTGACATGAGGTATTCTTTTTTGCCTTGAAGTGCAGTAAATGAAGGAGTGTTGACAAAGCTTTGCTTTTTTTGCCTTGAAAATCATAAAAGGCAGATTTTGTGAGCTTGTAGATCGGCTATTTTCTAATAGCCAATGTGTATGATTAAAGTGGTTAAATAGATATTTATGATATTCATAAATTTAGCTGGGGACCCCCTGGAACTGCTGGACCCAATTTTGACTGCCAATACCATAGTGTGTGGGTTAATCACTTTTTTAAAGTGGTTATATTATATATCATATTTTGCTTCTTTTTTTTTTGCAATTTTGCCGCATAAATTCACATAAAACCCTGCATATTCCATCGCATAATCAAGGATTTTTGCCCGCGTTTTTCTGGAGGGTCTACTAAATGGTATTTCTTTTAATTTTGTGTTACGTTGTACTGTTAAGTAACTTGAAAATAACCATAAAAATACAAAATAAATTGTGATAATACTTTCGTCCATATCGCCCAGCCCTATTTGGACCGTGGCACCAAACGGGGACAAGGGGTGCCACAGACAGGGCACCTGGAGAAGGAACTCCCATGTACATGCTCTGAGGAAGGCCTCTGTCCATCTGAAGGAACTCCCATGTACATGCTCTGAGGAAGGCCTCTGTCCATCTGAAGGAACTCCCATGTACATGCTCTGAGGAAGGCCTCTGTCCAGGCACCTTGAGAAGGAACTCCCATGTACATGCTCTGAGGAAGGCCTCTGTCCAGGCACCTTGAGAAGGAACTCCCATGTACATGCTCTGAGGAAGGCCTCTGTCCAGGCACCTTGAGAAGGAACTCCCATGTACATGCTCTGAGGAAGTCCTCTGTCCATCTAGAAGGAACTCCCATGTACATGCTCTGAGGAAGGCCTCTGTCCATCTAGAGTCATTCCACTGACAGAGGAATATGCATGATCATCATGATTGAACTCACTCAGAGCACTTTACGCCCCCATGGATTATTACACTGCTGATGCAAAATACATTAGACGACACTTACCAGAACACAAACACATCCCTGCCCCCCCCCCCCCCCACACACACACACACACACACACACACACACACACACACACACACACACACACTGTATTTGAATATTTCATAAAGCAGCAGAGACATGGCCATCCATGTTAAACTCAGCACCTCTGATAGACCTAAGCCACTGACATAAGGCCTGCTCCAGTCCAGACCCAGTATGCTTTGTGTACTGTACACTAACCAGTTTCTGTGGCTTGCCAATAGTTCTTGTTCCTTTACATGCAAACATGTATCAGGATATTAGAGGGGGACAAAATCGGAAATAGCATCCCCAGTGTGGAGACGTATAAAACAACTAAAAGTACAATAAAGCAAAAACTGCAAAATCAAAGTGCTGGCCTGGAGCTGTGCGAGTGCGACAGCGTCCTTGACCATCAAAACGTCTGGACCACAAATCTATGTTTATTTGAATATTTGACGGGAAATCAGGGATGATATTGTATCGCTGCGAACACGGCCAATTGTGCCGGTATAGAAAATCGGCCAAACCACATCACATGCAACACAGTGCATTCAAACCTCTAGCCTCCGCGACGGTGGGCACTGGGCAGATACTTTACACCTGCGCCCTCAAGATGGACATGACTGGAGAAGAAAAAAGCTGGAGAGAGAGGAAATAGGACATAATTTGGAGACAGTATGGGATGTCGAGATTAGAGTGGCACAGGGGTAGAGTGGACGGTAAAGCGGCCGGATGGGAACCAAAGGTTGCCAGTTCGATCCCAGGCTCCTAATTGCTACCGATGTGCAGGTTGGTGCCCTTGCATGGTTGGCTCCACCATCGGTATACGAATGTGTGTGAATGGTTGAATGTAATGCACAATGTAAAGCACTTTGGATAAAAGCGCTATATAAATGCGCCATTTAAGATTACATTGACGATTGGCCAAGTAGAAAGAGAGAGCAAATTAAAGGGGAGGAAAGGAAAGACAGAAAAGGGAGAGATGGGTAAAAGATGGACAAAAAAAAAAGCGCTAATGTTTGAATCCATCATGGAGCATGCAGCTTGCAAAGAGTCTATAAGAACACAATTGGCCGTGTTCAGGGGAAGGAAGCCGGTAGGAGGGTGACATTTGTCAGTCACTGCACCACATACTTCCACAGGCTGGGACGGCACCTGTTCGGCAAGGAGTGTTTGGGTCAGAGGAGTAGGACGGAGGCAATAGTCTAGTCTAATGGCACTATGTCCTCCCGATGGGGGCTCCTCACTGACAGGTAACACCAGGGCTCCACCGGGCGCGTCAGCGTCGCGTCTCCGTCACCGTCAGGGAATGTTCCCTTTTTGAGTGGTGTAAACCACTCCTACAACTGGCTTTGTTAGTGCAGAAAAAATGAGCATGGTTGCTATGTTCACCCTGTTCACCCGGGTGTGATTTCAGTAAACCCCTCCTACAACTGGCTTTGTTAGTCTGTGCAGAAAAAATGAGCATGGTTGCTATGTTCACCCTGTTCACCCGGGTGTGATTTCATTACGTCAGACATGATTTCATTACGTCAGACAGGCTATATTACACCACTCAGTTCACACGGGTGTGATTTTTAATCAATGAAGGGTGGCTCCACTGCCCGCGTTGCGTTGCGTTGACGGAGACGCGGCGCGTGCATTAAAATTGAACCGGTGCGTTTTTTGACACACGCGACGGAGACGCAACGCGTCCGGTGGAGCCCTGGCGTAAGCCAGTAGGGTACAACAGCAGTGACGACAGTAGTCTGTGGGGAGTAAAAACTGGCTAACGACTAAATTTGGTGAGAAAAGGGTCAGTAGCGCTGTGGCCTCACAGCTAGAAGGTCCTGGGTTCGATTCCCACTGGGGACGCTCTGGGCGTCTTCTCTCCTCTAGGTGGGGTTGGCGAAAGGGCCTTTCTGTGTGGAGTTTGCATGTTCTCCCCATGCCCCCTAGGGTAGGTACCCTCACAAAAAACATGCAGTAATACTGGTCTCTAAACTGCCTCCCCCTGGCCAGCCGGTGTGATGAGGGTTCCTTCCATGCGTACGTCCCACCGGTGAAACTCCCCCGTCAGGTGAAAAGCAGCAGCTTGGACGTAGAAGGAAGCATGAGGTCAGTCCGCTGCCCCCCCCAGGTTGGCAGAGGGAGTGTAGCACCCAGGATTACATTAGATAATTAACACTGGGTGAAAAAAATGGGTTATAAAAATCGTGGAATAAAATGTAAAAAGAATACAGGGTGAAAATAACTGGCTACTCAAAATGAAAGAAGACGACGGAAAATTAGGTGGTGAACATTTTGAGAAACATTGAGGTAAGAAGGTTGAAAGAGTGTGGGAAAGGAGAGAATGCACAAAAGAGATAACTAAACAAAAAAAGAGTGATTGGCATAAATCAGAAGCCAGGCTTCAAAAAGAACAACGTTCCATTCTTTGTTCTCATCTCCACACCACTTCAACTGAATCTGCCAACAACTCCAGGATATTTATACTGAACGTATTTATTTATAACCAACGTCAACGTCATAGACCTGCTAATGCCCGGTGCCTGCCCAAAGATACTCTCATACTTTCCAAAACAGAAATATAAAATACACGTGTAAAAACGGCACCGTCATGTGCACTTGCACCGCGATTCATCATGCCTGCAGCATACAGTGCCAAAGGAGGCATAGAGATAGGAATTTATAAGACTTTACAACATCTTGGCTACAGTTGCAGTGATGTAAATAGGTTTTCAATGTAACGAGTCCCGGGATGCAGGGATGGTCTTTTAGAGGAGTCCCAGGGACATTTTATGAGTCCCACTTCAACGACGTTAGGAGTCATATTTTGCCATTTTTACAAATTGCAGCATTTAACTCCCATTTCATTTTATATGGTTATAATGTGGTTATATTCATGTAGAAAACGGAGAAGAAATTATTATTATAACTAAAGCTAGCAAAATAAATTAGAATAAAAAATGCTCTACATATTTCATATTATTTTGGCTATATGAAATCTATAATAATTCTGCCAGTTTTAACTGTTAATAAATCTTTGTTGTTTTCATTACACAATACATAAAAAATAAAAACGAATGCTACAAAACTAACCTGGAGATTAAGTAGAAGCAGTCATGGAGGAGGTAGACTGTGCACACTGCACACATCATCATCATTAAATGGGTTTAGGTTTAGAAAATACTAATAGGGTTGCTAATATTTTCTGTTGTCCTGCAGTTGGCCTTTTGGGGGTGCATTTTAATGTGTGTGGTGGCACCGGTCCCACATACAACAGTGTCAGCGTTTGTTACACGTTGTGCATTTCCCATTCAAATCGGGTCTACTCTGCTTGTCTTGCTCAAAAATGTTCCCCGTCTTTCTGTCGGTGTTCCCCGTCTTTCTGTCGGAGGCAGCACCGTTTAGATGAGAGAGTTGCGACAACTTCGTTTACTGTTTATTTGTGGACCTGCATGAGTCACTGAACGGTACGTTGTCGTCACTCTCTCTCTCTAAACGGTTCTGGTCTCCAGGCTGGGCTACGCTCACCGCTCGTCTCTGAGCAAGATGGCGGCACCCGTCAGTGTTGTTATTATTTATAAACTAGTGGTTCTACAACGATTTTATTGTTTATAACGTAGGATGAGGTCGGATGCAGCCATGAAAAATGATCGTGTCCATGGATTATTGTTTTACCACATCCCCCCCCCCCCCCCCCCCCCCCCCCCCCAATATATTTTTTCACGTGGATTATTATTACTGTACATGCTGAGTACAGTAGTGCATCCCATGGACGCAGAGGTTGTTGGTGTATTGCGGCCCATAACTATAAACTGCGCTTTGGGACGCAAAACGCAGGCAATTTTAATCTCTGCAGTTGCAAGAACGAGCCTGTGTGTGACTGTGCGTGTGTGCCACTGTGCGTGCATTAGAGACTGACATTTTGTCAGGACTGCCGCGGGACACGGGATTCCCGCGGGATTCCCGCATGGGATTAATATTTTTATTAATCCCGTGATCGGGACGGGACGGGAATGAAAGTCAACGGGAGCGTGCAGGAGCATGAATGACGTTGGTCGCGCTGCCAAGTTCCAACCAAAAGAACAGAAGCACCCATTTTTGTTGTAGTCATCTTTCTGTGAGCCAACACTCTTTTGACTTGCTGATGCAAGTCAAAAGAACTACATAGTTACCCATAATCCAGCAGTGCTAGTGCTTCCACAACACAAAAACCTCCTCCATGCAATCCAGTTGGGCTGGACGTTTTATACAGTTTTATATGAAGACATCGCAATGCGGCCGTGTATGATTCTGCATCGCGCCGGTGCCGTGATTTAATCGATTATTTATAGCCAGATCATCCTGATGCATTTGTTTCCCCTGGCAGTGGCAACGTTGCAACTTTCAATTGTGATGCTACGTTAGCTACATGCTAACGCTGTTACTGTTAGCTAGCTGTCTGAACAGCTGTCTGAGCAAATGTTCTACAATACATCGTCTCCCTTCTTTCTCCCAACTGAGTCCCATACACCAGTGGTTCCCAAACATTTTCATGTCAAGGACCCCTAAATGGACATTTATTAGCCCGCAGACCCCCATTTGAAAAGATGCCAGGGGCAGGGACCCCCATAAGAGAAGATTTTTATTACGGTTCTAGCTGTGATTCTCAACCATTTTAATTAATAGTCTACGGACCCCCATTTAATGGCATTTTTATCGATGGGACCCCCAAATTATATTGTAAAATCAATGTTAATTTAACTCTGAGTGTACAAATGGAACAACATTTGGTTCCATTTGTACACTCCCATAACATAATTTGTTACCCCATAAGGGTCCATTTGGTTCCAAACTATTATTTAGCTGGGGACCCCCTGGAACTCTCTCAAGGACCCCTGGGAACCACTGCCATACACAGACTTGTACACTGAATAAATATTCATATAGAGTTAAATTAACACTGAGGTTTTTTTATCTTAATTGACAAAGCACTTGTTAACTGTTTAAGTTCTGTTCAGGGAAAAACCGTGTCATATGACTTAAATTAAGTGTCAGAACTGTATTTGGTAGTCAAAGTTAAATCCAACACTTTATTTATTTTAATTTTATTGGTAGGCTGTCTTGAGAAGCCAGAAGTGATAGATAGATAGGCCTATAGATAGATGAATCGATCGATCAATTGCCTTTCCTAATGACCAACTAAAAACAAAACAAAACGGAGCGGGATGGGAGCGGGAGTAATTTCGAGTGGGAGCGGGATGGGATCAGGAGTCATTCTACAGGAGTGGGACAGGATGGGATTTTTTTTTTTACTCTGGCCCAGGATTGAGACAGGACAGGATTTTTTCTGTGGGAGTGGGACAGGACAGGAGTGAAAATCCACTCCCGTGTCAGTCTCTAGCATGCATGACATGAACAACTAGAAAAAGTGCCCTTCTGGCACAGGTCTCCACCAGGAGGATAGGAGTGTGTATGATGTTTGGCAAAATGTTTAGGAGTAATATAAACGTGTGTTTTTTTGTTTTTGTTTTTTGCAACAATTTTCTTCATTGTGTTGAGGAAATGCAGTGTCAGATCACGCATAGCATCTCTGAGGATAGAATTCTGGATGAGCAGGACATGTGCAGCATTTTGTACAAAACGGGCCACTCCTGAAAACTTTGGAAGGCAATCTTAGCCAATCAGTGTAGAATCTGAGAAATCCAACAGACTCGTCTTGATCACATGACTACAGAGATCATGTGTACCGATTTGCGTGAGATTTGGATGAAATCTGTGCGACTAACAAACTGTAGTGCAACATAGTATAAATTGGAGAGAGTGACCCCCAATGTGAGCATATGCATCCGAGTGAGGGTCAATTGTAAGGTCCACTCATCTTTAGACCTCAGTGACACAGTAAAAGGGTTTGAATAAAAGGCCAGTGAAAGGTGCTACCCCTTGGCCTGGGCCGTGGCTCAGGGGTCCAGGCACCTTGGCTGGTAATCTAGTCTGGTAGTGTGCCGCGGGTTCGACTCCCGATCCCGACAGCCTTTACTGCATGTCACACACACACCACCCCCCCCCCCCCCCCCCCCCCAAGCGCTTCATTCATTCATACATACATTGGGGGGTGAAGTGGCGAACAGTCGACGCCAGCGTCCTCACTTCCCACATTCACACACCAATGGTGGCCAGCTCACACCGACCAACTCATTGGAGGCAATGTAGGGTTCAGTGTATTGCCCAAGGACACTTCGACATGTGGACAGGAGGAGCCGGGATTCGAACCGCCGACCCAGGGATCATTGGACGACCTGCTCTACCTCCTGAGTCACAGCTGCCCACAAGATGATTGCTTTCCCTTGGACCACAGACCGGGGTAGAAAAAACACACAAGCTGTCACTGAGTATATTCCTGTAGCCCTTTCCATGGCAACCAAATATTGTTTCTGCTATTACCCATAAGAACACGTAAACAGGGGGGATTGGCTTTCGTTTTCTCCCCCAAAAGTAGCCCCCTTTGAGTAGACACTAAGGATCACAGGGGGCCAGCTTGTGATGTGCGATATGACGCCGGCAATACAAAATAAACATGAATGATTCTATTCTATTGTCTCCACGTTATCTGTTTTTAGATCGTCTATGAGTTGCAGTTCTATACATAAATGGTAAAAATGGTGCATTTATATAGCGCCTTTATCCAAGGCGCTTTACAGAGATTGTGCATTACATTCACCCATTCACACACCGATGGCAGCGGAAACCATGCAAGGCACCAACTAGCACATCGGGAGCAATTAGGGGTTCAGTGTCTTGCTCAAGGACACTTCGACAGTAACCCGGGCTTACGACAGTAAGCCCGGGTTTGAACTGGCAACCTTGCGGTTACCATCCAGGCACTCTACCCCTGAACCACCGCCGCCCCGGCGTATAACTTTATACTTCTGTAGTACGACTGTTGTTCGCCAAAACAACAGATCTACAAGCTAGCAACATGTTGCAACGCATTGCTTGCTTGCAGAGCTGTTCTTTTTGCACATGCATGCATCCAAAGGTCCCTCCTCCTTTTAGCTGCCTGCTCTTTGCAGCGTGCAGTAGCAATAATGGACAGATACACATGTAGGAGTTGGTCCCTAAATAATTCAACATTGGTCTTATGGAACCTGTTTGGATATTCCACAATCGGCACGGTTTTAAAAAAAAGGTTATTTCCAAGTATGCAACGACGGTGTTGTAGGCAGCATCACTCAATGTTATCGTTTAACCAAACACGAGTCAAACAGCGAGGGGGTTTAGACTCTAAACAAAGTTAATTTGCAATTACTGTATGACAAGACAAGTAAGCACTGGATATAATGTAGATGTGTTTATATTCTGTGCAGTCAAGTATGATACCCAAGTATGTTTCATAAAACAGCTAGTAGTTGATTAGCCACAGACTCAGAGTCACCCATTCAACACCCAACACTTTAAACCCATTCAGGCCTGACCTCGAAATTTAAAAAAGATCTTCTAAATCCTCCAGTTTTCTGAAATAATTATTGTCACGATTTTTCAAAAGTAGCAGACCTACAAGCTCGTAGCACGCTATGAGCTTGTAGATCTGCTATTTTTCAATAGATAAATTATAACATAATGTTTAACACCAAAAGGGGTTCCCGCCCAAAATGGGTTAACATGGCTATTCCACAGAGGTACATCGAAAGTCACAACATGATGCAACAGCACGTTCAAACTTTATTTTGCTACGTGATTTAATTATCATGCCATTTACCGTACCTTATCTAGGTACGTGATCCATCCTTCTATCCCATTTCTCCAGCTCTCTCTCTCTGAACATAATGCAAATGATTCATAACCCATTCAGGACGGGAACCCATTTGTGTTTTAAGCATTATGTTATACTATTTTTGAAAAATCGTGAAAATGTGGCGGAGATCTTTGAATATATATTATTTTAACACTTTTAACTCTAAATCTTTACTTCTGGAGGGGGTCCCTGGAACAACATATTTTCAGATGGGGGTCCACGGCCAAATACAGATAATTCTGGGGGTCCTTGACATGAAAAAGGTTGAGCACCACTGACATAGAAACATAGGTTTTTCAGAAAACTTTAGATTTAGAAGACTATTCTTTTAAATCAGCCTCAGTCCTAAATGGGATAATGCATTTTGTTCCATTTGGACACTCTGACTGTAAGGGTCCATTTGGACACTCTGACTGTAAGGGTCCATTTGGACACTCTGACTGTAAGGGTCCATTTGGACACTCTGACTGTAAGGGTCCATTTGGTTCTACACTCCGACTGTAAGGGTCCATTTGGACACTCTGACTGTAAGGGTCCATTTGGACACCCCTCAAGGAACACAGACGGTCCCTGGACACCACTTTGAGAATAAAAGGTACCATCATCAGCATCGCCATCTCGGAAGCAGGGCTCGAGACCAACGGGGTCCCTATGTCTCGGCTATAACATTTCTATTTGGGAGAAATCCTGACACAAATTCTATTAAGGTAAAATAATCCAGACTATTGTTAATATGGTCCGCCGCAAGACAGGACTGATGACTTGACTGACATGACTTGAGGTCATGTCATATATATGATCATATATTATTATTATTACCTCAGCTACGCAGCTGAGGTAATACTAATATAAGATCATATATATATTTATATATAATCACAATATTTTTTTGGCCATCGTATTTCCTGTATATCATAATCAAATAATCATCTGAAAATCCAACATGAAAACGAATTGTGGTAAGATCGTGGATCGTGATTCTGCCTGGACAAAGTGGACATTTATATATATTTATTAATACCGGTATACGTGTACAAAACAAGGGCAAATGCAGAACCTATAACAGCCAAAATATCATAGTTATACAGGAATGCTGTGCATGGAAATCCTCCTAGCACCCCTAGCCTCAGTAGCAGTGAGGAAACTAATCTTCTTGTGAAAACAAATGGTGAGATGACCAGTCATCCAGGTAGCCAGTCAGAAATCCAGACAAGGTGACAGTAAACAAGCGATAGGTTGCTTGGTCAGCAGTTAAAGACTAAGAGTAGCCAATGCTACTGTAAAAACCTTGCCAGGCTGGTCAAGTAGTCTAAAAGGAGTTGGCCAAAGCTGCCACTCCCTGACTGCCAGGGAATTTGACTCAATTTCACCTAGCAGAGGACACTTAAGTCCTACTTTAAATGTTCTGGTCAGTTTGAGCTCCCAGTACAAGGCTTGCAGAGCCCAGTTTGAGCTCCATCCCAGTATAAGGCTTGCAGAGAAAGGCAAAAGCATCTTCAATGGCAGATTAATAAAAAAAGATTCTTCTGTACTGCTGGCACTGGTCTTTCATGATACATTCATGTTTAACACAACTCGCGTTACGCAGGACTCAAAAAGAAAGAAAAACTGACTGCTCCTCTCTCCGATTCTCCCTGGTAGAAGGGAGGAGAAGGGAACAGAGAGAGGAGGAGAGAGTGGTTTAGGAAATGTCTGTAGCTTTCGGGTGGGGAAGGGAAGGGGAAATCCCGGACTGACAGAGTCTGGGACTTGGACGTAATTGTATTTTTGCTCCATTCCATCCTGCCGTTTTCTCCATTTATCTCTCAGGCAGTTTGGTGGAAGTCGTTGCCACTGTGCATGTGTGTGTGTGAGAGAACTGAGCATGCTCCTAACAGAGCATGCTTGCTCAGAGCCCGGAGCCTGCCCCCACCCAGCCCGTCTGACACGGTTTCTTTCTCTGTCCCCGTCACACTTCCACTGCACCTCCCAAACACTTTTTCTCCCTCTCACACAATCCGTTTCATGTCACTCCAACACAGCCTTTGGCTTGGTCTAACCTGCTACGTTGCTGTGCCAGCCTCTTTCATTTGCAGTGTTCCCCATCATACAGTCTTTCTTGTGCGTCGTTTCCCTCTGCCCTGGGGCCTGCGCGTTCTCTCCCGTCTCAGCTATTCTCAGGTTTCAACTTTCAGCCTCGTCTGGCTGCAGGCTGAACCACTAGCTGCCCTCGCTGACACACAAACTGCCCTCCTTCACTCTGGTGATATTTTCTTTTCCTCTCCTCTTTTTGCCGTCATATCCCTCTCTCTGGGACAAGTCTACCACTTCTCTCTTTCCTCCCGACTCCTCCCCCTCCTTTCACTGCTTTCCTGCATACCTCCCCACTTTCCAGTCCTCTCCCTCCCTGCCATGTTTTGTTCCTGCACAAAGGCTTGTGCTGGTATGTCCTAAGTTTGATATCAAATATCAACATTAGGCAAAACATGTTTTATGACATGACTTGAATATTCAAAATTTCAAACCAGTGATGTAACGCCCAGGGATTCCGTACGCATTAAACCAACCACCACAGCGTTCACGGACGCAAACAACTTTATCCTGCTACGTCATGATCAAATGCACTACTTGTATAATGCGGGACATTCCCACAACATCAACGTCAATGTGCTTGCGGGGGTTCTCAACCTTTTTCTGGGACCCATTATATTGAAAACCAAGTTACATCACTGTAACAGCTGTATGCAACTTTGACGTTATTGGTTGGACTATCATGGCACATGCCTGAGTAGTGTCTGGTGCATATAGGAGCCCATGGCCCTCTGACAGGACCCCTGGCGTGACTATTCTCATGTAAGACCCAGCAACGGTGCACCTATGGCCGCCTGACAGGACCCCTGGCGTGACTATTCTCATGTAAGACCCAGCAACGGTGCACCTATGGCCGCCTGACAGGACCCCTGGTGTGACTATTCTCATGTAAGACCCAGCAACGGTGCACCTATGGCCGCCTGACAGGACCCCTGGCGTGACTATTCTCATGGCAGACCCAGCAACGACACACCTCGCAAGTCTGGATGTTAGGTTTGTGACGTCTGCCGTCACCCACTGTTGACCCACCCTCTACCTCTAGTCAATTGTAATATTCTAAATACAATAAAAAAGATGAATGTGCAGTAGAAAATGTAGATAGATATTAAGATACATCGTAGAATCACACACACACACACACACACACACACACACACACACACACACACACACACACACACACACACACACACACACACACACACACACACACACACACACACACACACACACACACACACACACACACACACACACACACACACACACACACACACACACACACACACACACACACACACACACACACACACAGTCTGTGCTAATGAGCAATCAAAGCAGGGATTCCGCCAGACCAGACCAAGACTAAAGATCTGTCAAAATGCATGTTAAAATAAAATACAACCAGGTCTTTGAAGTATCAGACAGTAACGTTTTTTTTTTAAATTCTTAGTTTTTACTGTTAGACTTAAAACATAAAATAAGTGCGTTCCACCATAGCCAAATTATATCGGTATAGAGGCTATGCGCGTGCATAAAGTGAGTGGCGAGGTAAGCAAACAACATTATTCCTCCCGCACGGAAAGGAAGGGGGGGCTTTCAGAGTAAAAGCTGCCATATCTATCTGCGCAGCACCCCGAGCTGCTATTTTGAAAGAACTACCGGCGCTGATTGTGTTAAAGACAAAAGTGTGTAAACAAACATTGAAGACAAAAGTGAGGATGCAAAGAGAGAGAGACAGAGAGAAGGCACACACAGGCCATCTATTTCAGGAGCAGGCTTGATGCTCTGCTGTATGATGTCTTCTGCACACTGCATCTTTTCACATTATGGGTGGACACTGGATAGTGGACAGTACAATCACACACACACACAGACAAAATACGGGGAGTGGGCAAGATCACCACCAAGGATCGAACAAATATAAGCAATGGGAAAGCAAAGCAGATAGAACAACTCTAAAGATACACACACAGAGAAAGACAGCTATAAAACAGCACTGGTGACTCTGGGTAATGTCCCATGTGTATTATTAAAGGGGCAGGGCAGTAGCAGGGAGCAACAATGAGCCATCTGGAGTCAGCGGCAGTTCATCAGCAAACTAATGGAGAGAACACACTTCATCACAGCAATGGGTGTGCAAAGGAGAGACGGGGTGATAGGGGGGCATGCTGGAAAGGGTTGAGAGAGAAACCCTAACCCAAAATGGTGGTCCCGAACTGTAAATGGGCCGATGGAATAATACATTCAAAGGTTCCGACATGTTTTGGACGGAATTGCAGTTGGGACTAAGGTAAGTACACATGCTATTTTTTCCCCCATATCTTTGATTTGCGAGACTTTGTTCTGTTCTGGACGCGTTGGACAGACGGTCCAGACTGTCCCACGAAATGCAGGATGGGTGGTCAGCCCACCCGACACAATAGTGGTGGTCCCCACCCAGGTTGGTCAGGATGGTCGCCGACTCCCTGGGTCAAAATAATTTGAAAACCCTTATAATAGATGTGCGTGACATCATACACGGACGTAATGCGGGAACGCCTACTGAGTGGCAAGAAACTACTTTCTGGCCTTGACAGACCATACATCCACACAGAGAAGTCCCATCTGATTGCATTAAACATTAAACTCACTTTACCACTCACAAGAGACTGAGTGGCTTGTGTTTTCACCTCAATCAAGGAATTCATGATGCATGGCGGTGGCTCAGGGGTAGAGTGACCGGATGGTAACCGCAAGGTTGCCAGTTCGAACCCGGGCTCCCGCAGAGTTAGTGTCGAAGTGTCCTTGAGCAAGATACTGAACCCCTAATTGCTCCTGAATCTGATGTGCTGGTTGGTGCCTTGCAAGTTGCATGGTTTCTGGCACCATCGGTGTATGAATGTGTGTGTGAATGGGTGAATGTAATGCACAATCTATGTAAAGCGCCTTGGATAAAGGCGCTACAAATGCACCATTTACCGTTTATGCGCTCTCTCTCAAGTCTCTCAGCTGGCAACCTGGCAAGCATGCAAAGCTAAACTTTTCTTCTGCTGCAGACAGTAATGTGATCCTCAGCCTAAATCTTCACACAAGTTACACAGCACTTCATGCATTTCTCTCCAGATCAGCAGCACTGAATATGGTCTTGTATCCACTCGGGTAATTACACCCAAGCCTCGACCAGAGGAAATAGAATTTTAACAAAACTAATTGACTATAATAAAACAATGGATCTGACTGAACCTGTACATGTCTCCGTCATTGCCGGGTATATTCGTTTTGGGTAGACCCATGAAGACCGAAAACACACATACACACTTAGATGTGTGCCATGTAGGGACATGGCACACATCCAAGTGCGTGTGTGTGTGTGTGTGTGTGTGTTAGGCATCGTTTGGGACCTTTCGGTACCCAACCCTAATGCCACCATGTGCTTACAACACACTAGTCTATGCACGCTTAGACATGTGCTTATACCACACACACAGCTGACAAGTATCATGTTTTAAATTGTCTAGCTGGGACACAGTTGCTACAGGGAGAGAGGTATAGAGGTCCACACACACACACACACACACACACACACACACACACACACACACACACACAGACACACAGCCACATAGGGCAGGGACTCCCTTCAACACATCTAGAATTACTTCACTGTGTTTCACAGCCAATGAGTCACTCTCTGTCAGTCACACACTTGTACACTTGGGGATGTACAAACACACCTATACAATCACATACAAACCTATAAACCCTTAGATAGAAAGTGCCCGTGCAGGCTGGAAGGCACAGCTGATGGGCTCTATTCCCTGGAGAGATGCAGCCAATACTTAGCCAGGGCAGTGACAAAAGAGCAGTCTGTTGACTTGTCTGTGTCACTTTTAAATGCATGCATTCACTGCACACATGCTTGTTCACCTGTACAAAACAATCAATTGAGAGAAGACTCTCTAAAACCCCAGTCTGTCACACATCTTTGTCAGGGGTTAACTGCCAGGATAAGATGCTTTGATACCACGTTAATACAAATTGCATACACTCACACAGCCCTAGTCTCTGGTATGGGCCAACTCTACAGGGGCAGAAATCATATACAGTGTGTTTCACTAACAAACACCAGGCCAGATATTGTTACAGCCAATCAGCCATAGTCAATGGGAAGACCATTATAACAGCTACCAGTACCAACACATACAAATCACTATCTAATCTATGTGTGGACATTTAATTGAAAATGGCATGTCGATATTATATGCTCCCTTTGGAGTTGCCAAGCCATTTTGCCTTCTTCTGTCAAGCCCAGTTCAAAATGTGAGTGAGTGAGTGTATATGGCAAATCTCAAACCCCTGAGACAGCCTCTCTGTCTGCAAACATTTGTCTGTTTCTGCACGTTGTCTGAAAGCTTACGGCCTTACGTATGCAAAGGTGGACGTATCCGTGAGGTTCAATATAAACCTCTGAGAATGTGGAAACATTTTCAACTATGACATGCCCAAAATAGAGATGCTATTACTGCTAGGTTGAAAGTAGTTAACATACAAACACAGTACACACCCACATTCAACCACATGGCACTGTTATCTTTAACACAGCATTGACAATGTAACCTACCACAAACTGAAGCAGGAACATTAAAACTGCTTATCATGCAACAAATATCAAAACAAACACTACCCCAACTTGCCTCCATCTAAAATATAACTGCTGCTGCCACTACTGGTGGTAAACTGCCATAGTTTGGTACGAGGCCCACCTCTAGTCTAGATATCTTAAACATGTTACTTACTCCTATGTGCCAAGCAGTTTGGTCTATTCCAGTGGGTGAATGGTCACTTACATCTCCCATAGCCATAAACCATTCAGATACTTGCCTTGACCAACATGCCAAGCTAATATACAGCTCTTGTGATGTAAATCTAAATGTATACAACATGTAACACTGACAATTGTCTGGGTGATGTTCTGGGAAGTGTTAAGTGATAGTACAACCTTGACATGAAATGACATCGCATCATAAGATATAAGAATACGAATACAAAAAAAACAAGCTATAAGTTACAAGTGTGGATAAGTGTTATTACAGAAAGGAGGTGGTTGATGCTCCAAACTACTTTATGATATAACGCCCCTTCAGGCAATGGGTGTTTGTTTACAAATAAAGAAAACCAAATTATTTGGGGCATAGGACCCACATCTAAAAGCTGACATTGAGTCGTTCGTTCCTTTTGATACAGGTCACATACATAGTACACAGTCAGTCAGTCTCACACACACACTGCAGCACAGCTATCGTCAGCAACCACTAACGTTAGTGTAACCACTAACCAAACATAATCTGTCATCATCACCAAGTTGGCCTCATATAGCCCACCTTGCAATGCAACCAATCTCTCTGTACCTCTGGTTTGTGTTGACCTGAACTAACCCGCTTCGAAAGCAAAATGGCCTGGTCTGGCAGGACAGACAACGGGCTAAGCTTACCTAACGTTACACACAGACCAGGCACTGGCAGGCAGCGAGGCCTTGCCCTGGCTGCCGTACAACACCAAACACACAGGACGGACAGCTAGCCTGCTAGCATAGCAAGCCTAATAACAAGCACAGCTACGAGGGTAATCCTTTTGCTGCACAATTCCTACGCCAGCTAACACAGAGAGTAGCTAACTTAAGACTCTGGTTATCCATGTTGCACCACACATGAGCTTAAAACTCGATTGACTTAAAATAGAGGATGCCAAACTAGCAGAACTGGCTAAAGCCAATATTAGCACCGCGCTAATGAAGCTAGCCAACATTAGCTACCATGGCTAACACTTGCTAAAGCTGTTCTCTGTTGTTTTCCCAGAACACGCACACACTGTACCCAAAAACCTCTGCGTTCACTCTCCGAGTCGAAGCGTATTACCTTACCTTGGATTAAATATCCGTCAATCTGTCACAGCGGTTTGTGTTGTGCAGAGTTATCCTGGAATGGGTGTTCTTTGTCGTCTTTCATGCATTAGCTCGATGTTATCCACATTAGCGAGATGCACTTGGAAACGAGACGAGACGCTGCCTGGCGTTAAAGAACCACCAGCCGGCCGGGGGCGCGCACAGTTGTTGAAGTTGGTCACGGGAGCGCGCTTCGCAAGATCGCACACTCTGGTTATTCCTCGAGAGAGGTCTCTCTTATTTTGCTGAGTTTGCTGAGTCAAACATCTTTTGAAAATAGCAGATCTAAAATAGTACTGCTACAAGTAGAGATCTGCTATTTTAAATGTCCAAAATGTATATAGGGTTGAAGTTGTTAATGTATGTTTTGTATTAATAATAATCCAAATCTACAAAATAACTAGTAGTTACAAGCATTACACTTGTTTACAATAGTGTCCACCATGTTCAATTCATCATAGCATTTAGAGACGTACAAATATACACTACTATATAGCCAAAAACAGGAAATCATCATAGAGTAGGTAAAAAGGGAAAAAATACAGTGAGGGGGAAAAGGGTGGGGGATTGAAATTTTACAGGGACCAGTTTCGAATTGCAGCCGTCCGTAGGTGCCCTTTGAGAGCGGTTTTGAAGGAGTCAAGGGAATCGCATGTCTTAATGACTGTTGGTAGGGTGTTCCACATTTGGATGGGATAGGAGCTAAATTAATGTAGTCCCTTGTTTGTGCCGAACTCCCTCTGGTGTTGTGGGTGTGGAATTCAACATTAAGGAAATATTTAGACAGGTACATGGGTATCTTGATGGTGTATCGAATCTTGTGGACCAGACCCATTGCAAGATGCTGTACTCAGTCGTCAACCCTAAGCCATTCCAGCCTGTCAAAGTAGGCAGGGGTGAGGTGGGTTCGGGGAGTGAGGCCAAGTAGTAGCCTGACCAGTTTGAAGTCTGGAGCCTTGTTTTAAGGGCCTTTGAGGTGCTGTGGTCCAAGAGGTGCACGCATAGTCTAAGAAACCTTGTACAAGGGCTCCTGTTAGGGTCTTCAAGGTGTTTTTGTTGACCAGTGAGGAGATCCTGTATAGGAATCTTGTTCTTTGGTTGACTTTTTTGATTATGTTGGTGGCCATTTTATCAGCGGAATTTGCCCCCAGGATGGAACCTAGGTAGGTAATTTCATCTTTTCGTGTGATAATATTGTCACCCACTCTAACCAAGAAGCCGCCTTGCTGAGATTACTATTTGATCCAAATATAATGGATTCAGTTTTTCCCTTAATGCAAAATGAAATAACTAGAATTAAGCTACTGAATTGGAAGAGTTATCATACCAAAATATAAACTAGAGACATACAGGAAGACATAGTAGGAATACAAAAATGCAAAAAATGTACGGTCACCTTAGGAGGTACCAAAATCTGGCTCGGCCGCTGGACTAATCTATCTGTCAACGCTGAAAATAGGCAGTGAAGAGGGTTGACCGAACAGCTGCAAAAAAACGACGGCAGTGTAATGCCGTCGCCCATGATGTTGACCATGCATGTAACCGGCTGAGATTAAGAGGTCACGTCGCTTCTTCCATAGTAATCCGGATATAAGGGTGTTTCCACCCTCAGGAATAGAGCTTAGTTGATGAGAGGTGGTTTGTATGGAGGGAGACAAATAGACAGAGGTAGAAATAAAGAGTGAGAAGATCGAGAAATAGTGGTTATGATGAGGGAGACAGATGGGAGAGAGATGGGAGTCTTGGGAGAGCAAGGACTGAGAAGAGCTAGACAAAGCTAGACCAAAATTGAGAGAGAGAGAGAGATAGAGACAGACAGACAGACAGACAGACAGACAGACAGACAGACAGACAGACAGACAGACAGACAGACAGACAGACAGACAGACAGACAGACAGACAGACAGACAGACAGACAGACAGACAGACAGACAGACAGACAGACAGACAGACAGACAGACAGACAGACAGACATAGAGTGGGTGGGACTAACACAGTGAGGGATTACTGCTAGAGAGGGATTGGTTATGTAAGTACCTTGAGCCAGTAGCAGCGACATGGAGAGCAAAAAGCGGCCTGACTGACAGACTGACTTTTGTATGCTTTATGCTATTGTGGCAAAGGTGTATTCTCACCATTTTCTCCCATAGTTTTCAACTTATGCATGATTAATAGAATATTTAATAAAATAAAGCATTCTGTACATATGCTTTGTTTTGCTTCTGCTTTATCAATGCAGTTGCACGGTAGCTTCTCTTTGCCTACTATCACAGGTTTGATTTTGATTTTGTTACAATTTCCAACAGGCATATTCAGTTGAAAGGCAAACAAGCATTGTTCATTCCCAGTTACTTTTATTGTCAATAAAGACGTCTACAAATTATTATTTGTAGACGGAATTATGATTATGCAAGACCATGAGAAATAATAAGATTCCTAGGCTAAATGAGGCATAGTATGGGAGGAGAGTCTAGAAGAGGAAATACAAGAGAAGATATTGGAGATATTGCTCCACAGGGTTGACATTAGTGAGGTCACGGCATCTCTTCATCTCCAGCCACCACAACTTCTAAAGCCTAATTTATTCTCTGTTGTAGGCCAAAAATAACTTTGGCAAGCCACTAGCCAAACTGTACGATAAAAGGACAAAGACAAGTACTGCATGATAGAAGCACTATGATTTCAACGAGCAAGACAAACAGAGAGGACGAAGAAAACAGCACAGTGGGAGGAGAGTTTGGTGGAGAGAGAATGTGGGGACTGGGGAGATCCAAACCCTGAGAATGTTGAGCTGTGCTGGAATGTTGAAGGAATTTGGACATTCCTGCTTGGACATAACATGGCCCCCCTCCTAACCAAGAAGAGAAGAGAATGGGCTTAAGGCAAAGAATAACATAGTGGAAATGTGTTCCAAAGACAAGAGGCATAGGAAGAGTTAAAAACATGTTTAAACGGTTATGGGAGAGGGTTAACACCGAGACAGGGCTAATACAGATAAGGGACAGGGCGGGGCAGAGGGGGTAGAGAGACAGTGTGGAAGAAGAAGGGAGTAGGAACATATTAAAATAGGAGAGTACAGGACAGTGAAGAGGACAGAAGATGGGGGGTACAGTTTTCAAGTTTGCAAAGTCCTTGGGGCTTGCCGAATAAAAGCATTTTAAGAAAAGTCAAAAACGTAACCCGGCAAGGATGTTTAATGTTGTCTATTTGCAGTCACCAGCCCTGTGCAGAATATATTTACGATCGCTGAATAACTTTTAAGTTTACCGTTGTGATTATGAAATGGGAAACGATCAAAGCACGACTGTGCCACACAGATGTGTTCACAATCTTGACAATGAGTCATCATGAGTGATACTGTACTGATCAAGCAAAGGGCAACAGAAAAAGCTGAGACAGGGACAAAAGGCCACAAAAAGACAAAATGGCATACACTGGATTTCATAACAGGATGGCATCATTATTGGCAAGGTAGCCCAGCAATAGGCACAATAGTTACAATAGTGCCCCCATTTATTTGTCGAACAGTTAGTAAGAGGCTCCAATCTCATGTGCAACGGCCTAGGGCGGCAGTCCTGGTAGTTCAACAGAGCGCCTGCCAGGTTTAATGACTTTAAGTAATCTACTTCTACTAAAAATGAATATAGGCCTAATCAAATTTCATGAAATAGAATACAGTAAAAATTATATTTTACTGTATACTATATATACTATATATAGTATATACTATATATACTATAAATACTATATATATATAGTATTTGCATAGTGTCAGGTTTCAAGGGCCACATTCCTTATTTAAAGGTATATTCAGTGATTTGACTTAATTCAAATATCACTTATTTTTTCTTTTTTTCTGGATAATCCTCCCTACTATAGAGTGTGCTGAGAGTTCCTCCCTGTCCCCAGTGAGCCCCTGGGGTCAAAAAAGCCTAGTTTCAGTTTTGGTGGTGGGTGGCAAAGCCTTCATCCAATCAGGATGAGAGGGGCCTTCCTCCAATCATGATCGAGTGGGGGCGGGCCTTGGTGCACATGCTGTTGGCCTGTTGCACTTCCCCCCACTGTAGAGCGTGCATGTGCACATTTTGTTACTGGGGCGGACTGGGTGGTTTTCCAAATCACCCAAATCACTGAATGCTCCTTTAATGTAACTAAAACAAGAAATAACAATAAAATCCACACACCAGAATGCTGCTCCTAGGCCCGGACGGCTGGTGTAGTCGTCTGGGCACCTATTGCCGCCTGAAAAGCGTGTTGTGGGTTCGATTCCCGATCCCGGCGACCTTTGCAGCTGCGTGTACATAACTCTCCATCTCTCTCCATTTCCTGTCAGTCTACTATCTATCAATAAAGGCAGAATAATCCTGCCCCGCCGATAGGATGGTACAGTGGGGACCTCATGTTATGTATTGTCTTGGTGATATGATAGGATGGTTCTGTGTACAGTACGTGGGGACCTCATGTTTATGTATTGTCTTGGTTATATGTTTTTTCTGTGCTATGTATTGTTCTGTTGTGGCTGTTTTGAACAGGCGTGTGAAGATGAATATCCCTTCGGGGACAATAAAGTTTATTATTGTTATTCAATTCTTAAAAAAATAATGCTGCTCATCATGGGTTCTTTCTTTTTTGAAAAATAAAAATAAAATTATAATAAAAGACACGCACGCAGGCATGCACACACACAGTCTCACACACACACACACACACACACACACACACACACACACACACACACACACACACACACACACACACACACACACACACACACACACACACACACACACACACATGGGAGCAGCATTGTGGTGTGCAGATTTTATTGTTATATCGTGTTGAATTTTTGATCCCAGCCCAGCATGACAGGATGTGCGTGCCCGTTTGCCACTTTGTAATACTCTTTTCATTGAACTTTGACAGGCTGTGCAGACACAACCTCTAGCCAAGGGCTTCTTATGCTTTAAGGTGTCATTAAATGGGGCATTCCACTCATTTTCAACATTTTACTATGTCATTAATATACCTTAGAACAATAATAAAAAGGTCCCCCCATTCTGTGTTTCCTAGAACTGGAGGTCTGAAAAAAATCATTAACATGGTGAATCACATCTTGATGATGTCATCAAGATGTGATTCACCATGTTAATGTTTCTTATTTTTCTGTGTTCTAAGAAACACAGAATGGTATATTACCAGCTCTAAGGTATATTAATGACATAGTAAAATGTTGAAAATTAGTGGAATTCCCCTTTAAGGAGAAGCCTGTTGACACATTGCTAACCCTGGCTAATAAAAACATAAAATGGGAAGTCACCAGGTCATTGAAAGTTGCTCAAAATCCTCTCTCTCTCTCTCTTTGGTGTTGAGTTTGCTGTCACCATGTTCTTGACCTCCACACCGTTTTGGACTTTACTGTTCTGCTTTGTTTGGTAAATGTTGAACTTGCTAGAAGACTGTTAAAATTAAGAGTTTCAGGGCAGCCTTTGGTTGACTGATCGTCCGATTACTGTTAAGCAGTTTGACTTTCTGTGATTTGTTTGTAGAGCTACTGGTGTCAGCTTTTTGTAACAGTCACTTTTGATATAGGTTAAATTAGAGTAGTTTATATTAGACTAAAATTGTCATTTTATTTTATTTTAGGCAAGTTGGTGTTTATTTAAAGTTATGGTTAAGAGTATTTTTGATTGTTTATTGATTTGCGCCAGGGCTTATTTTCTGTTTAGGTTTAAGGTCATGTCCATATATTGTATATTGTAGTAAATCATGGTTGTCTAAAGAGTACTGACTTTTAAATGTAAATTACATGTGAACTCTTTAAAAAGAACCTTATCAAAGGCAACAAATAAACAGTTCACTTTTCATGTCGCAATCCCTTATTACCCCTAAGGGATTGTAACTCTCTCACTCTCCACTATGGGGAGGTGTGTGTGTGTGTGTGTGTGTGTGTGTGTGTGTGTGTGTGTGTGTGTGTGTGTGTGTGTGTGTGTGTGTGTGTGTGTGTGTGCCCCCCATAAATAGGCATATATTGAGATCCGGTTGACCATATCATACGCAAAATATAGGACAGAGTGACTTCAAACTTTGCGCACGCAATGGCAAGGAACCGAGGGAGTGCGTTGCCTGCTGTTGATACCACTGTACCACAGCAGCTTGTGGAGAAGCTGAGGGTGTTGAAGGTGGACACTGGTACCTGTAATTGGATCCTGACACAGAGGAGGCAAACGGTCAAAGTAGGCAACAAAACATCTAAAGCCCTAGGCCTAGAGTCCCCTATTGTTCACTCTACTTACACATTACTGCAAGGCCAGGTTCAAAAGCAACCACATAATAAAGTTTGCTGATGACACCACCGTGGTCGGCCTCATAACCAAGGGGGATGAAGCTGCCTACAGAAAGGCAGCTGGCAGCTTGGTGTAAGGCGCACAATCTTTCCCTCAACACCAAAAAAATAAGGAAATGATTGTCTACTTCAGGACGAGAACCAGGCCACAACACCGTCCTATGACCATCGACGCCTCAGCCATAGAGAGTGTAACAAGACAACCTGGTCCCGAGCAGCCACACCACTGCCATCATTAAGGCCCAGCAGGGTTTCTACCCCCTCCACCAGCTGAAGAGAGCCGACCTGCCTGTCCCAGCCCTGACCATGTTCTATTGTTCTATAGAGGTACCATTGAGAGCATTCTCACCTACTGCTTCACATCCTGGTACGGCAACAGCACAGTTGAGGAGAGAACAGCTGGACAGGACGGTGAGAACAGCTAACAAGATCATCGGTAGCTCGCTGCCCTCCCTGGCAGACATACAGTATACCAGTAGCGATGCACAAGGAGAGTAACTGGCATCATTAAGGACACCACCCACCCCTCTCACAGCCTGAACTCCCTTATGCCGTCTGGGAAACGGTACAGGAGCATCAGTGCCAGGACGGAAAGGATGCGAAACAGTTTCTTTCCTCAGGCAATCAGACTCCAGCCTCCCCAGTAGATATAGGACATTAACTCTGGGAGCTATGCATTGCTATGCAAAAGGAAAGAAGACATGAACTCTATATTTAGTTTTTACTATACGTAAAAGAAATACTTAAAAAAAAATCTGACGGACTTTTTAAATTTCAGAGTTTGTTTTTGCACTTGATATTTTATTCTTGTATGGGTCTGTGCTGTCTTTTTAACTAGGTGGAACTTAATTTTGTTTTTTTTCCTATGGCTGCTTGGTTGGAAAACGACTCAAGATTCAAATCTTGAGTCATTCGGATAGGCGGTTGTCAGAACCACCGATCTGACCGATGTGCAGCGGCGTCAACTTTGGGAGTGCCTGAGGGCTTGGGCGCCCACTGAAAAAATAATAAGCCAAATAGCACCCACTGAGATTAAGTTGAAGATCCCCTCCCCCTGGTCATTTTGTCACGTAGGCACACACCTTTACGGTGTTCACAGAACAGGTATTCAAATGCTAATACGGTGGCTTTGTTCCAGTGACCGCACGGTTCATTCACACTCCGTCTCCTGCAGCAACACAACACTAACACAGTCAGCGGAGAGGCTGCTGTCTGTGTACCGTCGGCCCGTCTGTAAAGAGCCATGACTTGAGACTTGACAAACAGAGCCATCTCAGCCAAAATATCCCAAAACAATGTCCGGGAAACAGAACTGTTCCTTTTCCTCAGACTACTTTTACTTTAAAAGGTAAGATGCAGTGGCTGTAATTGGGTCAAGGATCTTGCTTTCGTGAGCAATGGTGTACGAGATTGGTAATAAATTGGTCAAATCATGACATTGTTAGACCATCTGGGGGAAATAAATAAATAAATCTGCGTCGTCGTCGTCCCACCTAGCTAAAGGTAAAATCCACCCGCCGCTTATGGCTGAAACAATTTAATTATTTACTGTTGATCATGCTGAAATGTTGAAACAAGATGCTGAAACAATTTAATGTGTTCGTTAATTGTTGTGAACTGAAAGCGCGCACCACTGTATTTATTAGCAAACTGTAAATTATAAAGTACCAAAACATTTTTTCCCCCCGCTGCGGCCGGGGGGGGGGGGGGGGGGGCAGGGAGGCGGGGCGGGGCGGGGGGCACCCACTGCCGTTATAGGAACCTGCCGCCCCTGCCGATGTGTGTCCACAGGCATATTTGGATATCTAGAAGTCCAGAACTGCAGATCCAGCCGACGCCCATATATTGGCATGACAATAATATCTATAGATGTGAGGGCCGCGTAGCAGCCCAAACCTCTAGTAGGCCTACTGTATATATAACGTTGAAGTAGTTGTAGGTGCAGAATGATGGATGACGTGGCACTTTGTGCGGCCACCCGTTATCAGTCCAAATATGGACATAACCGACATCGGAGCAAATTGGCACGTCACATGCCCCTTATGGAGATATACTGTCTACCCAGAGTATGCTCACATATGGAGATTCCTGTCATAAGTACAAATCAACATTGTTATGTAATGGTTTTATACCCATATATGGCAAAGTTGAACCAGGCCGGCCGCTTTAGGAAATAACACAAACACAAATTAAGGTATTTATTTTTGAGGGGTGCTAGCCCCTCAGCTTTAAATGTGTGTGTTGTCTGAACAAACATAAAAAATGCCATGACGATGAACAGAGAACTAATGTTTGTGTTGTGTGAACAAACATTTAAAATGCCATTGACAATGAACGGATAATTTACGTCATATGTGTCTGAGCAAATCGGCATAGGGTATGCCTCCAGGGACCACCATTCTTGATGATGATGTACGATGATTAGAGTGCCCCTCACTTCACACGGGTGTGATTTTTGAGGGGCACTATAGTCCCTATGCCCAGTTTTGTGTGTTTGTGCGTACCACATTTGTGATGATTTGATTGGCCAGTTTTGTGTTTGTGTGAGCACGGAATGTGATGTATGATGATGAATCATGATACAATTACAAGTGTGATTTTTTTATATAGGCCTATATCATTCGGCTGCGTGCCTTTGCCAGGCTGAATTAAAGGCCAAATCACCATTCATCGGTTAGTATTTGGGTCCCGCCATCGGAGGGCACATAATTTTCCCGGCATGTGGCCGAAACCGAAAGGGCCTCTCCAACTCTATTTCCCAGGCTGAATTATGTTGCGTTCACACGGGGCAGATTAAACGATGCAGTCTACCATTCATTGTCAATGGAAGCCAGCGACATGACGTTGCAAAGGCGCAAAGATGGATGCATGATAGCTTCTCCAAATCAACTCACAACGTGCCTTTGCTTCGCTTCATCTGCCCGTGTGAACGCACCATTAGAGGCCCAGCACATCCCTGGCTGGTGTGGAAAGTCAGCTATTGGAGATCCAACAGCAATCTGCCCAGTGTGCCTAACATTTTGTTAGAAACACCACAGTTGGAAATGGAAGGGATGGTGGGGGCGATGGCGAGTTTGAGCACTGCTATAGTGTCTTGACTATTTAGAAGGGGTGACCACGAAAATGTTTGGGAATGATGATCAGTTTGTGCTCTGGTATGTGATGTTAGACCCAAGCTCGATCAAAGTGCATCAGTGCGTGTGTGTGTGTGTGCGCATGCGCGATGGTTGGTTATATTATCAATAGGCCTATCACATATTTTTCCTTGGTAGCCTACTGACAAAATAACAAAATTAAACTAACGAAATGATTTAGACCAGGCATTCCTGGATATTGCTTTTCGGTATGGTATCTTTACACATCAATTCCTAGTCTGAGCGTTAGCCAGAGTTAGCCTCTCTGATGGAAACAAAAACCAAGACATTTACATGTAGGCAAACAGGTCGAAAGGTACATGCTCTTTATGTAACATGTTGTACCTGATGTGTGGGCAAAAAAAAAAGAAAATCAATGAAAAACACAATGACCAGTATCACAAGCCAGGAAAAAGTGTCTGGTTTCAGACTGACTGGATTGATATCCTTGCGGCATCCTTCTTGCCATGATCTTTAGCCTGTGGCTAAGAGGGCATGACTTCTACATGGAATAAAGCAAAATAAAAATCTCATGACTGAAAATGTAAGTAAAGATGATGCTTAGGTATTATCATTATAAACGCATTGTTCCACACGTGACACAGCAGCCAACCAGTTGAAGACATCCTGGATGTGAGGCATTAAGGTTGCGTTTATGACATTTCTGTGACCATTCATGTTTATGGAAGATGCTTAAATGTCAAACTTGTATTCTATTGCTGACCAGTTGGCTGGTCAGTTAAGCACAGTAATACCATGGTCAGTATTCCAGTTACTAGTAGTGTTGGCTCTGTGGGCAGGTGCCAAGTGCTGCTGGAAAAGGAAGATCAGCATCAACATAAAGCTTGTCAATGTACGGAGGCACACAGTGCTGTAAAATATAATAGATGGTTGTGTTGAAGCTCTGGACATGACAAAACAGTGATGATTTAGCTGGTTTATCTGCTGTTGTTGATACACTTGACAGTGAAAACTTACCAATGGTTTCAACACAGCCATCTTTTTAGAGTACACTGTGCTTCAGTATGTTGACAAGCTTCATGAAGATGCTAATTCTCTTTTCCAGCTCAATTTGGCACCTGCCCACAGTGCCAAAACTACTAGTAACTGGTGTACTGACCATGTTATTACTGTGCTTAACTGACCAGCCAACTGGCCTGACTTGAACCCCACAGAGAATATAGGTTGTATTGTCAAGAGGAAGGCGTGAGACATAAGACTGAATACAAATTAATTTACGGCTGTTATCAATATCAAAGCAAACCTGGGCTTCCATAACACCTCAACAGTGCCCCACTGCCACAGTCTGATCACATATATGCCACGCCCCATTGAGGAAATATCTACGCCTAACACGGGTGGGCCATGTTGATCTGTGTCCAAGGAACAGAGATGCTCAATTTGCACATGCAAGTGATCCATTGAAGTGTGCTAGTAGTCCACTGCTCCCAGTTTGGCACACACTGACCCCTAGTGTGCAAATAAGAGAGCTGTTCAGACTGCACTAAAGTGATGATGCAGACTTGCTTTGTGTTGTGCCTGAATATTGCACAACTAACAAAGACAATGAAAGAAATAGTAAGACAGAAGAGTCAGACACACCTATGAAGCCTTGAATTCATGGAGATTTCATTGGTTTCCTAAGCCAATAATTTGATGACCAGCGGAGTCTCAATTTGAAGTAGTTACCATCATTGGTAATTCATTTTTATAATTTGATGACCGTCAATTGAGTCTCTGACTCAGACTCCGTTGGTCATCAAATGATTAGCTTAGGAATGAAAAAAAAAGATCTCCAGTACCAAGCAGATGACAATAACACAAGGGTGCATATAAACAGTTTTAAAATTATATTTTGACAAATAATAAATATTTTACACTTCCCACTGCCCTTCAAACCTTTGCTAGAGGAAGGAGAGGACGGGAGCAATTAACAGGAAGGGTTATACAGAACGAAAAGACTGTAGCCTCCATTCTGGCCTCACATTCAGGCAATCATTCATTGGCAACATTACAGGGAAAAATGAGACATATTGGTTTCAATAGGGATAGGCAAATTAATCACTTACGCCTCGGTAGCCAGGCTTTTATTTCGTTCGCATTCGGCTCAAAAAGAAAAGCCTGGGGAAACGAGACACATTTCCTGATCTAGGAGTGGGAGTGAACTACAGTGCAGAGGGGCGTCGCTCCAAATTTGGTGACTTCAGTGTTGCCCACTGTGTTCTATACCAGGGAGGGGAGGGGGGGCGGGCGCTCAGATCAGTGAACCAATATGATCCAACACTGTAATCCCGGCGGCACCTGCCCCTCTATACCAGAAATCACGGTGGCTGGGCAAGGCTACTTATGGGGTAAAGAGAAAAAAAAATAGTATAATTGAAAAATATTGTTACTCATGGCTGTTCATAAAAAAAAAGCCCATGCACATGGCCTAAATGTTTTTGCCACTGTACCAAGTCTCAAAGATCTGAACAGTAGTCGGTAAAGAATGAGGATCAATGTCAATACACCAAAATTGTGATTTAGTATGTGTTGCTATCTGTTGTGCCATATACACAAAATAATATGTGCACTTTGGCAAAAATGTAATATTTACAAAAAAAGAAAAACTATATACAACAAGGAATTGAGCAAAAAGTCCTTCAGCAGTCCTTACATTGCAATATTGAACAACTTTGTAAAAGTGTTTGTGCAGACAGATTGTGTATCTTACAAGAGGGATTGTTTGTACAATACCTTATAAAAAAAGTTCTCATCAAATACAACCAACTGCTAATAGCTGCAGCCCACATTCTCTGCTTGTATAAAAAGAGCACTACAAGTTTTCTTCAATGTTGTTACAATTACATATTAGTCATTAAGTGTTTACTGGTAATGTAAGACAATGTCATTCGTATTCATTTGTAGATTGTTTTGTATGAATGGGAACACAACATTTGAAGGCCTATTAACTGTGCCCATTCAGTACAGGAACCCCTTTTGGTGTTTTAAGCATTAGGTTATACTTTAGCTATTGAAAAATAGCAGATCTACAAGCTCATAGCACGTGAGTGCCACGCTACAAGGTTGTAGATCTGCTATTTTTGAAGAACCGTGAAAATGTGGCACAAATCTTTGAATGTATATTCTTTCACAGTGAACGTTTTTAACTCAAATCTTTGCTTCCGAGGTGTCCCTGGAACAACACATTTTCAGGTGGGGGTCCGCAGCCAAATACAGATAATTCTGGGGGACCTTGACATGAAAAAGGTTGAGCACCACTGACATAGAAACATAGGTTTTTCAGAAAACTGTTTAGATTTAGAAGATTTTTTTTCTAAATGGCTTCATCTGAATTGAATGAATTTAAAGCTTGTAGTATTTCTTCCAACCCAAGCCAGATGGCGTGAAGTGTGGCTGTGGGCACTGCTCTAGGATTACGCTACTGGGCCAATCCTCTCAAAATCACGTTTTACCCCAAACAAAGATCTGGGACTTAAATTCCCCCAAACGACAAAAGAAAAGATCATCTGGAACCATATACAGTTTGACGAATTGCATTTTAGAACGTCTACTATGAGATCATTTCTTGTGAACATCACTTTTGTACAAGCAATATCTAGCTAACAGAAAAACACAAATTTGTTCAACTGAATAGTGTTCATACCGAAATCCAATATCGTTCGACCTGACCTGCTGTTTCTGTCTTTAAGAGCTTCTGAAATGTTTTCCCTTTCTTTTTTTAAAGGTGTCATTTCAACGAATCAATAATTAACTGACCCTTATCAATGAACGAGAATATGCATTAGTGAAACATTTTGGATGGGACTTTAACAGAAGACTGAATAATGTTATATGAATAAGTGATGGGAGACAATTCCGTCACTTTTAGGGAATTGAATTGATCTGGTTAAAGGTCCTGGCAATGGTCTTGTCCATCTACTCATCTTTTAAGCTGTGATAGATGCTCAACATTCTGAGGCTGTGTACAGAGGAATACTATCCTTAGTGTCACACACACACACACACACACACACACACACACACACACACACACACACACACACACACACACACACACACACACACACACACACACACACACACACACACACACACACACACACACACACACACACACACACACACACACACACACACACACAGAGCAGGGCAGTGAGTAGAATCTCTTCAAGTTACGGCTGTCTTAACAGCTCGTACCGTCTTCAGAAAAGTTGATGAAAGACCATTGCCACCATGGAGAAATGTCCTTCATCGCCGTCACTGGACGGCGAGAGATTCTCCATGACAGGGCATTAGTGAGAGCTAGGTTGATACAAGCCCTGGTCTATCACCATTTTGTTTTGTGTACATCAATGATATTGAACTTGACCAAATAGAAACAGGGGAAAAATGAAAAATAAAAAGGATGAAACCTTCCAAACCAATCCTCTTTGCCATTAGCAGCAGCTTAAAAGAAGACCAAAGTCTTAAATGTAAAAATATATATATGTGTGTCATCCTCTGGGAACCCCATCATCTTTTCTTCAGGCTGGTATAGGTGGTAAAATAAATGACCATAAATATATGGATTTATCGGGTGAGCCCCCGTCCCACATCTCTCCCTCTGTGTGTGTGTGTGTGTGTGTGTGCTTGCTCTCATCACCATGCTACAATCTTTCATCCCAGCAACAATCCAGACAGTGCATTCAGGTCTCTCATGTAAGGGTTGTCACTCAGGATGCGGTCAATGCGCTGCTTCTGGTCGGGGAAGATGTCGTACAACTTCCTCTTCAATTCCGACGTCTCTCCTGCGGAACGCTGGGGTGGGGGGGCGGCCGAGGGCGAGGGCGCACGCCGGGGCCACTCGAGAGGGCCCGAGTGAGGCCACTGTGGTTCGGAGGGTCTGTTGGCGAAATGAGTGGGCCAGGGCTGTGGCGTGGAAGACTGGGGCCGTGGGACTGAGTTGAGGGGTTGGAGTAAAGATGCCGTTCTGGGATGTTGGTGATGCTGCTGCGACGACGGACGGTTGTCCAGGGGCCTCGATGGGGGAGGGGTGGCAGAGTTTCGCCTGCTGGAGAAGGAAAGAAAGAAATAGGATGGACAACATTGTCAGGAAGACAGCAGTCACCACACAGACAATATATACCCCTCTTGCTGACATGGTTATTCAGGCGCAGTGGTTCCCAAACGTTTTAGAAGTTTGACCGGGACCCAAACTAGTGAAAATAGCAGATGTACAGTGGTGAGCACTCCAAAGTGTCACTGGTGGTGCCTCCCTGGCACCTCCCTGGCACCACGTCTTTGGTGGTACCACTTTATTCCATGCTGTCACCAGGAGATGGCAGCAGAGAGCAACTAATGGTCAGACACAGGCATTTTGTGTCAGTATGAGGCAGGAATGCTAAATCAAGACATTTTGAGGCAGGGACCATCTATGAAATATAACACCCAGGAATTGCACATAATACAAAATAATGCATGGCTTTTATTAGCTCTTTAAAGTTATTTACATTGGTATATTGAATGGGCTATACTCTTTAAATATATTAAAATATAAACAAAGGCTGGAATCTAATAATGTAAGATCCTTGCATTAACTGCTAAAGCAGAGGATCTCAACCTGTCTGTGGACCACCAGTGGTCCCTGAGGGGCTCCAGGTGGTCCCCAGTTAAATGGATAGTTGTTATCCAAATGGACCTTTATAGATATTTTACTCTATTAAATTTACTCTATTTAACAAATAGTGGCACAGATAGTCTGTCTGTCTGTCTGTCTAATCCCTCAAACACGAACGCAAGGACAACACAAGAGACGGTCGCGGCCACACAGCCAACTCAAGGTATGGCCACTGAGCCAACTTGGGGACCCAACGCAAGGACAACACAAGAGACGGTCACGGCCACACAGCCAACTCAAGGTACGGCCACGGAGCCGACTTGGGGACCCAACGCAGCTCCTCCAAGGAAAACAAACAAATTAACGGAGCTGAACGTGAATCCCCCCCACCGCCCACCCCTTTTTTTCCCCCTCACTGTATATGTTTCTTTTCCCTTTTTACCTCCTTTATGATGAATTCCTGTTCTGTCTATAGAAGTGTCTATTTGTACGTCTCTAAATGTTTTGATGATTTGAACATGGTGGACCCTATTGGAAACAAGTGTAATGCTTAATTGGGTCGTCCACTCACAGTTAACAGCCTTTGTATTGAGTTTGTGCTTGAAATGTACTGTAATTCTGCAAACTGTTAATAAATTCTTCAATCTGTCTGTCTGTCTGTCTGTCTGTCTGCCTGCCTGCCTGCCTTTCAATTCATCTTTTGATGAATTGAACATGGTGGACCCTCTTGTAAACAAGTGTAATGCTTAATTGGGTCGTCCACTCACAGTTAACAGTCTTTGTATTGAGTTTGTGCTTGAAATGTACTGTAATTCTGCAAACTGTTAATACATATTTCAATCAATCAATCAATCAATGCTTGCCTGCCTGCCTGTAAAATTACAATATTTGCCTCTGAGATGTGGAGTAGAAGTAAAAGTATTGGAAATCGGCAAGAGAATATAGAGTATTTGAATTCATATTTAATGATGTTCAGGAGTTTAATACAGATGTGAGCTAAAATGCTTCACAGTTTCCTGGCAAGACAGTTCATATTACCCCACCCCCCATGGCGCATCCAACACCTTTAGCTGTGTCCCAAACAAGAACCAGGGTGAATTTTATTCACTTCAAACTGTGCTCTCCTGTGTTTTTTTCCCTGCACACTGTTCATAAAGGATTAAATCAATCAACTATGAACCCTAACACAATGTTGTTTGTTTTGAATGTATCATTAGTTTTCATGTTCCATTTACTTTGAAAGAAGCAACCCAAATGCAAAAGTAAAGTAAACTGGTCCTAAACAGACCCAAAACAAAGACAAAACTTGACTGGGTACAAACTCAGTGAGCAGAGTCTTGCAATTGAGAAAGGCCGTCATATGCAGTCCTATCTTCCTAGAGAAGACAGGCTACACTACAGTATGCATCCACTGCACACAAAATGAAGTGGAAACTGAGTTACATTTCCTAACCGTACAGAACTCCTGGGCTGTATGTTTTGATTAATTGAATACACAGGACCTCAATGGAAACAGGCCATATTTTGGTAAATGGTAAATTGTGCTTTTATATAGCACTTTTATCCAAAGCGCTTTATATCATACTCGTGTTTGTATTCAACTGTACTTTATGTGCGTGTTTCTTGCAAACTGTTTCTTGCAAATAAAGTAGTCAATCCATCAATGAGTTACAGTTACACAATGGAATCCTCATTTATCTCTGAGAGTGTAGCCTACAGGAGTCTGGTTTCAACTTCCAGTCAAGAGTCCTAGATGAGACAAATGCTAGGTTAATTTGCATGTAGTGTTTGAAATGAAGGGGGATGGTCACTATTCTGGTCTGGTAGCCTACATAGAGAGTGCATGCTTTAGTCTACACAACACCAACCAACCAACAAGTCTAAATTGTTTTGACTGCATGTTTTCAAGTCAGTTTTAAGGGGTATTATCTCTGTAAAACAGTTCTGGTAGGTTTTTGAGATTCATTCTTTAGATGCTAAATGAAAAATACATTACATTGTGTGGGGTTTCCTGGCCATACATTTCATAGTACCCCACCCCCCACCATGCATCCAACACAATCTGGCCTCTGTGTCCCCAAAAATGGAGCCAGGGTGAAATGTTAAATGTTACTCTTCTATGTTGAATAGAAGAGTAGTAGAGCGCTTTGGATAAAAGTTAAAGTGCTATATAAATGCAACATTTACCAATGCTTTCAATGTAACCCTCAATGAAATCAAGACATTTTGAGGCAGGCTTACTTTATTATATGACACTTTTCATGCAGTGCCTTTTGAATAAAATGTCTTATAGCAGGACAGTGTGGACATGTATTTTATTATAACACAGCTTTATGGGGTTAAGAAATCTCACTTCCGTTTAATTAACTTAAATTAGTCCATGTTTTTTATCACTCTTAAGACTTCATAGAAAGTCAGCTTCCAGGTAAATATACTGAGATTATAATGTGGTTTCCATCTCATTCTTTGTGTTTTCTATACATACTATAGTATACTATATCTTTCTACCATCTTTTCTTATTTTTTAGCTTAGTTACAAAACACATTTACCACTTAAAACTAGGCAATTTGAATTTGATTATGCAGTTAGGATACTTCTGGTCGACTCTAATTGAAGAGGTAGCACAAACTGGGGGGGGAAGAAAATTCGCATTGGATTTCACACAATGACATGCAAATTAATTAACACCTAGCGTGCCCATCTTTTCGCCCTGCTTTTAGTAGTACTGTAGTTAATACACAACTGACTGTAACAATGTTATAAAGATTTGTTTTGGGGGTCAAGGAAATTTATATTTTAATTAGACCTGTCAATGTTAAAGCGATAATAACGTCTTAACGCAAATTAAATTGAATAGCACTCATTTTTTGACGCACAATTAATGCACGGTGAAGTTTGATAGAGCATTGAGAGACTTGCGTGCGTGTGTGTGTGTGTGAGAGAGAGAGAGAGAGAGAGAGAGAGAGGATCCTGGACAGTGTTTGCCATTGTTCCAATAATAATAATAAAAAACATGCATTTGCATAAAGCATTTGTCTACTCCCATGGTGATAAGATTATTAAAAACTTGAAATAGATATTTAAATCTTGAGGTTCCATTTTACACTCTCAACAGTTTAATTATTGTTAAAAATCTGCATTACTTTAATTTACCAACATCAATACAGCATGGAAATGTGAACATAGGCTATTCTTTAGTTTGGGTCTGCAAGGCTAAATCTCATCAAATGGCGTCCCGTGGCTCAAATGCAGAATAAATATTGATGTGAAAAGGTTTGAAAACCACTGATTTAAGGTATATTTAGAACGGATAAAAAATATAGGATTAATTTGCGATGGACAATCATGCGATTAATCATGATTAAATATTTTAATTGATTGGCAGCCCTAATATAAAGATTTATTTTAGGGTTAAGGAAAATTATATTTTAATATATTTATAGGCATAAGAACATCACATTGCTTTACATTCTACAAGCTTGTCTCTGCCTCAAAATTACTTGATTTAATTATTGTTATATTTAATGTTTTATAAGCAAATCTACTCATTAGGAGATCTGAGTTAGATTCCACAAATAATACATTGTTTTTTAAGTTTTCATTTGTCTAATGCTGTTAAATGGGATATACACAGTTTTGTTTAAAGAAACAATTGCTTTTTAATTCATCCTACGGATTCTGCTTTATTTTCTATTATTTTCTTTATTTTCTATGTTTATAAAACATAAAAATAAAAGATGACTGAATAAAAATGACTGAAATGCATTCACCAATGAATCTAGTAAAAAATCATGGACTCACATGTGCCACACTGTGGCTGATTTGCCACACTACACCATTGACACCTTTAAATTAAGTGTGAATCGTGGTACCACCAAAGGGGGTGTGGCACCACATAGGCACCAGGGAGGCAGTCAAGTGGTATCACTGCCAGTCTCAACTGCTCACCACTGTACAAGCACGCAACGCATCGCTTCACGCCACGTTGCAAGCTTGTAGATCAGCTACTTACTACTAGCCTGGTTAATAAACCAGACCGAATCAGCCGTTGGCAGTGGCGGCTCCAGACCATTTTTACTGGGGGAGCTATAAGGGAGCTTGACTAATAATGGAGGTGCTATGTTTTTTTGTTGTTAGGCCTACCATTAGGAGAGATAACAGGCCATGTTGATCAAAATAACATGTTTTCTAAGTTCTCTAATTGTGTAGACTTAAATTAACTTAAGTAATGCAGCTGTTTAACAATTATTCAACTCTTGAGTGTAAAAATTGAACCAAATGGACACACTTGGTTTCATTTTACACTCTCAAGAGTTAAAGATTTATAAGGGTTCATTTGGTTACCAACTCTCCATCATTTAGCTGGGGACCACCTGGAACCCCCTCAGGGACCACTGGTGGTCCCCGGACCACTGGTTCAATCAGAACCACTGCTTTTCAAGTTTTAAATACTCTTATCAACATGGGAGAATGCTTGCTTTATTGCAAATGCCATGGAAGAGGGAAACAAAATCATAAACTCAACTCAACACACAGTCTCTCACACACACCCAGGCGAGAGCTCTCTCTCCGGGGACCGCATGTAAATCCGACGGAGCATTAGTCCGACATGCGGACGCATCTCGGACTAGTGTCTGCTCCTATGCTCTCTCCTGTAAGCACGCACGCAGTCAGGCTGTCAACATTAGCTTTAGCATTAGCATGGTCTGTGTAGCATCAAGCTATCACAACTGACTGCTATGTTTGTCAACCAAAACTGCCAGAGTTTTGCTTTTGCCCAATTCAAAGAGCTTCTGATCTAACACATTGTGGAGCAAATGAATTAATAACGAGCCCAACGAACGCGACGACTCGAGTGCTCACAGCTCAACTTCCCAGCCCACACTGGTAGGCTACACTCTGCGCACCGGTCCTGCACAGGCTGACGGACGAGTCACTGGGAGAGAGAGTGGGGAGAGAGGCGGGGCTCACTGACTGCCTGCATTCACATGAATGCGTCTCTCAACCATTCTGTCAAACTTCACCGTGCGTTAATCGCGCGTTAAGTGGGGGAAAATGTACATTTTGTTTGAGAATTTCTTGGGGGTGCTACAGGGGTGCTATGGGATTTTTGGAGGTGCTATAGCCCCCGCAAGCCCCCCCCCAGCGCCGCCCCTGGCCGTTGGCAAAAAAAATGTTGCCTGCCAGCGGATTAGGGTCTGGCGAGGCTCAGTAGCACGCCTCTTTCCTACAACCGAGAACAGGTCGGGCCAATCGGGACACGGTATGCAATATGGGCGGGCTTTGGTACAGTGACGTTCAATGCTTGAGAACTTTGACTGACAGTAGCTCTGACCAATTGCGTCAAAGAGAAAATGTTTGAACCCGCCCCCCGGGAAATGAAATCCAAGTGGAGCCAGCCCAGACTAATATACCGCGACAGTGTTGTGTGATATTAGTCTGGCTTATTAGCCAGGCTAACTTACTACTACTTGTTAATTATTTTACTTTTATTCATGGAATTTCTTAGATTTTATTTTTTCCTTAAAAGTATTTAATTATTTTTAATTCAAAAAACAAAAAAAATTGTTCCACAACTTTAAATTTCAAAAATAGAGTTTGTGTTATAAAGAGACACTTCTGTGTGTGTGTCACTTCATCCCTTCTCTTGGATGATCCTCCGCCAGGCCTCCGAGGTGTCAACAAAGTCCCTCAGGTTGTCATTCATTACGATACTACTTGTTAATTATTTTACTTTTATTCATGGAATTTCTTAGATTTTATTTTTTCCTTAAAAAGTATTTAATTATTTTTAATTAAAAAAACAAAAAAAATATTTGAAATATACATTTTTAATTTTTTACGTAGGAAAAGAAAAATTGGATTTTTACTCGAGCTCACTGTTTGGGAAACGAGTCGACAACATTGCAGAGTGGCTATAGAGCCACATCACACACACACACAACACTTGCACACGCGCATACAAGACAATGTATACACGGCCTACCTGTCTTTGCGCAGGAAGACGTCTAGGGGAGCGCCATGTCTCCCCATTGGGTCATCAGGGATCATGAATAGGTCCTCTACAAATGTGAACTGGAGTAACCTATGGGAAGGGGGATTGATTTATTTGAAAATATATGCATTACCAATTCATAGTGATAGCAGCTGATAATGTGGCTTTCTGCAGGGTCTGATATATATATGAATCTTCCAATATCATCAGTGAATTATTTCTGCTGTGCGGGAGGAGGAGGAGGCTAAGAAGAAAAAAAAAAAGGACAAGTGATCATCTTTCTAGTGCCATCAATGCTACACCATGATCCTGAAATGGTTTACCACCAATGCTGATGATAAGAGGCTTGCTAAAGGACGTGGCAAGAGTGATTTACACCGGAAGTCTATGTAACAAGAATGTTGACAATGTTTTCAGCAAACAGGGAAAAAAGTGTGTAAGATGTATACATTGCTTTGACTACAACAGAAACTTAAACGCAATTTATCCAGTTCCAGAATGACCATCGTTACCGTCGGACAAAAACCTTACGTGACCAAAACTGTTACTTACTAAGTGGGGGAAAGAAATTTGTTTTCCAAATAATCCAACGTAGTAATTTAGTCATAAGCTCTTGGTAATACTTTATTGGTTAAATAAATATGTATAAAACTCACAGACTTAACCCCGTCGTTCAACCTGGCGTCTCTACTTTGTTCATGTCATTATAGGTGAAAAGTTCCACAACTTCAAAAATAGAGTTTGCGTTATAAAGAGACACGTCTGTGTGTGTGTGTGACGTGTGTCACTTCATCACCTCTCTTGGATGATCCTCCGCCAGGCCTCCGAGGTGTCGACAAAGTCCCTCAGGTTGTCATTCGTTACGATGACCCCGCCCGTTTTCTCTGCCAGGTGGAGCAGGAACCTGTCAGTTTGCACATGTGTGTCGGATGGAGTTGGTGATGAGACAGTCAGGATGGAGATGGGGTTGGTGATGAGACAGTCAGGGTGGAGATGGGGTTGGTGATGAGACAGTCAGGGTGGAGATGGGGTTGGTGATGAGACAGTCAGGGTGGAGATGGGGTTGGTGATGAGACAGTCAGGGTGGAGATGGGGTTGGTGATGAGACAGTCAGGGTGGAGATGGGGTTGGTGATGAGACAGTCAGGGTGGAGATGGGGTTGGTGATGAGACAGTCAGGGTGGAGATGGGGTTGGTGATGAGACAGTCAGGATGGAGATGGGGTTGGTGATGAGACAGTCAGGATGGAGATGGGGTTGGTGATGAGACAGTCAGGATGGAGATGGGGTGACAGGGAGTTGGTGATGAGACAGAGTCAACATGTTCATTAGTAATGAATGAACCCATCAATTCTAGGTTAGGGCTGTCTGTCAGGATAAAAATGTTAAGCTGATGATTAATTGCGATTAATTTGATTAACGCGTTTCTTTTTTGCATTGAACAATGGAACGTTACAATTTGCCTTTTAGGCTTCGTAATCACACATTGCACAGGGTAGAAGACGACAAATAACTTAAATACACAAAGAAATCACTCACACATTTATTTTTAGTTATATTTTTTTCTTTCCAAAAAATGTACAAAATAGCGGAAATAGTTGATCTAAAAGCTTACAACACATCACAACGTGACGTGTTGCGCGTGACGTGTTGCGCGCAGTGCACCAGATGTTGTTGATGATGATGACAGTAGAGAAGTGGCATGTACATTTGGCATCCTTACCAAGGTGCTTAAGTACCAGTGTCTTAAGAATGCTATTATACAGCTTGGTTACAAAGTAATGTTCATAAATCAGCCGAGAGCTAAAGGCATTGGCAAAATTCTGTTCAGTCTCTGCGATAATTGCCAGTCGCCAAATATGGAGGAGGCGATGCTTCCTGTACCCGTGATCTGTATCCTGAAGCACATGTTGAGTTTTCCAAGTTTGTGCAGCTACTATTGTTCGTGTTCAAGAATTTCTTGTTAAATGTGAACGCAAAAAAAGATGTTAAATGTGTGTGTACCTGTCATCGTGCGAGGCGATCCTCTGACCACAGACCTCTCTGGAGGGAGTGAAGGAGAGCAGTCTCAGGTCTTCCAACTGGTTGAGGAAGTGTTGCTCTGACAACAAGGTAGGGTGAGCATTAATAATAGTGCAATTCATATCAAGAAAAACTTTTACCAAAGGCTATCTAAATCACACAAAAAAATCATCAAGACAACAAACAAGGCACAAAACAATGCACGCACGCACACCATATGACCACACACACACACACACACACACACACACACACACACACACACACACACACACACACACACACACACACACACACACACACACACACACACACACACACACACACACACACACACACACACACACACACACACACACACACACACACACACACACACACACACACACACACACACACACAATTCTAGTGTCAAACATAACATGTAAACATAAACACACTCCACATATGGATGCATGTTGGTTCAATCACTCACTCCTACAGCACTCAAATATAAACACACCATCTATATACCTATAGTGAGTCGATCTCTTTTTTGGCGCCACTGAGGGACAAAGACCGTAATCTCCCTGTGGCCCCGCCTCCAAAATGCCTCCACTGCCAGGGCGATACCTCGACAAGAGAAGACGCGATGAAGGCCGTGTCTAGAGAGAGATAAGAGTGAGAAAAGAAGTTATTCCCCATGGTTAAATAAGACTGTGCTTGGGGCACCCGCTAGGCGCATGCCACATATAGGCCCTGGCCTGACAGCGTGTTGCGGGTTCAAGTCCCATTCATGACGATCTTTTCTGCGTGTCTCTCCCCTTCGTTCTCTCCCACTTTCCTGTCTGTCTTCACTAAGAACTATCAATAAAGGCAAAAAGCAAAAAGAAATAAGACTGTGCTTGCTGTGCAGACTGGGCTTTGATTCCCCTGAGTGTTGTGCACTCCAACGAACATGATTAGCTCTGTTCATGGGTGGGAAGCAGGGCGTTCTCTCCGCTGCTGCACTAGCAACACCTAGTGGTTGGTCAGGAGGATGCCTGTTGAGAAGGGAGCAGTGTTGCTGCACATTCATTACGCCCTTTCATTGAAGCTCCTCACTGTCAGGTGAAAAGAAGCAGCTGGCGACTCCATGTGTAATGGAGCAAACGTGCTTGTCTGCACACCTTCCCCATGAACAATAGCAGGGGTTGGCAGTGGAGAATTGGCATGATGACTGAATTGGGGAGGAAAGAAATGAAAAAAAACATCAACACAAATATAACTGTTCTATGCTTTATTAAGAACGTGTGATAGTGTGAAGTGACATAATAGAGAAGGGCTGGGACAGCTTCAGATGGAGAAGTAGACAAGATTATTCAGCTGAAAGAGGGTGAAATGGAAAGGAGAAATAAGAAATAATACTAATAAGTATACATTTAACATACGAGCTTCTAAAACACTATTTAAAAAGCAGCCTTGTGGAGTCAGGACTGGAGCCGAGACCTTAAGGATAATTATTCATAAACTAACGCACAGACACACTAAAGCAGTGACGTTGTGCGTGTTCCACCATATGCACGTCAATGCAGCAACGAGGACACACAACCGCAGGACAACAACCTAAAGGTTCATTTACAAACAGACGCACGCGTGCATGGCCGTTAGCACTAAGCACTGTACGCAGTGACGTGCACGATAGTGACGATACACTACATGCACGTCAGTAGACAAACGCTGCACCAGAGCAGCAGCTAGGAGACATGTCACCGCAAGACAACATCCACAACAAACACCAAGCAGCTGTAGCCGAAGCGCTGAGAAACTCCCTGAAAGCAGCCACGCTCACCAGACAGGAAACAAGCTGCTGGCTGCTACCAACCACAGAGATATTTAAAATGTGTGTTTCAATACACTTCTGTTCTGTGTGCCCTACCGTGTCACATACCCTAACAGTATCAAGAAATGTTGACAGTCGGACATTAATATGCCATCATCTCGTACAGATTTCACGTAAAGAAATAAGACCAAGTTAGGTTTACTTGATATTGATATTAAAAATTGACACCAACAAAAAGAGAAACATTTATCTCAGTCACAGCGGTCCTAACAGTATGCAGGTTATTGTGTCATGGACATGTAGGGAGGGAAAATCAATGTCTCAGGCTTTTGGGGTTGATTTGAAATTGGGGAAGAGTGAGACAGTGCCTTATTGATAACTTATTGGTGCACAGCACAGCAGTAGTGTGGTCAGTAGTATCTGTCCATGTATATATGCAAACATAACGGAGACATGCATATTCTAACCAACACGTTTACATAAAAATGCTGGCATACCATGCATAGTCACACTAAAGGTAACTCTCCACCACTCTTACTACTTCAGACTGCTAGTCTGTTGGCATTAAAAAGTTGTCTGACAGCACATTGCATTCTTGACACCTCCACACCCCACCAGGAGGCGAAAGTAGCAGCCTGCCAGTGTTGCCAGGTCTGCTTATTATAATCGACTTTGGGATTGTTTTCCTGTAAAGTCGCTTGTAAATATTCATAGTTGCTGGTTCCTTTAGTTTGGACTTATTTCTGAAGTGTAGTTGCTTATTTGGGATGGCTTTCAAGATTATTTTTGAAAATAGCTGATGTAATAGGGCTCAAGTGGTGAAACCGGTGGCTTTTTTTGGGCTTGTTTTCATAGACATGGTAGATCGTTTCACTCACAGAATCTGGCAACTCTCCGTTTCTGCATCAAAACAAAACACTTTTCACCAGCCCAGGGCTAATGACCGTTTTTGCATGTGATAATAGTTATTGATATGCAAATTCAAAGTTGAAAGACAAAGTGATGACTGACAGTCTGACACCACTCACAGCAGGAAGAAGACATGATGCAATCAGTAAAATAATCAAGGAAACCTGGACACACTCTGAAATCAGTCAAATTACCACACAAACCTCGACTATTCCCCGATTCTGAAACAGACCACTTTCACATTAAGTCAATCTAAAACTGGTGTATGTCTGTACAAAGAACACATTCACTGGCCTATACAACAAGTACAGCAATTGTCTATGTCTCTATAGGTGACAGGGCCATCTAGAAGTGTGTGTGTGTGTGTGTGTGTGTGTGTGTGTGTGTGTGTGTGTGTGTGTGTGGCTAATCTCGCAAGCTGCCAGATGGATGCCACATGGCCACATGAAGTCAGAGATCCACATTGGAGTCAAGTCCAAGATGTTGATCCCGAGATCCATGTGATAAGACTTTTTAACGAAGCAAGGATGATTGGAAACGGGACTAAGGAACCGCAAATTATTTGAGCGACAATGAATCGTCATTAAAATGTCATAATCGTGATAGCCCTAATACAGTTAGGGCTATCACGATTATGACATTTTAATTGACAGCATAAACATGCATACAACAAGGGAGGGCAAAAACTAAATCTGTGTATACACGTATGGTATGTCACGTGACACATCACTCCTCAATGCTGTCTTTCCCAATATGTGTCCACGATCTGATATCCAGTAAAGGAAGTCAAGAAGTCATAAAATAATTTAAAGGAAGGAGAAATGAACACATCCTGTACACTATGAACAGTCAGTCATGTTAGGATGACCAATACTGGAGTTTACTTCAATATCTGGGGAGGTAGAGAGAGAGAGATAGAGAGAGGGGGGGAGGGCAGGCAGGAAATACTATTACGAAAGTGAGAGGTAATGAAAGGTCCATATTGGGATCTCCATATATGGCCATAAACAGCGGTACACAGGCAGACAGAATGATATGAGATAAAATGGTAAATTGTGAATTGTGTGTAAAATGTAGTGCTTTACAATGTGCATTATTCACCCATTCGCACACCGATATGGCGGAACAAACCATGCACTGACCTGCTCATTGGGAGCAGTTAGGTGTTCAGTATCTTGCTCAAGGACACTTGACTGTAAAACGGGGAGCACTGGACAGAAAAGCGTGTGCGGGCGTGCGCGCGTGTGTGCGCGCGCAACTGCGCATGCATGTGAACTCACGCCATGGCGACATTGCTGCCATCGATGATGATGTGTCTCAGATCCGGACATCCTGGCTCGTTTGGGAGGGTCAGCGTGTATGGCATCTTCAGCGACTGATTGAAACGGGCCAGGCCCGTTATCGGGGGTGCTGGTGGTTCAGCGGCCGGGGGAACCCTGGCTCCACCCCCATTGAACCCCATATGGCTAATTGTCTGATAGGGCTGATATGAAGACGACACGGGGCGCGACGTTGGCTCAGTTGCCTGGAGGAAGAGAAGGGGCTCGTTAGATCCAGTGGGACGAACTGCAAAGTATTTCACACAACAAACAGCTTGGTCGAATTGTCACCATAACAACAATAGCCAAATCATAACCATAACTGATGGAAAGTTGTGTGACAATGATGCAGAATTTCCATGACTTAAGTGTTTCCAACAACAATGTGAGCCCTCAATGGTAACTAAAATAAATGGTGCACTTATATTTCACATATTTCTTTTACATAGATTTGTTTATTACATTCACCCATTCACACACCGATGGTGGAGGAGGAAACCATGCAAGGCACCAACCTGCTCATTGGGAGCAATTAGGGCTTCAGTGTCTTGTTCAAGGACACTTCGACACCAACTCTGGGGTAGCCCGGGATCGAACCGGGAACCTTCCGATTCCCAAGCGGCCGCTCTACCCCTGATAGTGGTAAGTTCTACTGACTGAGCCTTGCTGTAAATAATAAATCTAAACTACATGTAACCACTTAACCATTAATTAATAGCAAATCCTTTGCAAGTTGCCCATTTCTAGAAGTCCTGGAGGTTTGTATGGAAGATCTTTTCACAAATCCCATGATCGGGGCAACTAAACTTAATCCAAAAACACCAGTAACATCTAACATTTGCGGTGGAGAGAAATCTAAGGTTCAGGTGTTAAAATTAAGTTTCAAATATTATTTTTGGTGGGGGTAAACAAAGCTTGGGAGTTCACAATATATCACCTGTCATACGTTTTGTTTTTCGTTTCATTTGTTAAAATCCAGCAATGACCTCAAACTTCTTTTTAGGGTAAGATACTAATTCACAACGGGACTGAAATCACCGTTTAGCCCCAACAGACAGACACCTTCTATTGATACGTACGTTGGTGGAGGTAGAGGAGGAGGTGGTGGTGGTCGTCAGCCACTGGGGGGCACTACGGAGCGCCGTCACACTCTCCACTCTGACCGGTCCTCCCAAGGTCTGAGTCCCGCCCCTGGTGATGTAATCCATCTGGGTGGCCCCAGCGCCGCCCCGTGCCAAGTAGTCCGTCCTGGATCCGGACTGCGTGGCCGGAAGCTCCATCGGTGCCATGGGCGTGCGGGGCGGCCGGTTTCCTGGCATGGCGGTGTCCGTGGCGAAGACGGTGTCGTTTTCGTCATCGATGGTGATCACGTCGTAGTGTCCTGCACCTCCCTGAGCGCTGGAGCTCCTCTTGATGGTGATGGCCTGAGTGATGAATAAGACGGTGATGGTGTTGAGGTACGTGTCCAGGAACTTTGGGAAAGTGTCATAGTAGCTTGTTTACAACTGAAACACTGAACATAGTACTCTTATTATACTTGTTATTATTCAAAATAATAATTAAAAAAAAACAAAAAACAAATGGTTCAAATCCATTAATTAAGATTCGAGTGCCAACCCTAACGAGCGAAGGTTCGAACCCCGAATGTTCGGGGACAGCCTTAGTGTGATATGAGTACATGCAAAACCCTATGATATGTGCACTTCCAATTCATGTGGAAGGTAATGGGTCCGATTGGCAGGGGGATTGAGTGATTGCTGCCACACACTACTTGACAAATAGAGGGTGAGGTGCAGGAAGAGGGGAGACCTGTGTACTAGTGTGAACAGGTGGAAGAGAGAGATCTCAAGGGCGCCAGGGTCTGTAGTTAGTGGCAAAGTTGCATTAACTACTGGTAACGTGCAGCCTGAACTTACGAGCCGTCGAGCTCAGCCAAGCGCGGAGTAAGTGGCCGTGTCGGGACGCTGAGGTGACGGTGACAACAGCGCTGGACTCATGAGTGAGCCGCCGGTCGACTAGGAACGCATCGGGGGTGAGACAATTCCTTGTTGTGTTGGATTGCCGGTGGATTACAGTTTAAGGGTTACCCCGGACATTGGTTGCGTTCGTACAAAAGGAACTATACTTTCACAGGAGCATGCTAGGAGGAGGGACTGTTCACGATTCAAAGCGCCTGCCTCGCTACAATTGAGGTGGTGATTTGAGGGGTAACAGACTTTGGGACTTTGTTGGGTTGAAAGGGGATTGGGGAATTGTTTGTTTGTTATTTTGGTACAGGGAGAGAGTTAGCAAGTGTGTTGTATTTCCCGATTGATTTGGCAGTTATTAAATATGTGAGTCTCACCAAGCTAAAAACCTGCCGATCCCGTCTTTTTCCTTTAGTTAGCAGTTTAAAGGCCCATGATTCCTCCCTTAAAGCATGCCTGGTGGATATTCACTTATGGATGTCTCAAAACTTTTTACAACTAAATTCTGATAAATCTGAGATTATTCTGTTTGGTCCCCTCAGTTCACAATCCACAATTCTAGACAGTCTTGGCCCCCTGGCAACAAACGTGTCTCCCGTTGCAAGACATTTGGGTGTCCAATTTGACTCAGAACTCCACTTTGAACTGTTTATAAGAATTCAAACACAATTCCATGACAACCAGTGACATTGGGAGGCATAGTACCTGCTGAGTGCTGTTCTCGCTGCCACTGCACTGCCTCCGGTGGCCCAGGCCATTACTACAGCCACCGCGGAGGTTGGGATTAATGCTGCCTGGGTGCAAAAATGCTTTGTTCAGCACCCGCTCTTTCTCTCTGCTACGGGACACTGTCGAAGTGGAAGATGAGGAGGGAGTTTCTGTGGGGTGTGTAGAGTTCAATCTTCCTTCTTCATCTTTTTTCTTCGTTTCCTTGACGACTTTCTCCAGGATGAGAAAGGTATCTTCTGTTTGCCCAGTTTGGCTTAGGACTTGCTCCACCACTTCCTTTGTGTAGCCCATTGATCTGAAGAGAGCAAAACCAAGTTTAATTGTTATTGAATTGCTAAGGTAGAGCACACTAGAAAAGACAATCAATACAATAGAATAATAATAAATTAATACATTTTAAATTATTTTACCAGACTTTCATGACTCTTGAATGTTTTCTAAAACAAACCATTCAAACATTGTTACGACTAAAACGTGATTCAAGTGTAGCTTTACTGACTTTACTAACTGGAAAATATTATCATATACAGTAGATATACAACACCTGAAGAAATTGACCAAACAGCGCAAGTTGGTTTCTGGGCTCACTGTCTCCCCATCGTCTGCCTCCTCGTCATCCAGTTTGATCATACCAACGATTGTGTTTGCTTTGGAAGAGGAGAGGGATGTTGAACTACAGGGGGTCTTAGACCGGCAGCTGCTCTGGCTACTGGTCCCCCTACTTTCCCTCTCCATTCTCTCTCGTTCACCCTCCCTCTCCAGCGAGTCATCCCTACGCTCCAGTGAGTATTGTCTCTTTGTGTCCCGAGTTTCGCTGTCAGATGAACGCCGCTTCTGTGAAGGACGAGTCCCATTCAGAAGGATATCAAGGCACGTGCCTGTACCACTACCGGCTCCACTATTTCCTCCACCCCCTGTTGGTGCACCAGCACTCCCAGACGCCTTCTCCTCAAAGCTGGTGTCCAGGATACGGTTAGAGAGCTCTGTCACAGGGGTGCTGCTCTGCGAGCGGTCCTGGTCAGCCTCCACCAGCCCGGGAAGCAATCCCTGGGTATGCAAACCTGGAGCCTGGGTGTGGGAATCACAACAACAATCACAATACATGGGAGTCCTTTAGAAATAGAGTAATACCAGTATGCTGCAGAATCCTTTTTAACATTTAATATAAACCATTTCATGGCTTAGCCAGAGCTTTGCCATAATTTTAATTAAGATAAATGATTTGATTACAATGGAGGGGTGGAGCGGAGCGTTGCGCTTCCTTGTCCGTTCTGTTGTTGTGATCGCCACTTTGGAATATTTTTTGACACAACCGTTTTAAAGTGGATTTTCATGACAAGCAACTCAGCAGTGTTCAAAGGTAACTTAAAACATTGAAGACAGTGAAGCCTGAAACACGATCCCACAATCCCTGCAATAAAACTTCAAGTGAACAAATGCCATTGTATAAAATTACGAAACCAATTCAGCAATTTTGTACATACAAATGTCAACATTTTTTACAATTGCTGAATTACATGTCAGAGGTTTTATACCAACCTGTGTGTGTGTGTGGACGCTAGTGGGGCTCTGTGCCAATCCTAATAACTCTTCTTTTAGGGCACTGGGCAGTAATAGGAGTTCCATGGTGTACTTATCATCTCTTTCCTCCACAAAGGATTTGAATGCTCGCTTCACAGTTGTTTCCCTCTCACTGGGCAGGCTCCTCTTCTCCTAGATAACACAAGCAAGCACATCCTTAATTATTTCATAATTAATCATTTGCCTAATTAAGTCTTGACAAACCAATCCAGCAACTTTCTTGAGTAGGCACTACACTTCTAACTGTGGTTTTGACAGCATAAACTCCAGCATTGCTTTTTTGCATTACACCAAATAGGCCTACCCCAAAACACTATCAATCTACTTGTGTGAACATAGCCACATTACTTGCATGTAATAGATAATACTTCTCTTGCAAAATACGTTTGGCAAAACAAGACATTTATTTGAAGTGGTCATTTACTGTAACAAACGGCTACAAATGTCACCTACATGAAAGAGTGCAACAAACTGCTGGACTCGGCTTTGAGCCATCACCACGGGTTCAGCCCGGCCCAAGAGTCTCAGGCGGCCGGGTTCAGCTACCAGAACCTCTGCACTGGTGTCTCGCAGGAGCCTGTCCAGGAAGAGACCACGAGCACCAGCAAAGATGCAATGCATGTCCACCGGGTAGCGTTCCTCCTCCTGCAGCTCTGGGTCACACAGACCCCTCACATACTCCTGGAGGGTTGGAAGGAAAAGAAAATCTGCAATATAAAACACTGTGCTCTATGTGACCCAAACCTTTCCTGTAAAAAGTCTCTCATGACAAGTGTGCAATGTTGATGATAACCACCCCTATCGCCATTATGTCTTTCACCATCTCTTTTCCCGATTCCTCTGTTCACTCAGTGTTCATACTCCTCTCCCTCTGCCATTCTCTTCCATAAGCTCCTAGTAAATAAATGGCATGCTCCACTAGTTCAAAATACAAGAAACAGGTTATGAGGTTTAACCATTCAGTTTGTGCTCCTAAGAAATCATGTGCATATTTTACATAATCACCTTAATCGCAATTATTTACAATAGCAGAAAGAGCAGATCTACATGTTGTAAGCTTGTAGAGCAACTATTTCCACAATTGTGTATATTTATATATATAGTTGGGTAATATCTGATACTTCTGATACTGTTTAACCTTCATAGATGATAAATCCACTGAGAAACTGACGTTTGCTCTTTGCGGTCACGAAGTATCAATTTGTGATTACAAAGCCTAAGGCAAATCGTTCCAATGTTCAATGCAAAAAAATAATTAACGAGTTTATCGCAATTATTTGTGTTAATTAAGCATCAACTTTAATCGTGACAGCCCTACTTGATAGTCAGTTGCTAGTTATTAGCAGAGATTACCGTCAGTAGTTACAATAGCAAACCAGTGTACACTACACATCTTCACATCGAGGAGATTCCCTGAATCAGTGACGAACAGGTTGATGAATCACACTCAAGTGGGTGATGTCACTGAGAATTACGGTACAGCAGCTGCTGTGTATACATTTCTCTAACATTAGCACGCGAGAGAGGCTCAATAGTACAAACACTGACTCAATAAGGTCACGGGAGATGGGTGGATGTGGTGGGGCTGTGTGGATATCAGTTTTGCAACAGAAACTGAATACAAATAAATGGGTGTTGCTTGTGCAATGAAAGCATTGACTGAATGAGCAGGGAATTCCCATCTTTCTCACACTTCTCAAGGATCACAGACTAGCAAAATATAATATATTAGGCAAGACTCCACAGGAATCAGGAAAAACGTTTTCTATGAAAATACACCAAAATATGCTATACAGTAGTACACTATAGCTTTGTGGCAAATGGACCTCATTTTAGGGTTCTGGACATGTTTGCAGAGGGGAGGATGAGGAGGAAGCTTATTTCCATATCCTGATGCCAGTAGGCATCAAGATCCAGTATCAACAATGTAGTTATTGTGAAATTGCAGATTGGCTATTTTCACAATATTGGTCTTCTTCTTAGGTAATACATATTGTATAGTATAATTTGTTGATTACTTGATGATTTGATTGTCTTTTTATATATTTTTTAATTAAAAAGGTCTTAAAAGCCCATGAATTGTCACTAGAAATGTCCCCAGTGTACTGTATACTGTATGTTGGTTTACTGTTGAGTAACAAAACAATGTAGCACATTAAGCAAATCATCTGGGGACACCCTAGGAGTGCGCGATATGGTGATAAATATCGTATTGTGATAAAATGTCTCTTCAGATATCGTATATTTGTGATACAGTGAATGCACATTCTATGATTTGCAGTTCTATACCTTAATTTATACTTTTGTAGGTTTCATTAGCCTTTTGGTCTAAATGTTACTTTTTGTTAGCTTATGCTGTTAATTAAAAATAATCGCATGCTAAAAGATTGTGATATCATGTATCGTGATACGGCTTGAAAAAAAATATTGTGATATTATATATTTTCATATCACCCACCCCTAGGACACCGCCTAAAAATGTGTGTGTGTGTGTAATAGCATCACACAGACACTCAACAATTAGGTTAAGATAATAAGATATTCTAATAATACGGTTTGAGACAACTTCAGGCTCCACCACCTAGACTAGCCTACAAGTATGCATCTCTTTGAAGTCTGAACCATGTCTTTTAACCCAAATCACACATTGAGGCTCGTCTAAAAATATATATTTGGAGCCCCATTTGGAGAGTCCTGCCTCCCACTTTAAAATCAGAATCAATCTTTATTGTCACATCACATCAAGTAAGGCGGGTGAAATTCTTAGTTGTGCAGGCTCATCATTGCAGTTAAAAAGATAGACAGGAGAGCATAAAGTGCATAACATGACTAATCTGCAATGATACAATATGAGTGCATCATAAAATAAATACTTCATGAGTTAGAAAACCCTTGTACTAGCTTAACCTACTGGCCACAGCCGCACTCCAGTAATGTCTAGCTTGCTTGATATAAACCACATTTTCATTTGAAAAAGGCCAGGTGACAGGCCAGGCCAGGGTGAGCTTAATTTATCCAAGTTTACGTGACGCTTGCAACCATAGTTAAGCTTACAGTTTATGTTAAACGTAATTAGGCTCGTGTATTATTAGAGGCCTTTATTGGTTCAATACGAAAGCATATTCACGATGATTCCATCAGACAAATAATAGTAAAACGTGTATTTCACCTTTGCCTTTGAAACGTCGTCCGTGTTTCCTATAAGCTTAAGCCATATCTGTCGTGATGTCTTGCTGCCGCGGTGGTGAGCCTGTCCCGTGTGGTCCAGGAGACCGATAATGGTGAAGGCTACCTTGAACACCTGCTCCACTCGGGGCTTGGCGCACCTCAGCTCGTCCTGCTTGTCTTCCAGCACCGTGAACTCGTCCACGGTGGCCGGCGGCTCGTGTTGTTGCCTGCCGGCGGGCGAGGGCAGTCTGCTGGGCGGCTGCTCGGAGCAGGCTAGCTCGGTGACTCGCTTCATTCCGAGGAGGGGCCGCGTTGTTGACATTCTGTTTTTGGAATATCCCAGTAGTTTGTTTTAATATTTTAACCTTTCGACGCCGCGGGTGTCTTGGCCTTTCTTCATCGTTCCATTTGCGCAGTCTTTCTCCGACCTGCGCGCTTTAATAGAATAGATATTTGCGCGTAACAATAATGTGCTAAACTCCAGTGTGGTCGAAGAGCCTTCGAGCCTCGAGCGACGTATCCGGAAAGTCCCAGTTGATGGCGTCATCAAAAGACGACGGACGAGTTATTGTTGCCAATCTTTTTGACTATTAAACAAATTTGACTTGTTGTATAATTCTAATAATTCCTGGTGGGATTTTTTTCACTTTACTGTTCTTATTTGAATTGCACGTAGTTGGCAACCCTAATTGGGCTGACGTGACGTGGTTTTCAAGATTTTTCAATTCAGAAAGTATATATATATATATATATATATATATAATTCAAATGGAACCAACAAATAGCAGAACATTGCATTTTGCTTTAACATAAATAACTTGTCTGTGACTCAGTACTAGTGTGTAGGTGATGGCGACGGCGTTTTCACTCCAATGCTACCGCTACGCCATCTAGCGGTGATGGAAAAAAGGAGGGGTTTCTCACGAAATGGATATTATCTCGAGTGCAGTAGGTCTGAACAAAAAAGAGAAATTAGTAGATCCTAAACAGTAGGCTGAAAATAGCATACTGTAATATGTAATACAGTAGGCCTACTGTATGCGGTTTATGCCGACATGATACTGTACTAGTATTTATTTTAGGACATAGGGATACAACCAAAATATCCTTCTTGGTTACTCAAGAATTGGAACAATATCAATGATTTTAAACATTTTTAATTTATACAAAATTAACTTGACAGTCAAATAAAACAGTGGATAATCTTAACATGTAATCACAGGAAAAATGATTAGTAATATAAATTAAGTTTGAGATTAAATTACACCTATACTGTTGTGTGTAGGTTAATGGTTACACACGTTCCTGGTTGCCATATGCTATATGGGTCAGTCTGTTAGCAATACTTCGTAAATGGTGCATTTATATAGCGCCTTTATCCAAGGCGCTTTACATAGATCGTGCATTACATTCACCCAAACATTCATACACCGATGACAGAGGAAACCATGCAAGGCACCGTTTGAGTCTGGCTTATTAGCCAGGCTAACCGTCCTGCACATCGGGAGGTTCAGGGGTTCAGAGACTTGCTCAAGAGCACTTCGACATGAATCCGGTCATGTCCGGTCGATCTACCACTGAGTCACAAGGTGCCATCATGGATCCAGTCGACAAACCTTTAATCTTCCAAACGTGTACATGGACGCACGGTCTGCGACTCTGCTAATCTGACACTGATGAAATCAAGTCAAATATGTGCTGTGTACAGTATCAATTCCAGCTGTGCAAACTAAAAAATCAAACAAACTACATACTACTGTATGTAACAACACACGTGGTGAAACAGATTCACGTGTTGAGTGCGAGTTGTCAAATGAGCTCCTATTACACTATCAACACGTACTTACAGAACTCTTGAGTGCTGAGTGCTGACATGATGGTATTCACCATTGTGATTTTTCAGGACATGGGTGGAAGTCTCACTCAAACTCCTTTCACAACTGGACACAACACCCAATGAATGTTCCTTACTTGATACTGAATTAATCATTACACACATATCAACATAAACAAGTTGTGTTGATGCTTGGCTTAATGAATCATTACACACAAATCACGATAAACACATTGTGCTTGCCAACACACATGTCAGGCCACTGACCGAGGGAGAATCCTGAGTAATGACCAGTCACACCACAGCCCTTAATGCAGTGGTTCCCAAACCTTTTAGCTCAAGACCCACAAAGGAAACTAGACGTTTGCCCAGGACCCAAACTAGTGAAAATAGCAGATCAATAAGCTCACAACACGTTGCTTCGTGTTGTGAGCTTGTAGATGTCATGATCAATAGATTTTCACTACTTATTACACATTTGTTTTCTTAATGGAATTTCTTTGATTTTACTTTGATTTCTTCATGATAGTAAAGATTATTGAATTTTGTTTTTAACTCACGAAATGTTTCGCTTTTATGGGAATGTTTTTTTTTGGAAAATGCATTTGAAATAATTAAAAACAAAACGCAGGAAACTAAAAATAAAGGGACCCATAAGAATGTGTCCGTGACTCACAAATGGGTCCCGACCCACTGTTTGGGACAACAGTGTCTTAATGCACAGTATTATCCGCTAAACATATTCCAGTGAGAAGGTGCCGTTTTGCTGCACCATACCAACAGAATATTGATGAAATACAATTAGCTGAGGGAGATGAAGAATCTGAAGTCTCTGTCTTCTATTTTTGGACTTCCTGTCAAGGCCACCACTGTGAACAACATTGCACGAAATGTTTAAGTACCTGTACACTATGCATATATACTGTATTTGCAGGTAGGTGTATAATATAAATTTTCTTTTTTTGTTCCCGATTAGCTGGTGCCACAGCATCCAGCTTGTCGCCCTGGGGTCCGGCTGCATTTCACAGCTTGCTGGTCAGCTGCGTGTGTGTGTGCGTGTTGTTGGCTGTCCCGGGGAACCCTCCATCGAAGGCTGCGTTCAGCACCTCGTCCAGGTTGCTGGCGGTTGTGAAGTCAAGTTCCGCTCGAATTTTGGCCGGTATCTCCTCTAGGTCCTTCTCATTGCGCTTCGGAAGAATTATGTGCTTCACCCCTGCCCTATGAGCTGCTAGAACTTTGTCCTTGATCCCGCCCACCTGAGAACAGACCAATGCAATCACTCAACAAAAATAATGTCTTTTATAAATATTTCACGAGACTCAGATTGACCTTTTTAAGGGGCGTGCTAGCCCCTCCAATGCATGGCTTTTGAAGATTGCGTCATGTGGAAGCCAAGTCTATGGCTCTTTGTTTAAAGCACTTATGACGTAAATCGTTCGTTTGCCAGCCAAGTCTATGGACTTTAATGTTTGTTTAGAGCACTAAATAATGACGTAGGACACCATGAGGCCAGTATAAATACAGTGGGCACCCATCACTTCACACAAGTGTGATATTTGAGGGGCATTAGCCCCTCCTATATTCAGCTATTAGTGTAGATTTTCGTCTTACACAAACATTAAATTCCCATTGACAATGAATGGAGAATTCACGTCATATGTGTCTGAGGAAATCTGCGATCTTCGTCCTACACAAAAATTTAATTCCCATTGACAATAAATGGAGAATTTACGTCATGTGTGTCTGAGCAAATCGACATGTTACAACATGATGTACGATGATAAGAGCGCCCCTCACTTCACACAGGTGTGATCTTTCTATAATATGAACTACTAGTAGGCCTAGATATATGTACACCATACTGCATTTGAAAACTTACCGGTAGCACCAATCCTCGGAGCGTTATCTCTCCTGTCATGGCGACGTCTGACCTGACCAATCGACCGCTGAACAGCGATGCCAGGCACGTTACGATGGTGACTCCGGCAGAGGGGCCATCTTTGGTGACAGCACCCGCAGGGAAATGGAGATGGATGTCTGTGCCTTCCAATGGGTCTTGACCCCCCACCACTACACGCACACACGCATACAGAAGCACACACAGAAATATACAATGTATGAGTGTATTTAAATTAAGGTAGTAAAAGTTTCATACTGTATTTTTGTAATTTGCATGAATCTAAATTATGCCACTAATTGACTCAGTTGGTAGTATTACAGTATATCTTAGTTAGCCAATAGACAAAATGAGCTGTAATGCCTACCAGGTGATCAATCTGTGTGTGTGTGTGTGTGTGTGTGTGTGTGTGTGTGTGTGTGTGTGTGTGTGTGTGTGTGTGCATTTATACATTGAACGGATGTTTTCAATCTGCATGCATAATATCTGTGTATCTGCATACATAAAGGGGTGTGCTCATATGTTGAATTATACAACTATACAAGGGGACTAGTGATTAAAATGTTTTAAGGCCTGGGCTGTGGCTCAGCGGTCCAGGCCCCTTGGCTGGTAAGCCAGCTTTACAGAATGTCGCCGGTTCGAGTCCCGATGAACTTTGCTGTGTGTCCTCCCCTGATCTCTCTCCCCCTTTCCTGTCTACTTACTATCACCTGTCAAATAAAGGCAAAAAATGCCCCAAAAATATATTTAAAAAATACTTTAGTTTGAGGGCAGTAACGCAGCACATAACGCAGGCACAAATTAAATACTCCTGCTGACATGCCCAAGTGTTGTGAACCTAAACGCAATGACTTTGAACGAGACAGACATGTATGTTACCATACGTATAAAAGTATCATATCATGTCATATGTTCACAGCCACTTAGCCGGGGGTACCGGATAATAGTAGATATTATATCTGCTATAATGGATATCATAACCAATGCATCTATCAAACAAATGCAGAATTTTTAAATTGTATTTATTGTTGCATATTCTATACTTAACTTCTTTATATCATTCAATGTGTTCATTTGTCTTATTTGTAGGCTATGTATCAGGGGTGTGGCTCTTTCGGAGTGGGAACTTTGGGGGCTGGGAGAGGTGGACATGCACCTTTTTTGTATGCTATTGTTTTAATAATAAAGAAACTTTGAACAAATGCAGCACGGAGGCCGTCATGGATTGATTATTTCCTCCTCCGTGTTTGACATGGAAGCACACGTCGCTTTAACAGAAATGTCCATTCTATACATGTGTTTCTATGTTTTTTACACTAGTCTCTGAAGATCAAGTTCTTGGAACTTTGCAATCGGTCCTCCTCATACACATATGTGTATCTGTATTTCTAGGTGGTGTGCCTGCATTTTCTGTATCAATCCATGTGTGTGAATGTGTTCATTGTTGTATATGAGACGAGTGTCCACTGTCCACACACACCACTTGTCAGCTGATAGTTCTTGGCGTTAGCTCTAAGCCAGGTGATAGCCAGTTGAGCAGACTCCTTCATCACGTCTCCCAGCTGGCCAGTCAGAGTGAGTTGGCCGTCTCCCTCCATTCGACTGGCCTCCACAAACATGATCTCCCCTCCTAGTGGAGTCCACGCCAGCCCCAGGGCTACGCCAGGCAGGGTGAGGTGCTCAGATACCTACCACCCACCGACACATACACACCGACACACACACACCGACACCGACACACACACACACACACTTCAGGTGTTGCACACTTTCGCAAGCACTTGATCCTTATGCCCTAAACACACCAAAAGGTCACCATGCAACTCCTTGGGTCCAAACGGTTGTAAAACTGTCTCGACCCATTGGTGTGGCCATTGAATTCCATGCGTTCACTAGGGTCAACGTGCAACAAGACATAACACACCGCAGGGGCAACGCTAAAACAGTCTTGACCCTTTGGTGTGTTTACTGTTTAGGGCTTTACTGAGTATTTTTGTTGACTGAGTGGTGCAAGGAACAGCTTTGTCCCTATGTCCCAACCTGTGTGACTATGTCCCTGACTCCCTGTGTCCCGATGTGTAGAGTACCAATAGGGGGTGCTGTTGCACCACTTGCTTCAGACTGGTCTGATTTTTTTTTAATGTTTTATCCCACAATTTGGTAACCCATTTTTTCACTCAGTGTCAATTATCTAATCCTGGGCGCTACACCAAGCTGGTCCAAGCTGCTTCTTTTCACCTGACAGGGGAGAGTTTCCCCGGCCGGACGTAGCGCGTGGTAGGAACACGTTTTTCCGACCAGTTCTTTTCCCCTCCATCAGGCGCCCCGGCTGGCCAGGGGTAGGTAGTTTAGAGACCAGGATTACTGCATGTTTTTGTGAGGGTACCTACCCTAGGGGACACGGGGAGAACATGCAAACTCCACACAGAAAGGCCCTTTCGCCAACCCCGCCTCGGGTATGGGCACTGATGACGCGGAGGAGGGAACACGCCCCCAGTGCCCACAGCGTCCCCAGCGGGAATCGAACCCAGGACGTTCTAGCTGTGAGGCGACAGCACTACCGACTGACCCCATTTTCCAGTTATTTCTGTTCTATTTAACTTATGCCCACTGCAGAACAGCTGTCGACAACTATCACAGCCTACTGTACTGTATATTCAATGTCCACTATCCTTTTTTCACCGATGAAAACTAAATAAAAACTAAATAAATAAAAAACTAAGCTATGATGACAAAAACTATGACTAAATATATTGACAATTATGTTTGGTTGCGACCGGGTGTTGCATTCTGAAAATAGCAGATGTACAAGCTCACAACGCGTCACGCTGCAACATGTGTTGCGAGCTTGTAGATTGGCTATTTTCAGCATGCAACCAAGTGTAAAATCAGACATTACGACGCCAAGGCATTACTAGCCCCACCAAAATGCAATTTTGTAGACAAAATCAAATGTAGATACTAGATTTAGTCGACTAAAATCGTATATTTAGTAAACACTAAACCATTTCAGGTGACTAAAATATGACAAAAACTACCAGAAGTACAACCCAGGTAAAATAATAAAAATGTCATTATAAAAAAATATATAAATTATATACGATTATAGTCCACTTCCTAGTTTTAGTACAGATGGCTTTCACATTGCAGCGATCCGTATCCGAGACTTGATTGATTGAGGTCCCGGGGACGGTTGGGCGATCCACTCCCGGGAATGGTACGCATCGTTCACACCACCAAAACATTTGCCAAGTGGTCCTGAGTGCGCACCCGGGCCGGGCCCATAGTTTGAATCCCCTATAAGTCTCCTGTTCCACTCCTGCCCAGTGACTCTTGTAGTTCCCTTCTCATCTCCTCACCTCCATTTCAAACAGCGGTGGTCCCAGGATGTCTTTAAGGGCCACGTGATCAATCACTATCGGCATCTCTGGGGGTGCTGCCATGTCTGTACGCAAGCACCCACCCACGCACCCACACACACACACACACACACGCATGCGCACAAACAAATGAAATAGCAACATAGACAAATGCACGTTAGTGAGCAACTCCTGGTGTGTGGTCGCATACAAACGTTTGGTTTGAATGTGTTCTTCCATTGTCTTTGTGAGTGTACAGTTGGAGGCCATCGATATTGTCCTTTTCTTTTTGCTGAGGTTTGCGTGATCTGCGCAAAAGGACAGTTAACCCATTTTGGGCGGGAACCCCTTTTGGTGTTTTAAACATTATGTTATAATTTAGCTATTGAAAAATAGCAGATCTACAAGCTCATAGCGCGCCACCGAGTGGCGCGCTACGAGCTTGTAGGTCTGCTATTTTTGAAAAATCGTGAAAATTATTTATTTCAGAAAACTGGAGGATTTAGTCAGGCCTAAATGGGTCAAATAATAAGGGACAATATCGGTGGCACCCAACTGTATGTGACGATCTGTACTGTAGGTGGGTTGGGTACCAGCCTGTACTGATCTGTACTGTAGGTGGGTTGGGTACCAGCCTGGACATCAAATAAGACAGACAGACAGACAGGAAGCGAGGGCAGGACAGACAGATGGACGGAGCGTGGCTGGACGGCAACAGGTGCCAACCTAGTCATGTGACATCTGTCACCAACAGAGACTAGAGGAACAGCTGCTGCTGCACAAACACACACACACATAGAAGGACATAACGGAAGCACACCAAATACCTACCACAGTAGAGTATTAACACACGTGCACGCGCACGCACACGCGCACACACACACACACACACACAGTGCTATGAGCTTGTAGATCTGCTATTTTTGAAAAATCGTGAAAACGTGTGAAAATCTTTGAATATATATTATTATTATTTATTTTTTTATGTTTCATCTTACCATTTATATTATTTCAATCAGACAACTCACGAATAGATTTACCAACATTTATTGTAGAATGAGAATACAAGTGTGCATATGATATTAATCTTGGCGTTCGGCTCTGCTGCATTTTCTCCCTGCTCGGCACGATTAAACACCATCATAAAACATTAAGAGCAGATATAGATACACAATAAAACCCCCATGGGGGACATAAATAACAGAGCCCACCGGTGGTGCTGGGGTGGTGGTGGGAGCAAACATCACATAACAACCAGGAACCATATGCAGAGGAAGGCAGGAAGAGCATGCAGTCTAGTGAGCTTAAGTAGCCCGCCCAATTGATCAGCTGACTGCCACATCAGCGAATGACGTGAGGGACTTGCACACACTTACAAGGTGCTGCCAGACTTATAAAAGAGAAGCGCACGTTCTCGGCTGTGCGCAGCTTCTTTTTCCGGGTTTTTAGACAGCTGGTCCACCTCCGCGGACGACTTGCTCGACGGCCAGATTCCCAGAAACGCTCTCCTCCGCGCAAGTCGTCCGCGGAGGTGGAGCTTAATTTCCATCCACCAGCTGTCTAAAAACTCGGAAAATAAGCTGCGTACAGCTTAAGACGTGCGCGGCTGTCGACCGTTTTGCGCTTAGGTGTGGAAACAGTGATACACCCACATAATAATGCAGCATGTTAACCCCTTGAGTATAGTATGCGCCTTTGAGCACGGCATGAACCCCCTCGAGTATGTCTGACTGAACTAACTCCGCAAGCTACGCATCATATATTGTAATTTGTGATGTCATGTGAAGCATGACAACAGAACAGTGACAAAACATAATGACCAAAAGCTTCACTTTTTCGGTTTTAAAAAACTACGAGAAATGCAGGTTCACTTTGCTGGCAAAAGATTCTTGGACCGAGAACAATAGTGTGTTGCCTACCATAGCAACCACGCACAAAAGTTGAAATATGGAGATAGGGGCTTTCTGTCCGACACCAACGATACATGCTGTAGTGTCCAGTTACACAAATGTAAACAAGATGGGATCTATTAACGGCGTACATGGCTTCCCTGTGGATCTCTGACATCACGCAGCCAGTGTATGACATTTGACATCCATGATGTCTCACTCACTACCATATCAAGAATCTCCATATTTGAGCAACTTTCAGCGAAAGTCAGTTATCCGTTGATGTCCATTCTGAAACTAGAAAAACTAGAATTGTCTTCACAATACATAAAATAGGCCTACTGACGGCAGCATGCTCAGGGAATGCAGTGCGCGCACACGCACACACACACACACACACACACACACACACACACACACACACACACACACACACACACACACACACACACACACACACACACACACACACACACACACACACACACACACACACACACACACACACACACACACACACCCCCTTTCTCCCTAGGAGCCACGTTGAAATAAATTACCCAAATCAATCGTGGCCCTCTGAATCGAATCGAATGAAATTGCCAGATTTCCACCACCTACGGCACACTGGATTTTACCGCGTAAATAAATAGATAGCAACGATGCATTCATGTTAAATAATGTGTTCCTGCCGTGACGCTGAGCTGAGACGCTTACCTCCCTGTTCCTGGCCTGAGCCCTCGCTGGTCACGCCCTCGGTGGTCACGCCCTCGGTGGTCACGCCCTCCGCCTTTGGGAATTTCTGACCTTCGGCGACTTTGACGGCCACCGCCCGGCAGATCGCTCCGATCTTCCTCTCCAGGGAGCGCACGCCTGCCTCCCGGGTGTAACTGCGCACAGACAGACAGACAGACAGACAGACAGACAGAGGTTAAGCTGTTGCACAGAATAAGCCATTGCATTCACACCCATGTACTGTGTATCATGCATGGGTGGCAGCCGTTGGGTATTTCAGAAAGTATACAGTATCTTGTGTGTGTGTGTGTGTGTGACTGTGAGTGTGTGTGTGTGTGTGTGTGTGTGTGTGTGTGTGTGTGTGTGTGTGTGTGTGTGTGTGTGTGTGTGTGTCACATCAGTGTGTGAATCAATCAAAATCATGTTTATGAACAGCAAGAGTTTCACCATATTCCTATCCTCACCCTGTCTCCCTCTGGAGGAAAATATAATAGTTTGTAGCGTTTTACTGTACAGTGTACCTATTTTTTTTTTTTTACTGTACATACATACCTTATAATCATTTTACATAATAACTTCATAGAGGTGTTGCAAAGAAGAAGCACAGTCACAGTATGGTCATCTATATCCATATGTGGCTTTTTAATGTTTCCATACAGTGGGCTATATTAGTACTTGGCATTAGTGTTCGTGCTAACCAACTAGCCCAATGTAATTTTATAGCGTGGCCCTTATTTGGGAAGGCAATGGTACCATGGAATAGTCTTGGATTCATAGAACAAAATCACTGTCGAGTCATAAGCGCTCAGCTGCTGAAGCCCTACGATACTCTAGGGCAGGGGTAGGCATCTTTGACGATGGAGAAGGCCACTATATTTCCACACAAACTCCAGAGAGCTACATTGCATATTACTGTCGTAGCAAAAATAGCCCATCTACAAGCTCAAAACGCGTCACAATGCGACGCATTTTGAGCTTGTAGATCAGCTATTTTTGCTATATTTGAATTGAAATCCTGTTTTCTTTGCTATTTTGGAATCCTGAAAATATTTTTTTTATTTCATTTCAAATTAATTTAGTTATAGTTATGTTAAAATTATGAACCAAATTCAAATACATTGGACATTAAAAAAAGACAATAATATTTTAATACTTAATTAGCTGAAATGTTCTGATACTAACCTGCAGGCCGCATTAAGTGAAGGTGGGGGCTGCATGTGGCCCCCGGGCCGCCAGTTGCCCATGTAGGTTCCAATTTTGTGCTTTGCAGTAATATAATACCCCTGCCCACTTCGAAGGTCGATGACCCTGACATCGGCGGATGTTGAACACCACCTTTTGTACATTACATTAGCTGACGGTAGGTCAAGAGTTTAACACTCTCTCCCCCGTCAGACCTTTGGGTAGCCTCTCAGCTCCTATTACTAGCAGCGTCTCAGTGGCGTCATCCAGCAACATCGTGCCGAGTGCACGACGGGGCCAGTATGGGAGTCGTGTGTGGTTTAGAAATGTTCCCATAATGATCTTTAAACATTAAAAAGGAGCTTGACGTGTATACCTGAGGATTGTATCAGTGTTGACGTGATTACCTGGTGATAGTATCCAGTGTACTGATGTATTTACCTGGTGATAGTATTAGGGCTAAATTTTCGTCACCGCTAAACCCCTTATCCCTAAACTTCTTTGCCTTTTTTTTTACTATTTTGAAAAGCATTTTTGAATAGTTCAACTAGCCAATCTACATTGAGCGTTGTGAGCTTGTAGACTGGCCATTTTAACTATTTAAAAATGTTTAGCAAAATAGTAAAAAAGGCAAAGAAGTTTAGGAATAAGGGGTTTAGCAGTGACGAAAATGGAGCCCTTAGTGTCCAGGGTGTATTGATGTATTTACCTGGGATATACAGTAGTATTCGTGTCCAGGGTGTATTGATGTATTTACCTGGGATATACAGTAGTATTCGTGTCCAGGGTGTATTGATGTATTTACCTGGGATATACAGTAGTATTCGTGTCCAGGGTGTATTGGTGTGATCAGATCACCTACCTGGTGATGGTGTCCAGCGTGGTGTCATGAGGGATCTGTAATTGCTGAGGTGTTAAACCATGCTGCTCTAGCTGGTGAGGGATCAGATGACGGTGGGCAATCTCAACCTTCTCTTCCTGGGTATAGCCTGGAACGCGTACACGTGTAAACACATCCACACACACACGCACGCACGTTATGGCCTACAATTTTTGTTTCATTTTAATCGAATTAATCTTAGTCCTGATGGAATTAGTATTACTGTAATGTCGATCCAGGAACCCATTCAGTACAAATATAAATAAATATATATGTTTCCCCGTCTGCTTTTGCCTCTGGAAGCACCACCTCCTTTTTTGTGAAGAAACAGAAACTCGGCTTGGCTCCTCCCCTTTCTTAGTCCACTTCCTCCCGGGTGCCTCTGTGTTTATTGCTACTAACAACAACATAACACGTCCGGGGGCAGTGGTGCTGACAGAGTAAGAGATTACTGTAAGTGATTTTATAGGATGATGAACCCATCACTGTACCCACAAACATTACTGAGGCACTTTATAGGTGACAACGTCAGCTGTCAACACAGCCCGCCATGAGGGTGTGGGTCAAGTACTTTAGTTTGGCACTAAACACACTGGACACGACGTGTGGAGACCTTACTGTAACCCAAAAGTCTGTTTGGGAAGAAGAGTGTTTTTGCCACATTTGAACAATAGGCCTATCTCACAGCCCGCTTTCCACGCCCACTTCCGGTAAATAGTGGTGTCATTTAACATTAGCATTTACACGTTTTTTTTCTCTGGAGAATCTAAGTACATTTTCGAATGTAAAAATGTGACAGACCAATATTATTATGAAGCAAACAAGATGGTAAATCAGCTCGAACAGATAGAACAAACCTTACCTTGAGAAAACAAAAGTTGTAGACTTCTTAAATTACCTCTGTTAACATGTAGCGTCTATGGAGTGACGTCACGCTATCACCACTAACCCCGAAAGGGGGCGTATTAAGGGGGCGGGGAAATTCTGTGAGATAGGCTTATTGATAGATACATAGCTATTGTGTAATGATACATTTTAACAGCGATACGATACGTATCACAATACATGGTTGACGATACGATACATGGACGATATTGGTTCATTCATATGCTTTCGATATTCGATATGCTTCAATGATTTAAAATCGATACAGTAACTATTTAGCACAAAAATTGAATCTGTGTGAAACATGTGGCTAGTGACAGTTTTTAAGGGAAAAACACCCCAATTGCCCAGGACGAAGTTCACTGTCCTTTCTATTAGTAACACCCAGCGCCCAGGACAAAGTTTTATCCAAAAGACGAAGTTTATTGGTATGAAAACCAATCGCATCGCTCCACAGCCTAGGAGCGCCTGTTGCGCAATCCTCGATGTTGCACAACAGTGGGACGTCATCGAAAATGTTCCCCCCCTGTTTAGCCGACGACAACGAAAAAACGTTAATAACTCGCTTTCTAAATCATCAACCGACGACAACTTAAAACGTTAATAACTCGCGATCTAAATCATCCCGTCCAATTCTAAGAAAAGATCCTGTGTTAGACGGCCCCCGCTGTCCAGTCGCGTTAGATTTAATCATGCCTCCCGTTGTTGTCGATCGATAATTGAATTATTTATTTCCCATGTCCGTATATATACAGTACGTACCCGACCGCTAGGGGACGTTATTTGCTAGGTCCGTATATATACGGACCCCAACGTATACTCTGTGTATATAATGGTTGAGCCCCACGGCAGCTTTTAACATTGATCCGGTTGCTATGCAACGCTTTCGTCACCACCAGCTATGGGACGTTAAATCTTTTCTCCGTTTATCTCAATTCAAAGCAAGATTTTCAAACCTCCATAAGTCGGAATTTTGGAGAGCTATCCTTGGTGGATCTTCTGCCATCCAAAGTTCGGATGTCATTTGTGACTTTGTACCGCGCAAGTGCGACATGTAAACGTTTCTGACGACAGGTAAACAGTGTGCGCTTGCGCCAATGATAGCAAAGTGTGTGTGTGGGGCGGGGGGCCGGGCAAACTCCTCTTAAAATGAACGCTGATGGTGGCACTGGGAACTGGGATTTATGCTAACAGCTAGCCGCAATAAAAGAGTTAATGAAGTAATTAACAGTCACTGACCTGGTACCTGTAGCAGCTCCATCCTGTCCAATAGGGCTGCAGGGATGGTTGCCGTGGAGTTTGCAGTGGCGATGAAGATCACCTGTGAGAGGTCAAAGGCCACGTTGAGGTAGTGGTCTGTGAAGCTGTGGTTCTGCTCTGGATCCAGCACCTACATAGGACAATACACGCAGGGTGTGCACATGTCATTTTGTGTGTGTGTGTGTGTGTGTGTGTGTAGTGAGTACAGAAGGACTCACATAGACTTCCATTTGATTCCATTTTTACACTGTCAGCGCTAAATGGTAAATTTGTGCATTTATATAGAGCTTTTATCCAAAGCACTTGTATGCTTTACAACATATATAGATAGCAATTAGGGGTTCAGAGTGTTGCTCAAGGACACTTCGACACTAACTCTGGGGGAGCCCGGGATTGAACTGGGAACCTTGCGGTTCCCATCCAGCTGCTCTACCCCTGACTCTGAGCCACTGCCATCCCCCTGCCATGCTAAGTTAACACCCAGGATTTCATTGTGTACTGCAAAAGCAGCAATGAATGCTTTGTTGTAGTTAATTAATGTAGGTAAGAAAATATATAAATATAAAGAAGTTTGGACAAACTTGCGTGTGTGTCTGTGTGTGTGCGTGTGTGTGTGTGCACACCTCCAGCAGGGCAGCAGCGGGGTCTCCTTGCAGGCTTCTCCCAAGCTTGTCCACCTCGTCCAATAGGATCACAGGATTGTTGACACCAACCGTCTTCAATCCATTGATGATGCGACCAGGCATGCTCCCTACATACGTACGTCTGGCAGATAGCCAGAGAGAGGGAGAGAGAGAGAGAGAGAGAGAGAGTGAGAGAGAGAGACAGAGAGAGACAGAGAGAGAAATGAAGACAGGTGTCTCCTAAATATAATCTTCAAAAGTCTAGAGTGCTGCACCAACTATAATTTTTACTTTACTCAGACATTGTTTACTTCCAGTTAGTTCACGGCCCAGAACCCATTGGCCTTCAAAATAAGGGTCTGCACTGAAAAAAAAAGAAAAAATAACGTGGCAGTGGCGGAATAATTAATGAATACCTGGCAGTCAATGTGTCACAATCTGTGCTGAAACGAGAAAGGCTCGTGAATAGCTACTGTACCTCACTGTGCCAAAACGAGATTAGATTCAAATTAGATTAAAAAAAAGAAAGAAAAAAGTTGTTTTCTATTTTGTTTTATTTGCTGTTTTTCTGCTCAAAATGAGACAATCTGGGATGTTTAGGACCTTATAAAACCTGAAAACAAGCTAAGCTAATGATGCTACCACCACAGGTTGCTAATATTGTATTCATAGGAGACCATAACAACAGCTATGGATGGCTACACCCCCTGGTTAGTCAGAGGGCTGCTCTTCTTTGTTTTTTCACGGATTTCTCTGGCACTGGCACCACGTTTTCCCCTAGAGGGCTGGGATTTAACGTGTTAAAATGAGCATTGGGGGGGGACCAATTATATGAAGATATGGTTGAGAATGGGTAGAAGTGCTCCTTTAAAGGTAATCAGTAAAATCTTAAAAAGCAGACCCGTAACGTTCAAATTATTTTAATTTCTTCTCCTGGTCATAGTAACAAATCTAGCAACAATTCTGTACAATTTGTATCCAAAAATACACATTCATACCTGTGTCCTCGTATATCTGATTGGTCACAGACCCCTCCCAGTGCGATCCGGTGAAATTCTCTGCCCAGAGTCCTAGCTATGGACCGCCCCACACTGGTCTTGCCAACTCCTGGGGGTCCCACAAAACACAGGATGGGGCCCTGATGAATCAAATCAAACTTTACGCATAGAGCCCATTTAAAACAAATCGAGATTGACCAAACTACCGTACACCGTAAAATCAAGGCATCAACAAAGATCTAAAAACATTTATGCACGTGCACCCAAATGGCGTCAACAGGCATGGTTCCGATAAAATCATCAGCATCACCAGAAACACAATTTAAATGCAATTAGTAAAAGCCTCAGGAGTGATCAAAGGCCATTGAAAAGAGATGAGTCTTGAGAAGAGACTTCAACGTCTCAATGGACTGGGCACTGTAAAAATGGCAACCTGCCGGCCCAGTCAGCCCCCCAGAGCGTAGGGGCTGCAACAGCAAAGGCACAATCTCCTCTGGATCTTAGCTTAGTTGGGGGAATGGTCAGAAGCAGCATGGCTGGAGTAAGTTCAGATAGATATGAGATGAGATGAGAATTACATGACAGCTTTGACTCACTGTTCTCGCACATTATTCATTTTAGTTTGATACATTGAGCTTAACTACGTGTTCCCAAATTCACCGGATATGAAACGTTTTATTTTTGAGTGGTGCAAACCACTCCAACAACCAGCTTTGTCTGTATCTATGTTTGTGTCTATGTATGTGTGTACCTGTACGTGTGTGTACGTGTGTGTACCTGTACGTGGGACCCAAAAAAATGAGCATGGTTACTATGGTCACTGACATTACGTCAGACCACAGCTGATCAGGCTATATAAGACCTTGCACCACTCAGTTCACACGGGTGTGATTTTTTATGATGCGATTGAGTGATAAATTACCTTCAGGGTGGTCTTGAGTTGTCTCACGGCGAGGTACTCCAACACACGTCTCTTCAGTTTGTCCATAGCATAGTGGTCATCGTCCAAGACTACACGAGCTGCCCGGATATCCAGGCAGTCTGAAGTTGGTGTGTGTGTGTGTGTGTGTGGACAATGAGGGAATACAAGGTAATATGTAAAAGAAGAAAGAGGATAAAAATAAATAATTAGAAAAATATTATTAATTGAATCACACTATGGGAATTGGTCCATGACATTGTTAGAATAACATCGTAGCCTGAGGATTCTAATCTAGTGCCTTACCCCTTATTCCCTACCCTTCTTTGCCTTTATTTTTTTACTATTTTGAAAAACACTTTTGAATAGTTCAAATTGCCGATCTACAAGCTCACAATGTGTCAATGTAGATCGGCTAGTTGAACAATTTTAGATGGAGTGCCGTGATCTTTTTCCACCTTAAAACATGATCATCAGGCATTATTATTATATAAGGCGGAAGATTTTTTTCTAAAGTGTACAATAACAGTATTTGTTGTTTTTATGTGGACAGACCCGTTTGCCTGGTGGGTGGTGATCCACCTGAACTGAAGCCGCACCCACGGCTGTTGTTGTATGATAAAGGGGGAGGGGTTAGGGGAGGGGATGATATCGTGATGTCACTACATCACTGTTTTTTTCATTGGCATGTTTGACTGTGAAGGTTTCAGCCTCCAGAAAGAAACCCTAAATACAAAGTGAAGACATAATTGCACATAACAACCACACAAAGGGGTCTAATGAAGTACTGTCACCTCATAAACACATGCAAAACTGGAAAAAATACAAAAGTCACGGCTGTTTAGGGACACAGTGTTTAGGGACACTGATGAACCTTACGACAGCATCATTTGAAATGGGAGTCAAAAGGCAATTAGAGGGTCCATGACATGAACGAGTTTGAGAAACTCGTCTTGAGACACTCTGGTGTGCCCCCTGTGGACAACCTCAGAACTATTAATGAGAAAACCATACATCTTGGATGGACAAAACAGGCACTTCCTGGTCGGGTCAAAATGCTTGCTCCAGCACCAGCAAAGTATCCAACACCTTTTTAACTACTGTAACATGACCTGTAAAACCGTCCGTTGCAAATCAGCTTACAGAAGGTGAAATCTGCTGGCTAACATTTGTATAGCATAGCACAGACTGCACAGTACGCCATTTCTCAAATGCTTCAGCTGTGAAAATTGACTTCATGCAGCACTGCAAGTGCACTCATGACTGCAAATCAATAAAAACCTTAGTTTATAGCTTTTGGTGGGGTAATAATTGCGTCTGAAACTGCCAGACCAGTAATATTTACTACCGCTTGCTCCAGTGGTAGCAAAGTATCCGACGTCTTTTACAGTTGGGTGCCACCGATATTGTCCCTTATCATTTGACCCATTTAGGCCTGACCTCAACATTTTTAAAAATCCTTCTAAATCCTCCAGTTTTCTGAAATAAATATTTTCACGATTTTTCAAAAATAGCAGACCTACAAGCTCGTAGCGCGCCACTCGGTGGCGCGCTATGAGCTTGTAGATCTGCTATTTTTCAATAGCTAAATTATAACAATGTTTAAAACACCAAAAGGGGTTCCCGCCCAAAATGGGTTAACTGTCCTTTTGCGCAGATCACGCAAACCTCAGCAAAAAGAAAAGGACAATATCGATGGCCTCCAACTGTAAGTACTGTAAAATGGCCTGCGAAACAGTCCCGTATAAATGTACCGTATTTCTTTGTGGGGAAAAGCGCTTTTCTCCCTTTCCTTTATCTCTCGAATAATAACAATTAACTTTATACTATGTTTTCCTGACAGCTCATCCCATGTGAATAAGACTTGATGACCTTATGTGGTGGACCTGCCAGCTACTGTAGTCAGTCACCACCACAAATTAAGCCACTTAGCATAGCCACTCCACCAGGCCAAAAGCGTGGCCGAGACTATGTTTTGGCCCCCCGTCTGTCCGTCCGTCCGTGTGTGTGTTGGCTAAGGTTGGCTTCCAACGTTTGCAAGAGTGGCCCGTTTTGAACAAAATGCCTCAAATCATGAACGCAGCATCCGATTGCTGTGAAACTTTGTACACAGATTCCCTGTAGGCAGAGTAAGAAATGCCAACCTTTTCACATTGTCCTGTTATAGCGCCACCAGGAGGCTGTTCTTTGCAAAACACATTTATTTTAATATTACTCTACTACTATTTTTTGTCCAAACATCACGTGAATCGGTACACATCATCTCTATAGTTATTTTTCATATTGTATCCTGATTGGCTAAGATTAGGGATGCAAATTATCGATTCATTCATTAAATGATAACCATATCGATCGATGAACTGGTTAGTTGATAAGCAGCATCAAAACTAACCATCAAAGTGGACAGGAAAGACATGTTGTGCCATCTAGAAACCACAGAGGAGGTCAGTGCAGGGTCTCTAGGGCTAGAATTATAAACGTGACACCATATAGCAGAGTATTTTTACAACATGACACAAAATAGGCTGAGGGGGCCGACATCTACATGTGATAGTTGCTTACACAAGAGCAGCGCATAAATAAGCTGTAATAATAACTGACCTGGGTCATGGTGAGGGGGGACGAACCAAAAGCCAATTTTAGTCCTGGCTGAAAAGGTCGAAGAACCCTGGTTGTACACATTATTGCTGAGCAATCCTCATTACAGTGCGATAAGTGTTGTTTTTGACAGCAAAATGTTGTTGTGGATTTAGTCATAGTCTTTTATTAAATTAAATTCCATTCAGTTTTAGTCGCATTTTAGTCATCTGAGATTTTTAATGTTAGTGTTTTAGTTGACTAAATATCATAAGTCGACTAAATCTGCAGTTTGTAGCTTAGTTTATTTTTTAGTTTCCATCTAGTTTTCGTCAGTGAAAAAAAGCAGTATGACCACCTAAATGTACATTTACCCTTTTTGATGATGCTGGCTTAGAGCTGAAACACATTCATTCCTGCCCGCAAAAAATAGACGCTTATGAATCCATGAGAGCTTGTATTCTGTTTCCCCTTTTATTCACCATAATATATTCTCCCTATTTAATATGTTGTTCATCATGCCTGTTTTATCATTTTTGGTTTATTCCATTTGGTTTTCTTAATTTATTGTACTGTGCATACCCATCATCTGTGCACTTTCCTTTAATGTGAATCACAACATATTGTATTTTAATGTATGAAATATGTTGCTAAATATATAGTTAGATTTAATTTGAATTACCCTTGGTGCTCTTGCTCCAGGGCAGCTCAACCATCAGGTCCAGATAGTTCCTGGTCAGGGCATACTCAGGCATGGACTGGGGCATCTTCTTTAATCTGAATGCAAAAGAAAAAGATAAATGCAATTTTAGGGACAAGAGAACTGAACAAACAAACATATTTTTCTGCGTTGCCAACGGACGTCACCTGCCAGGCACGTTCCTGCAGCAACGCAGGCGTGTCATTAACACATTCAGACCGTAGGACGGACGTGTGGAACCGTCATATGAAATACAACCGATGGATCCAGAGGACACACACGTTCTAGCGCTTTTTCATTGATAAACAAAAAATTAAAATTCAGATCGTTTAATTTTTTTTGGTTGGCCTCTCCTTCTGCACCATACTCCTTGCTGTTGCTGTCGTTCACTTCCTTGTTTACGGCTCAGAAAGAATGGCCTGTCTCTCTTAATCTAGGGAGCTCTCCATGGTTTTGACCAGATGGGCATACTTCTGTCTTCATTTCTGACTTCAACATGCCTCTCGTTTAGAATATTAATGCTTCTAGAGCATTCATCTACTGGTAGATCTCTACCAGTAGATCACAATGGCTGTGCAGGTAGATCACATGACATGCCCCTAAAGAATATTTAATTTAAATCTAAAAACTGTTTTTTTTGGCATGAATTAAGTTGACTTGATTGATTGACTGACATAAAAAAGGGCCTGTCAGCTCAAACCCATAATGCAATACTTTGTTTTCAAGAGTGTTGCTGCGCACAAATGTCGGTAGATTACAAATTAAATACAAAAGAAAACTCTACCTATTCCATTTCAGCAATGTTATTATGTTTTCGGTGGGTAGATCTTGTTGAGCTGGTCATTTTGAAAGTAACTCTCAAGTCAAAAAAGTGTGTGCACCCCTATTCTAGAGAGACTTTATCATCGCGAGGTAAGCAAGCAACATTATGCATCCCGGTTTTTGTACGGAACAGAAGGGGGGGGGGGGGCTTTCAGAGTAAAAGCTGCCATATCTGCCCGGCACCCAGAGCTCCTATTTTGAAAGAAATCCCGGCTCTCATTGTGTTAATGACAGTAAAGCATACCCTCTGGAAATCTGGAGACTGACATTCAGTAAATCGGGACTTATGATCAAAATAAGAACATTGTAATGGTGTGTAAAAACCAAATCTAGAATTACCCACGGACAAGGCAAAGTCCCGCCACGGTCAAATTTGGCTGTTTACGCCTGTATTGATAAGCCCTGGCTGTTAGGAGTGGATAATAAAATGTACCTCTTGAGCTCTTTGAGGCAGACTTTGAGGGCCGCCTCGTGCATGTTGGCCCCGTGCACCTTCCTCTCCAGAGCCACAGTGTCATCCCCATCATCATCCTCCGCTTCCTCCTCCAGGGAGAACTGGCGGCCCGGGAACACCCCACCTTTACGCACCGATAACACCTGGAAGACAAACAGAACACCCAGCCTTTACACACCGATAACTCCTGGAAGACAAACAGAGAACACCCCGCCTTTATGCACCGATAAGACCTGGAAGACAAACAGAGAACACCCCGCCTTTACGCACCGATAACTCCTGGAAGACAAACAGAGAACACCCCGCCTTTATGCACCGATAACACCTGGAAGACAAACAGAGAACACCCCGCCTTTATGCACCGATAACACCTGGAAGACAAACAGAGAACACCCCGCCTTTACGCACCGATAACACCTGGAAGACAAACGGAGAACACCCCGCCTTTACGCACCGATAACACCTGGAAGACAAACAGAGAACACTCCGCCTTTATGCACCGATAACACCTGGAAGACAAACAGAGAACACCCCGCCTTTACGCACCGATAACACCTGGAAGACAAACAGAGAACACTCAGCCTTTACGCACCGATAACACCTGGAAGACAAACAGAGAACACTCAGCCTTTACGCACCGATAACACCTGGAAGACAAACAGAGAACACCCAGCCTTTACGCACCGATAACACCTGGAAGACAAACAGAGAACACTCCGCCTTTACACACCGATAACACCTGGAAGACAAACAGAGAACACTCCGCCTTTACACACCGATAACACCTGGAAGACAAACTGAGAACACTCCGCCTTTATGCACCGATAACACCTGGAAGACAAACAGAGAACACCCCGCCTTTACACACCGATAACACCTGGAAGACAAACAGAGAACACTCCGCCTTTACACACCGATAACACCTGGAAGACAAACTGAGAACACTCCGCCTTTATGCACCGATAACACCTGGAAGACAAACAGAGAACACTCCGCCTTTATGCACCGATAACACCTGGAAGACAAACAGAGAACACCCCGCCTTTACGCACCGATAACACCTGGAAGACAAACAGAGAACACTCCGCCTTTACACACCGATAACACCTGGAAGACAAACTGAGAACACTCCGCCTTTATGCACCGATAACACCTGGAAGACAAACAGAGAACACTCCGCCTTTATGCACCGATAACACCTGGAAGACAAACAGAGAACACTCCGCCTTTACGCACCGATAACACCTGGAAGACAAACAGAGAACACCCCCACCGATAACACCTGGAAGACAAACAGAGAACACCCCGCCTTCACGCACCTTCAAAGGAAGGGAGAGAGGAAGAGAGACAGCGGGCGGGAGGGAGGGAGGGAGTCTGAATGGGGCTATGTTCAGACTGGCAGCCCAGAAATCAAATGTTTGAACTTTCACCTGTACCAGGCACTCTTTATTGAATATAATAGAATGTTAAGGTAAGAAAATGGTTAATCAGGAATTCTCCTTTAATGAATAAATCCGTAACATCTGGCGCATCTGTGTGTGTGTGAGCATGTTACCCTCTTGTCATCATCAGGCCTGGGTTTCCTGCTTTTCTGCAGCAGCTTCAGCCCCTCTATCTGTCTGGTCAACATGGGCAGAGTCCGCTTTAAACGTTCTTCCAAGCTCACTGCATCCAGGACCTGAAGTACAGTACACGCAAATCCATGGATATAGTACTGTACAGTGCTACATAATTTCAACCAACCAAAAATATATTGTATCGCAATTTATTCATTCTCCCCAATTGAGTTGTTTGCTGTGGTCCCTGCCACTGCTGATCCTCCCAGTTGGCCTGGGGGAAGGTAGACAACCATACACTATGCCTCCTGCCTCCTGACAGTCACCAAGTCGTTATTATAACTAATAAGAACTATTATTAGGAGAATAACATTTTTTATTCAACTATGATATTGAAGAATCCAATGATGAGGGTCTCCCAATTTTTCTCCGGACCAATTGAATCCCTGCAATCAGGAGTTTCACCAGAAAAGTGTATCACGTGTGGAGGAATATAACATCCCTCCAGGAACACAAGCCCAACTTACAGTTCAGTCAGATAACTCACGAATAGATTGAACCAATATTTTATAGAATGAGACTACAAGTGTAGTCTCATTCTGTAATGTAATGTAATATTAATTAATAGTAATATTTAATCTTGGCATTCGGCTCTGCTACATTTTTCTCCCTCCTCAGCACAATTAGATAACCATCATTAACTTTCTTTAAGCATTAAGAGTAGGGAGATAGATATACAATAACAACCCCCATGGGGAACAGAACTAATAGCAGGGTGGTGTTGGGGTGGCAGTGGGAGCAAACAACGCATAACCACAAACCAGGAATGCAGAAAGAACGCAGACTTAGGTTGCATTAAATATCCTGCCCAATTGGTCAGCTGATTGCCATGTCAGCGTATGACGTATGGGACTTGCAGAACACTGTATACATACACCCACTGTATATGCAAAATATATATTTAATTTTTTGTTTATTTTTTTTCCCATGCTTGGTTTTGATGTTCCACTTCCTACCTAATTGATGAGCTACTGCTGTGTGTCTGCTAATTACCTTTAGTTATGTCAGCTGTGTGTCTGGGCAGTGGCATTCAGTGAGAGAACAATGGGGGTGAGCTTTAGGCTCAATATTTTCTGATGCCCGTTTATCCACGTTTATTTTATCAACCTGTTCAGTAGTTTTTTGGACCTTGTTTTTCTATCAATAAATCACCTTAACAGCAAGAAGTGTTCTGGATTTGTTTGAAACGTGTCATAACAGTTCCTACCGACAGCTCAGCCTCATAGCAATACTTTTATTTGGTTTGATGGGAAGAAGTAGTCGCTACAACATTATCCCCTCGAGTATATGGTGCCTGAACTAACCTCGCAAGCTACGTATCACGCTGTATACCCAGATGTGTGGCACGCATAAACTATACTTAGAGTTTCTCCCTGTTTTGAGGTACACTACATATCATAAACGATATACCTGGAGTTTCTCCTTGTTTGAGGTACGTATCATGGACGCCACGACGTCAGGGAGGGTCTCCTTGGGCAGGCTGTCCAGCAGACGCCTCAACTTGGCCACCACTGGAACGGACATGTCCAACATACCAACCAACTACACACACACACAGCGTGTGATGATCATTATTAGGTCAACTGTACAACTTGCAGTGGTGGAAAAAGTACTCATTTTTTTTATGTATGCTCAATGGAGCCAAGAGCCTCACACTGACTAGAGATTCACACACACACACACACACACACACACACACACACACCTGGACAGCAGCTTGATAGAACTTTTGAGACAGCTCTCCCAGCTCTCCATCCTGTGCTGTGTTGTCTTCTGTGGCTGTATACTGCTCCAATTGATCCAACTGTTCCACCTTCCATTTACAACCACAAAGATATAAGTATACAGACACACATGCAGGTATCATGTGCGCGCGCACACACACACACACACACACACACACACACACACACACACACACACACACACACACACACACACACACACACACACACACACACACACACACACACACACACACACACACACACACACACACACACACACACACACCTGTAAACAACTGTCTGGGGTGCTCCCAAAAGACAGAGTAGACGATAAATTGAACCTGAACATGTTTGAAAGTCCATTTAACAATGTCCTCAAACTCATACTACGATAAGGACATAACAAGTTATGTGCATACACAATACAATATTTACCACAATAAAAAAAATGTGACTGAAATCTGTAGATGCAACTTTTCTTTTCCCATTTGCATGTCATAAAAAGCTGTTGTGACTGTAATACACATGCAGTAGCTCTGAGTGGCTGGTGAAATCAGTGGTGAATGTGGCTGTGTTTGACACTGGGCAGCACAGTGAGTGAATGGTGCAGGCAGGCAGCACACAACAGGAAATGTCGCAACGCGAACATGAGCAAAACTATGCAAATATTGCTGCTGTTCAAACAATTACAAAAATATATAAAGATTTGGCCTGTAAATACATATGGAATTATGCCATCCTAGGCAAATAAACCTTGTAGAGCAGTGGTCCGTGAGACCAGTGAGACCAGACCAGACCAGACCAGACCAGTGGTCCGGAGACCACCGGTGGTCCTTGAGGAGGTTCCAGGTGGTCCCCTACTAAATGATGGAGAGTTGGTAACCAAATGGACCCCTACAGGTACATTTGGTTTAATTTCACACTCAAGAGTTAAATTATTGTTAAACATCGGCATTACTAAATTTACAAGAAGGCTACACAATTAGCTCTTCGCTAAGTCCCACCCAAGCCCGTTGTTGGCCAATACCACGTTAGCGACGGTTACTAAGGTAGAAAACTGGTCACGCTTGCAATGCTGGTCAAAATGTTTAAGCAGTGTCAATAAATATATTTGCTGTACAGCATGTGTGGACCTCAGAAAGAGGGTTTGTTTTCTTACCTTGTTATGAGCAAACTAGTCCGTTCCATGAATTATTTCGCTCCGTTGTGCAGTTTAATAGTACATATTAGAAATAAAAATAGGCTCTCATTGACTTCCATTGTAACGGGGGAACAGCTCTCAAAGTCACTCTTTTAGAACACTGCTGATTCTGACCGTTTATGACATCAGGAAAACTCACTCACTTTTATTTTTAATAAAAAATGTCAACGTTGTCTTGTCTGTTTTTGTTTTGACTTCAGTGTTGCCACATTGTGTGAGAGAAATAAGCCAACCCACCTCCAAAAACAAGCCAACTCTTAAAGCCAAATCAAGAAAAACAAGCCAAAACAAACACAATAATATGACCATATATAATCATAATAAAAAGATTGTATGCATTTATCATTATAAATACTATGTAGGCCTATGTCTATGATAATTAATGTTTTGGTAATGTATTACATACACTAATTATTAGCCTTAAGCCAAAAGTAGCGGGAAATAAGCAGACCTGGCAACCCTGACAAGTTAGTGTGGAAAGAAGTTCCGGTTTGCCTACAAAACGATCTGATTGGTCCAAATCTGTACACACACTTCTGAAGTAGCCTCGGTCTCAGCCTTCCATCCAGGCCGTTGGATGTAAACAAATGTATTTGATCTCGTCCACTTGTCGCAAACACCATACACAATTTTGGACGCGTTTGAGGGAGACACTTTAGGAGAAATGTCTGGGACTGCAGCTGGGTGCTCAAACAGCATGGAGACTTGTTTACAAACGAGAGTTGGGAACACCAGAACCGCTTCACTGTATATCTCCAACCAAAATAGTTACTTTATAAATCTATCAAAAGACGCAAAGTTTTCCTGATGTCATAAACTGTCAGAATCAGCTTTTGTTGTGTTCGCTTATGTGCTAACTGACTGACTTTGAGAGCCAGGTATTTGACCAGCATGCAAGCGTGACCAGTTTTCTACCTTAGTAACCGTCGCTAACGTGGTATTGGCCAACAACGGGCTTGGGTGGGACTTAGCGAAGAGTGAATTGTTTTCCGGCTAAATCTAATCAAATGGCAAAGGGTGTTGATATAAAAAAAAAGGTTGAAAACCACTGTTGTAGAGAGGTTTACCTCAGCCAGTGGGAACGGGCGCTCCTTCAGCAGACCTGACACGCGGAACCGACACACCCCAGTGATGAGGAGGGTGTAGTGGGGCTTTGGCCAGTTGCTGCCCACTACCTGCACTGCCATCCCTGCTGTACCAATGCTAACAAAAGTAATTACAAGAGAGAGAACGTTGGATCATGGACATTTGTTAAGACAGACAGTAACAGAAAGAGCTGGAAAATGAAAGCACATTATTTAATCCAATAAGACCGGGAAAGCATCTGTTGTCATTGATTGTAGCTATATTATAGATGCGTGTGCGTGTCACAAGAATAGCAGATATACAAGCTCATAGCTCGTCACTTGTAGATCTGCCATTTTTTGAAAGATCGTGAGAATGTGTTAATTAATTAATATGTAAACGGAATTTGCCATATCGGCATTAAAATTGCAATATCGTTATCAGGGCCATTTTTATAGCCAATATTTTGTTTTATAATACGGTTTATCTTTAAATGTGATGAAAGCATGTGACTGTTTGTTCATTAGAATTTTGCATCTCCACTCAGAATCACAGTAACTTAATTGTATTAACAGGTGAAAAGGGTCCACTGGAAACTTCTATTGCAACATTGGTATCGTTGTTTTAACCGATGCAAATCACTGGTCTGATCAAAGGTTCAAGTCCATCTGTAAGGCTCAATCCTCTGTCTGGCTGTAATGACCTTTCTAGAACAAATTTCCTTTGGTTTCTAGAGCTGACTGGATTATAGCGTAAATATTAGCACAGCCTTCGTTTCGGAATATTACAATATGACATTTTTTTAATTTATTTTTTTACATGCAGTTCATTTTCATGTCCTTGCATGAATTAGCTCGACTCGAGTCCTATCTTCAGTCCTATGACAAGATGCAAGACGTTTTCAGCAATATAACTTGAACTTGAGATTTGATTTCCAACCCAAACCTATGCAAAGTCGGAAGATCATCTGTGTCGTGTTCTGGGTCTCTGGTGTTGGGAATTACTCCTATGATGGTGCTTTTCAGCGAAGTCCCCTTCAACAATCTGCTCTTGACAAGCTGCATATTTCGTGGCGTGTCCACGCTGATTCTCATCGTGGATCCGGGTAAAAGCACCCCTTCGTGGGTCAAAAGCAACGGGAGGCGCCCCGGGATCTGAATTCCACCGTTAGAAAACATGTTTGGGGTGATTTCAGAACCCTGATAGAGTTGTTATTGTTACCATAGGGGTTGTTAACTTGTTACAACAACTCAGATGAACGAAATGTACTTTCCTCCCAATGTCGGCTGACAGCTCCATGCAAAGAGAAAAACAATGCAAACTACGACGAGAAGCGAGGAAGGACAAACTGTGCATGAAACGCCAAAACATAGCCACTGGATGAATGAAACTCAGTCCCGCCCCCTTTCATGACCCGGAAGAGAATTTCCCATTCATTTTTCCCATAGAGGTTTCAGAAAGTATTAAAAAGACCTTTAAAGGTATATTCAGTGATTTCACTGAATTCAAATATCACTTCTTTTTTGTTTTGTTGTGATAATCCTCCCTACATAATAGAGTGTGCTGACCATATAAGGAGTTCCTCCTGTCCCCAGTTAACCCCTGGGGTAAAAAGAAAATTTGGCTAGGTAGCCCAGCCTTCATCCAATCAGGATAGAGAGGGGCCTTCCGCCAATCATGATCGAGCGGGGGCTAGCCTTAATTGGTGTGCGTGCTGTTGGCCTGCCGTGTGTCCCCCCACTGTAGTGCGTGCATGGGCGGTGGTGGCTCAGTGGTAGAGTAGCTGGATGGTAACCGCCAGTTCGAACCCGGGCTCCCCCAGAGTCAGTGTCAAAGTGTCCTTGAGCAAGACACTGACTGAACCCCTAATTGCTCCTGATTTGCCGGTTGGTGCCTTGCATGGTTTCCGCCATCAGTGTATGAATGTGTGTGTGAGGGTGAATGTAATGCACAATATTTAAAGCGCCATTTACCATTTATTTACCATGTGCACATCTTGTTACCGGGGCGGACCGGGGGTTTCCAAATCACTGAATGCTCCTTTAAGCCTCGGACAAAGCCAACTCGGCTCCTGACAAATCAAGACAATAAACACAATTCTTATTTGGGCCATACAAATAATTAGATAGAAGAAAAAAGGGCAGGATACAACACTTTTTTAGAGAGATTTTCTGCCCATTTGTTCTGCCCAAAATGTTTTGTTTATTGTCATGATTTGTCAGGAGCCGAAAAAAGTGGTATTTAATTATGAACAGTAATGAGGACCAATTATGAAGATAGGTTGAAAAGTGGTGAAGTGGTCCTTTTCTGATGAATTGAAAATGGAGGGCCCTGATGTATTCTAGTGCTTTTCGGTCTCGTCCTCATCAAAGTAGCAGTTGTTGTATTGGCCTGTGCTTTCGTTTGAAATGTACCCATTCTATATACTGTGAAATAAAAATGTAAATCAATTCAATCAATCAATTAAGTTAAGTACTATAGATAAACATTAAACAATCATGCTTTCCTTGAATGGACATGAAGCTATATCAACTTGTGCTCCATTTACCGGTACTTAGTTAACTAACTACTAACGAACTGAATGAATGAATGTAGTTTTCAAATGTATAAAAATCTTTTGAAAATAGCATATAACTACAAGCTCACAATTCTTCGCATTGCGATACATTGTGAGCTTGTAGATTGTCTATTTTCAAATGGCTGAAATGTATAAAGGTTAATGTATGTTTTGTAATAACAAAAATCTACAAAGTATAGGAACTAAAGTTTTCGAATAAATGTAGTGGAGTAAAAGTACAATATTTGGATCTCAGATGTAGTGGAGTAGAAGGTAAAGTATTAATGTGTTAATGATTATACTAATACTTTATAACTAAACTTCATAATACCAAAATAATACTTCTTCATATAAGAAGCTGAAGATTTAAAAAAAAAAAAGGCCAATGTAATCTATCCAAAGAAAAGGATTGGTGGAGGTGGTATAGAAATGAATGGACTCTGTACAAACCTTGTTTATAAAAAAGAGGATTTTAATTTTTTTTATACTTTTTTTTATTATAAAAAGCCTTGTCACATAGCATTATATATTTCCAAAAATAAATATTTTTGTATAAAAATCTGTTCATAAAATCTATCTTCAGACCGTATAGTCAGACAACATAGCCACCTTTCAGTTTTATGCAATTATCATCAATAATAAGTTATTCTGTCAACTTTGAGAAATAGCATGTTATGTCCAAAATAAGAATTCAAATATTCCATAAAATGCTGTCCTTGTGTTTCTAATTTTAAAAAAACTATACATATATGAATATTATAGAATAATACACATAATGTACATTGACATTGCTTAAATTATCAGCATTATTATCTCAACATCACTTTAGAGCTTTTGCATGATGAATGTGGGTTGAGCCTCAGAAGACGAATAAACTCTGTTAAAAGATAATTTCAAGAGAGATTTACATATACTGAGAATGAGAAGAAAAGAAAATAATTCAGATTAAAGTCTAGGCTAAATCCATGTGTGTGTGTAAATCCGTCGCATTATTGTACAGCATTCCAAACTAATTTGACATCATCTTTACAGAAGAGTGGCACAACTTGGCTTTCAAGCCTGGAGCATAACCCATACCTTCCAACACTCCTGACAGGAGACTCCTGAATGTTTTACCCTGTTTCCTTATTGGCTCCCTATCCTGAAATTATCCTGATTTTCGGTTTGGGTTTGTAATAGATGTAATTACAAAATATACACATCATTCTCAGATGCTATTAAAACCTATAAAACTATCAAACTCCCTGTCAAAATGCACCAGAACCGCATTCGAAGTGTCCCTTTATTTTACACAGTTGCTATTTTCTACGGTTATGAGTATAGCCCACTTATAAGTGTGTATATATGACTTACAATATATTACTTTTATCTGGTGATATTGCATTTACAGTAACAGTACAATATTGAAAACAGAAAGGGGAAAATAAAAGTGCACTTAATGTCTCAGAGTTCCCCCTCATGCAGCATTTAGCCCCAGAGAGCAGGGTCATGGGCCCATCACTATAGGGCCAGTGTATAGGGAGGAGTTTCACTCAGAACGTTTCCTCTGTATGAAAAGAAAGATGTTATCATGACCATGCTATCTCCTTTGGGGGAGTTAAACATATTATTGCATTACAGTAATTTACTCATAGAATACAATAACCTCTGATGCTCATGTGTTGTCAACCATTTCCACCCACAAGTAAAATTACATAACCTTGCTCTTTAGTAAAACAAAACAAAAATACCGGACTGTCTGTGTGTGAAGCATCTGTCTAGCTGTCTATCTGCCTGACTGGGCCATGAGCATATAAAGCTAATGACCTTCCTAGAACAATGGACTGTGAATTAAGTATGTTTTTAAGCAAAAAAAAGTGTGTGTGTGTGTGTGTGTGTGTATATATATATATATGATAAGTGATTAAATCCTTTTTTTCCACTGAACCATTGTTTTGGACACAAAATTACAGTTGTACATGCACTTAATTTTCATGTCATTGTTTGAATCAAACAAGTTGCAAGACAAACAATCACCACTAAGCCACAAGCTATAGCAGGGCAAGGCACTCGTTCCCCCAAGACAACTTTCAGGCATGAAACAAACCCCCCCAAACTATTTTAGTACCAATGCAAAGCAGGGCTATGCTCAGTGTCGTGTTCTGGGTCTCTAATGTTGGAAGTCACTACTTTCAGTAAACTTCAACAATATTGTGTCATAAAATAGGTTTAGTTTATTTGTTATTGCTAATCATGTTGAAGGACTATTCATCTTCTCTTGAAGGAAAACAGTTCCTATATCCTTATAGGTAAAATATAATATATAGCCCAGCTGTATGCTTGACAATGTAAAACTGGATGGATAATTTCACTTGAAGTAATTTTGGTGTTAGGCTACTAAACAACGTAAAATCACTTTCCTTAATTCCTTTTAGTAGGCCTAAAGCTGCACTTTACTGCACATTATTGTGAGTGATATGTTGGATATTCGATATGACCACATTTTGGAAGAAAATCCGACCAACTCTGATCTCCATTGTGGGGGAAGCCTATGCAAGTTCACAAACTTCACATTCAGTAGTTTTTAATCATTAACTACCTTTTAGTGCTTAGCCCAAAAATGATAAAGGTATTATAGAGTGTAATTTTACTTTAACAAACTGACTAAACCAGCAAGTCAGCTACAACTAGTTGCAGGCATTAGACCAGGTGCAGGAGTGTGGCACGCTTCCAAACTGGAAAATTATACTGTAGAAAATGGGCCATGGGGACAGATGAAAAAAACATATGACTTAATATTGTACACATGAGGAAGTAATCACACTGAGGGATCTTCAGCACTGTTATTCTCATAAGTGGCACAGTGTATTCTAAAAGACAGCAATGCATTGTGTGGTTGGTTGCTTCTAATCAGTGTACATTTGAAAGGTTTCTACCCTTGCTACCACAGCTTGGTGATCTACAGTTGGAGGCCATCGATATTGTCCTTTTCTTTTTGCTGAGGTTTGCGTGATCTGCGCAAAAGGACAGTTAACCCATTTTGGGCGGGAACCCCTTTTGGTGTTTTAAACTATGTTATAATTTAGCTATTGAAAAATAGCAGATCTACAAGCTCATAGCGCGCCACCGAGTGGCGCGCTATGAGCTTGTAGGTCTGCTATTTTTTTTAAATCGAAGGATTTTTTTAAATTTTGAGGTCAGGCCTAAATGGGTCAAATAATAAGGGACAATATCGGTGGCACCCAACTGTACATCCACCTTCTTCCCTAAAAAGCCTGGTGTGGGGAAAGCATGCAAGCCAGTGTGACATGATCCTTCCAGCCCAGCCCACAGTGCAACACTGCACTATTTCTGGACGTTGCTCACACACAAAAATTAAGTAGATGATTGATCCCAGGCACACTTTAACCCATTAAGAAGTGAGGCCGATTCTACAAATGCCTTCTCAACCAGTAGTTACAATATTTTTGAAAAGCCAATGCTAAAATCTAAACACAGACGCTTTTCTGTTTTTAAGGTGAAGGAACTGAAAATATTCTGTAATGACCAAGGCCAAATAGATGTTATAGTTCACAGAGATCCTGAATCTAAACAGTTATTATGCAATAGCCCTTAGTTGAAAATGAATGAATGAATGAATGAATGAATACATGAATGGCTTCATAGATGTCAGTAATCCTTTTCCCGGTGCTGTGATGGATATTACAACACTGTTCTTCCCAAGTGGTATATTCCCAGTAGTCTGATTTCATTTGCCAAAAGGCGGTCCATTTCTTCAGTCATAGAAATCCATCTCCTCCATGAAAACCGATTTCAATGTCCAAAAAAAGATTCCTGGAGAAATCCTGAATGTCCAATGCACTTCCACAACAGAAATGTGGACATCTTGTCGGTCAGCCAAACTGTAAAGCCCTTTATCCATAAGAGATGCACTTGGCTTCGGTCGTAAACCTCTCAAAGATTAGTCCAGTTACACACTTCCCCAGAATCTTGTCATGATAAAGCCCACAGATGGGTTTCATCTTCTATATACCAGCGATTAACCTTTGAGCTTAAGCAAATACTGGTGACTCCCAGATTAATGTGGTCAATCCATCACATACCAGCCACTTATATGTGTATATATATATATATATATATACCATACCATTATACCATACCATTCATAGCATACATATATGTTCATACCCTTGCCTTGGTCTTGGTATGTGGGTATGCAGAACTACAGTGCAAAGTAGAATTGACAGAATATAAAAGCAGAGGTGTCACATAACCTATACTGTGCATATGCAACAACTTTACACATTTTCCCAGACAATCTTAGCCTATTTCTTGGAAATATGCCAGGTGACCTTGAAGGCTCCAGAAGTAATCAGATGCCTTACAAAAATGCATGGTCATGGTCAGCCTCATAAGAAATTGAAGCTGTTCTTCCTTAACCCTATCTTTCTTTACATACAAGCTTGTAGATTGATTATTTTTGGTGAAGAGATTTGGCTCTATTTTCGTCCATGCTAAACCCTTTATCCCTTTAACGACTTTGTCTTTTTTTACTGTTTTGAAAAACATTTTTGAATAGTTCAACTAGGCGATCTACATCGATACGTTGTGAGCTTGTAGATTGGCTATTTTAACTATTCAAATTTTATTTTCAAAATAGTTTTAAAAAAAAAAGGCAAAGAAGTTTAGGGATAAGGGGTTTAGCATGGACGAAAATAGAGCCCTTGGTGTAGAAGGAAAAATGAGTTGAACAGGTATAGAGCCCAAGGAGGACCCCAGTCCTCAGAGTATTAGGTTTAAGTCAAGTTACTAATTTTGACATGGACTGATTTGGCGTGGATTCCTCTGTGCGTGCACACAGGGACAAGCTTGACAGGCTTGATGACACAATAACACAATTGTACACTATTACACAATGCAAAAGCAAGCCTTAATGGTTTTCCATATTTTTTAACACATTTGAACTCATTGTGGTTTCTATTTCTGTAATAGCTAAAGCAATTGTTACCACCTGGATTTGAACAAGGGTCTCCCGCAAGGGAAACCAATCATCTAGGGCCCAGTGGAAGGGGAATCCTCCTGTGGCAGGTATACTCTGCTACATTCAACTACCCCCCATGCACCCCCTTTCCGGTTTCCCAGACAGCCGCTGTTCTGCTACGCAATAAACACAATATAAGGTGTAGAGTCAGACCTTGTGCAATGTAACCAGAGATAACCTCGCGTCACAGGCTTTCCACCTCGGAGGAAAGCCTGGTATTCGGGTTTCAATGGTTAGGCCCTAAAAATTATGATGCGCGAGATCGCAAGGAATTAAGTGATCAGAAACCCGAAAAGGTTGCATATATTTGGTCCAACACGCAATAGTCCGACACATTACCCCAAACCCTAAACTAACCCTAACCACACGCAGAAGCCACGGGTGAGTCTTAACCGGCCATGTATGTCGGAGCCAAGGTTAACCGGCCACGTATGTATCTTAACCGGTCACATATGTCAGAGCCACGGTGAGTCTTAACCGGCCACGTATGTCAGACTATTGGTACGTCGGACTAACATATGCCCCCCAACCCGAAGAAGTATTGATCCCAGACTAGCACAACATCATCTAACTCCTTACAGAGAACAGCTAACTGACTAGCCATGTTGCCAGTCTCTCTTAAAGGCCTGTTAGAATTATATAGTTGCCAAATAAATTATACATAAGTCATTGTCGTGATTGGCTGAAAGAAAAATAAAATAAAATAGGATCTGTGGTTTGAATAGAAACCTATCACAGGGTGAGGATTGTGTTTTCCTATGGCCCGGAACAGGGAGGTTCAAATGCAAGCAGATTCAAGCGTTCAAAACTATACTCTGAGCCCACCACACACTGTAAAACAAACACTTTGTATGTGGCCCAATAGACGGCAGTACAGTACATGCATTTGTGCATGCAATTGGTGTAAAAATGTTGAACCTAAAGAAAGGTTTAGTTGAATATATTGATGAAGTCAATAGCCACTGTAGGAAAATTAGTCAACAGTTACCCCGTTTTGCCCTTCTTTTTTCATTTCAATAAAAAGTACTCTGTTTTAATTAATTCTGGTCCCTGAACTTCACGACGACATCATTGTCTAGTCCTCTCTTTGGTCCTTGGGGGTGAACCATCCTGGTTCCATTCAGAGTGATCTAGTGTGAGAGTGACAACACTAGCGTTGTAATAATGGAATGCGGAAGTGCTCATTCTATCTCAATGGGATAGTTCCAATGTTTGGAACTATAGCCCATAGCACCCCGCTTTGCGGCGAGATCAAATCGTGTGGCGACTCTCTTCTTCTACGGCCCTGATTCCATTGAAGCACAACAGGTTTCCGGGTTGTGAAGGAGCAAAGTAACAGCAACGTTTCCACTCCACCATAAAGTCTTTGCTGTCTGGGAATCAGCTTCCCCCACACACACAAACACACACATACCGTGTTACTGTAAAGTCAGAATCAGTTTTAAAACTGAATCAAGTTCTGTTAACCTTAACTGAAATCAAGAGACATAACCTGACATTGTGGATATCATAATTGTTGTTAGCATTTACATCCAAATGCCATCCAATTTCATTATAGTGGTTAAAAGGTTAAAAAGACCATTTCTCTGTAAAAGGAAAATAGTAGCCACAAAGTGATCCTCTCTCTGGTAATGAGCAGTGTCAGGATTTGTGTCTTGATGTCATCATAAATACAATTTAGATTTGTGTAGCTGTGGGAGAGGCTGGTTCAATTTTCATCGTTTGAATTTTGTTTTAGGGTGGACTGTCCGTTTATCCATTTTGATTTTTGGGAAATTATAAAACTAATCCCTAATGAGTTCAACACGGACAACTACACCCTCTTGAGTTCTCAGCTTTCCGGCTGCAAGGTTGTGGCTGGCTGCAAGGTTGTGGCCGGCTGCAAGGTTGTGGCTGGCTGCAAGGTTGTGGCTGGCTGCAAGGTTGTGGCTGGCTGCAAGGTCGTGGCTAGGGCAAGTTTCTTCCTGCCTTTCCTCCAATGGGAGACACCACAGTCTGAAAAAGAGGAGAGACAACGTTGTTTCAAAGTAATGTTTAAAACGGAGCAGACCAGCAAACTGACCATGACTCTGATGAAGACCACATAGGTGGAATCGTTATCCTGTATACTAGCACCTAATAAAAGGCTCTAAATGTCCGTGCTGCTCCAGTGTCCTCTCCTCCTTCTGACCATGGTCTGCCTTTCGTGGTCCAGTGCATTTGAAGCATATTCAGAGAGTACAGACCCATTTTATAGACATGTCTCATGGACAAGTCACACAGACACACATAATAAATGACTGCTGCCAAGAGACCTCTCTGGAGTGGCCGCAGCTCATTGGGTAGCATCCTGACTGTGTTGTCAGTCAGTGCCCCTGAGCCCCCTCAACCCCTACTGCAGGGGTCTGCAACAGGCGGCTCTAGAGCCGAAAGCGGCTCTAGAGCACACCCCTAGTGGCTCCCTGTAGCATTCCCAAAAAAACGATGAAATTAAATGTTATTTTTTCACATTTTTGTTTTTCATTTATGGTTTCTGTAGGAGGCCAAACGTGACAAACACTCTTAAGTTTTCCAATTTTGTAAAAATGTGTAGAATAAATATTAAGTTTCAACACATATGTCAACTAAAATGTGCGTCATAGCATGCGCCGCGCCAGCCAGGTGTCTATTATAAACAAACCGGTGGGTGTGTGAGGCTGCTCCCTGCTACGCTACTACGGCTTCTACAGGGAGAAAAAGAAAGATAGCCGACGAAAACAGAGGATTTAACAGTTTGTGGACGTCAAACTCCACCACTGCTGCTAGTGTCATTGCAACCCGGGAGATAATAAAGCTCGGCAAGCTGCATTATTATGCGTAAATTCTTTTGTGGCTTCAGATAGATTTTGAATTTATTTTTGGTCGAAAATGGCTCTTTCAACATCGTGGGTTGCCGACCCCTGCCCTACTGTAACTATTGCCCAGAGCACTCATCATACCGATCTGAGCAGTCATCAGCTGGTTGAAGCTGAATCAGAATTTTCCCTAATGAGGACAATCCCAGATGGGCATATGGTGAACGTCATCATAGAGATGATGGGCCATGCAGTGAAGCAGGCTTAGAAGACTGAGAATCAAGATTCCACACTGGGGTCTCTCACCGTTTACCGTCTACATATATGACCTTCCAGAAATAACATCCAGGAAACGGTTAGAGTATCCTTAGCTAACCATTGGTCTCACGTTTCTAAGCAGGCAGGGCCGCGATAAAAAACAGCACTCCTGCTTTTGCTTTTCCTACATGTACTGTATGGGTTTCCTTCATGGACTGTAACTGTTTCAAACAATACTCCCCCATTCAACGGCTATACTCACAGTTATGTTGTGGGTCTGTGCTTGGGAAGCAGTCCCTGAAGAGACAGTGCATGGTACGGTAGAAGTTGTCCAGCAGGAATTTGGGAGTTTCAGCCCGCCAGTGACGGGCTGAAACTCTCTCTGGCTCCTCTGTCAATTTGTCCCAGAATTCCTGGATATGCTCTGGAAGTTCCTTCTCTAATACCTGGACACAGACGTACACATTATCCACAAAATGACATAAGCATGACGTTAGTACAGTAAACAGAGCTCACACTTGAAACAGCACATGGTGATAGTAAATTAATCGGTATGGGAACATTCTCAGACTATGGTGCACACTTTACTTTACTTTTCAGAGCAGTCTTGTTTACAGTAGCTTACCTCAGATGGGTGCGACTGTACGAAGACCCCTTCGGTGTCCCTGAATCGGCTCTCCAGCTCTGCAGTGTATTTGCGGGACGGGTGTCTATCTGACATAACCCTCAGAACCTTAGACGTGCATTCATTAATCAGTGCCCATTCTCATTAATCATAAGAATACAAAACACAGAATACTTATGCCGTTACAATACATAATTATATGCTTCTGTTTTTTCCGTTTCTTAACAGCTTGTCAGCTAGACACTTGAGACTGCACTCAATGACAGTTTGCATAAGACAACATTATCAGTTTACAGTACACATCAATTGCAATAGTAATCAAGAAGTTGATCATGAGGAACAGGTGCTATTAGTGTACATTTCAGTTAGGGTGTGGCCAGGCAAGGCTAGCAATACAACCTTGTTGAAACTTTCAACCTGCAAAGGTACAACAATTAGTTTACTGCACTGCATGTGACTTAAGGTGTTTTACGTCATTAAAATGATTGTTTGTTTCTACCTTCTTCAACACGCGCTGGTTGATCACAAACCACAGCCTCTGGAGAACTAAATCCTCCAATCCGTCCACCTGCTGTCTCTAAAGGAAATAATAGAGAAGAGGGGGTGGGGCAGAGGAGAGCAGATCAGAGGAGAGGACGGGAGTTTTTTTGTTGCATTATTGTATATCAAAATTCAAAAGATAATCCAAGATTATTTGTAAGTAGCCATTTAATAAGCAGGATCATAGTAAGACAATCATTATTGGAAATAAACCTAGACAGGGTGACCCTGGGGTTTATTGTACATTATCCCTTGCATAATACATTTAGGCTGTGAGGTACCACCGCCTCCTCTCATTTGGACACAGACCAGGAAAGGAAAGGATTCAATGAGTCATACACAAGGGGCCAGTGAGGCGCTCCAACGTTGAAGCACTGGGCCCTAGTGGTAAGAGGAAGGACTGCAGGCGGACCCGTGCTTTAACACGTAGGACCATCACTCCCTACGTCACCCATACGTCACCCCGGACCTCAAATTTGAGGTCCGGAGGAGGTACTTCCGGCAGTCTTCCGGGTGCTTCAAAACGCCACTGAGCAACTTCATCGAAATGAATAGCTTGGGGGCGGGGCTAGTGCTCCAGTTCGGTCTCTATCCTTTATATACTCTATGGTCATACATCATTTGGGATGAAAGAATCTGGAGGCATGAGGATATTAGAGAGGAGGTTAACTAACTAATTATATATTGCTACATACAGGTCGACAGACAGAAATATAAGCAGAATGTCTAGATTCTCCTACCAGTCTGCGGATGTTTGAGAGTTTGAAGACTTCCTTGTAGTGAACTTTGATGGTGTAGTTGATGGGGAAGTTGTGTTTCTGTCATACAAAGAAGAGAAAGATGTAGTCAAAAAAATACATCCTATCCAATCTTTAGCTATTGAACGGATGTGATTGATTTACGTTACATATTGTAGTAGCTTGCCTAAATTCCTTTTAAGTCAAACCATTTGCGTTATAAAGCATTAGCTGTGATTTCTTGCCAGGCTTTTATATATGTATCTCTCCCAGTCGTGCCACTACTTACACTTTTGACAATCATGTTGCCTTTTTAGCCTTGCACATCAATAAAACATCTATCAAATCTTGGGGACTGTTACGACCTTATGACCTTATATGGGGTCTTACTCTAAAGGAGTAACATATGTGGCTATCAAGGGTCACAGAGTTTTGGGGACGCTACATCAGTGATGGGCAAAGAGACTGACAGACGTGCCTTCGTCTGTAATCACGCGATTAACTACACAAATCATTCGATTAAAAAATAATAATCGTTGATTCGTTGGACAGCATTAATATATATAGAGAGAGAATATTGTATAAACACCCCCCCCCCCCCCCCCCCCACACACACACACACACAGACACACACTCACCATGAATCGTCGCCTATAACCTAGGCTGCCGTTGAGTGTCTTCAAAGCTGTACACAGAGCGGGTTGCGTGGGTGCCATCAGGACAGGCCCTAGCAGTATTAGACCTAAAAGGTACACACACACACACACACACACACACACACACACACACACACACACACACACACACACACACACACACACACACACACACACACACACACACACACACACACACACACACACACACACACACACACTGGTTTATTTCTGGTTCACAGGATCAGTAATTTGGAAGTGAATCTACAGAATGGACAATGGATAAGTCTTTTCAGCTAGCAAATGGTGCACATTTAGAGTGACTGACACATAAGAAACAGCTGATGTTATAACCATAAAAAACCTGCATGATCTATCACACCAATGCTTGTACTACTATCATTCAAGTAGTTCCTATTTCCTTCACAGCAGAAATGCCAACATCTTGACAAAATAATTGTCTCACACTGAAGTATTTATAGAGAGATGACTTCCGCACACCCGGTAGGTTTGGAGCAGGTGCGATGATGACAAGGCATATACAATGTGAAAGGAGGGACACCCGCACACTGCCACTTGCTGGGTTCAGAGCATTTTATTTAAAGCAACGTTTCGGTCTTGCGACCTTCCTCAGGCTTAATTCAAGAATGGGCTGACATTGTCACTAAATACATTTCAGACAGTATAAACAACCAATCAAACACACTGAAGTAAAAATGATTGTGCATGTGAACATGCACATACAAATGCACTGTGCGATGATGACTCTGATAGAGTGATGGAACTCACTTGATAGTGACTGAAAGACACCGATAGCTGATCATTTGCGGCTGGACATGATTGTAGAGAGGAAGAAACCCTATGCTCAGTAACTGACATTTGTGGCAGGAGTCCACATCACAGGACGAAGCCCAGCGGGCTAGGGAAAGGTTCCTACGATAGGCAGGGTGAGGAGAGTATAGCGGGGACAATAGCGGGGCGGGTTCAGTGCCTCCGCACTTCAGTAGGTGCGAGTGGACACAGTGTCTGACTCTTTGAAGCCGAAGCTGCCAAGCCAGCGCCAAAGCTCAGACCCTGTATAGGTAGGAGGCTCTCGAACTCCGGGGGATGTTAACATCTAAAAACATGTTACCATAGGGGGCGGTAGGTGGCCAGTGCCAGTGAAATTTACGACATCAGCAGATAAGAAGAGCTCTTGTTGGCGAACCACTCGTTTCAACACTATTCCAGGCAGCGCACCCCCTGCCCCTCCCGCTCTTCTGCCCAGTCAACACACACACACACACACACACACACACACACACACACACACACACACACACACACACACACACACACACAATTAGAGACGGGGAGGGCCAGGAGGCGGAGGAGCGGGGGGTGCGCTGCCCGGAATAGTGTAGAAACGACTGCTTCGACTCTTGTTGTTATGTTTGAACTGGAAGTGTTAATCGCCTATGTTCTACTAAGAGTCACACTACTAGCGACCGATCCATTGATATTGTTAGCGACAGCTTGAATTAATATTTTATTAAGCTCCGAACATCGTACTTTATCGCATTATGAGCACTAAAGTCACTAAAGGCCGTGTGCAACATGTGCATGTGATCGGAGAATTTTGGATTTTGGCTGTTACTTCCATGGATTCCAGCGGAGGCTAGCAACGGAGGCTAAAATTTGGTAAAAACAAAAAGGTTTTTAATAATTCTGGATGAATGCTCATTTATCATATCTCGTATTATCGTCTAAGGCTACCTGTGCATTATTAAATTTATCTCGTTATCCAAGGAGTTAAGTCGACAAGTTTTAAATACATTAAATAAAATTATATGTGGTAACATTCGTGGTTTTAATTCATGGATATTATTTTATCTACCATTCACTCTACAAAAAAATGGGCAAATGAAGACAGAAAGGCGATGGTCGGCGGATCCTAAAATAGATCAAGACATTTTGTGTTGTTTATAGAATCATAGATTCACTCCCAGCAAAGACTAGACAGCTGGTGAAACAGCTGACCATTCAGTATTTGAACAACTCTAAGGGGCCAAGAGCGTGCATACAACCGCATAGGCTACTGTACGTTTCTGCAAAGGAAACCAACATACTGGTTGAATTACACCATGACTTTCAGGGGAGCCGTATTCTTCGGGGGGTGGGGGTGGGATGGTACTGTACACAGTACATGCACTGTATGCACACATACAGTTGGGTGCCACCGATATTGTCCCTTATCATTTGACCCATTTAGGCCTGACCTCAAAATTAAAAAAAATCCTTCTAAATCCTCCAGTTGTCTGAAATAAATATTTTCACGATTTTTCAAAAATAGCAGATCTACAAGCTCGTAGCGCGCCATGAGCTTGTAGATCTGCTATTTTTCAATAGCTAAATTATAACATAATGTTTAAAACACCAAAAGGGGTTCCCGCCCAAAATGGGTTAACTGTCCTTTTGCGCAGATCACGCAAACCTCAGCAAAAAGAAAAGGACAATATCGATGGCCTCCAACTGTATTTTTCGGGGGGTGGGGGTGGGATGGTACTGTACACAGTACATGCACTGTATGCACACATACATGGATATAATCACCTATGCAATGTGCAACATGTACTGCAGTCTTACATTTCAATTCATAGAATTCATAGAAAGAATATTTAGCATGGGACAATAAAGAAACCTAACGAATCAACATTGTAATGCTTTTGCTTTTTTTTCTTAAAGGCATATTCAGTGATTTCACTTAATTCAAATATCACTTATTTTTTCTTATTTTTTTGGATAATCCTCCCTACTATAAAGTGTGCTGACCATATAAGGAGTTCCTCCCTGTCCCCAGTGAGCCCCTGGGGTCAAAAAACCCTAGTTTCGGTTTGGGCTTTGGGTGGTAAAGCCTTCATCCAATCAGGATGAGAGGGGCCTTCCTCCAATCATGATCGAGTGGGGCGGGCATTGGTGCACGTGCTGTTGGTCTGTTGTACTTCCCCCCACTGTAGAGCGTGTGCATGTGCACATCTTGTTACCGGGTGGACCGGGTTTTTTTCCAAATCACCCAAATCACTGAATGCTCCTTTAATCAATCTCTGCAAAGAAACAATAAATGTACAGTGGAATATTAGGTTGCAATTGCATCCCATGACAAATACAAACATGACTTGACAAATATCCAAAATGTAACCCAATAAGGATCAAAACATCTTGTTTGTTAAAACAATTGTCTGAACCATAAACTTCAATGTGTGTGTTCCAGTGGCACCAAAAATATGATATATTTCAGAGCACTCCCTACATTTCTCAAATGAGGCTTTCTGGGGATCTCGTCTCTTTCAGGGGAGACAAGATTCAAGGTTGTACTTTATTATCTTGTGTACAGGTGAGGTACATATAAAACGTATTTTTGTTTTTGGCTTCCTTCAGACAATTCAGCAGCATAGGTAACTAGAAAAAGTAGTCCTCGTGGCACAGGTCTCCACCAAGCCAGGTCAGGTTGTGGCCTCCTGGTGGCGCTATAACAGGCCAATGTGAAAAGGGTGCCATTTGTTCTTATGCCTTGGATGGCAATTGGATGATTTGAGGCATTTTGTTCCAAAAATGTGTTTTGCAAAATTCCACCTGTTGGTGGCGCTATAACAGGCCAATGTGTAAAGGGTGGGATATATTCCTCAGCCTAGTAGGAAAGTGCGTGAAAGATTTCACGTCAATTGCACACTGCGTTCATGATTTGAGGATTTTTGTTGAAAACGGGCCAGTCCTGCAAAGTTAGCCAATTAGGATGGAATATGAAATATCGGACAGATCCGTCTTGAGCACATGACTATAGAGATACTGTGTAACGATTTGCGGGATTTTTGGACAGAATCTGGGGGAGTAATATAAAAAAAATGTTTTACAAAGGTCGGCCTCCAGGTGGCGCTATAAAAGGCAGATGTGAAAAATGCAGGTCAAAGGTTTGTCCTTGGCCTCTAGGGAGTGTGCATGCAATGTTTCATGCAGATTGGTGCAGTTATAGGTAAAAAAGGTGAAAAGCTGCCTCATGGTGGCGCTATAACAGGCCGTTCTGGAAAATTTGGGGCAGAGGTTCATCGATGGTGCCGGAGAGTAGCTGGTAACAGACGGACAGACGGACAGACACACGGACGGACAGAGTGCAAAACATACTCTCCCCATGACTTCGGCTGGTGGAGACAAAATTTTAAGTTTTAAGAAAGAGAGAGAGTGCAAAAAAAGAGCAAAGAGAGAATAAAATAGACTCCATGCCAAGAGCATCGTCAAATGTACATGTGTTGTGCAAATAATCTTGTTATTATTACATTTTATTGTATATTATATTTTATTTATATTTTATAATATTATATATATTTTTTTATATACACTTTTTTACTTGTAAAACTATGATGTGACAATAAAGTTGATGATTCTTAGTTCTTACCAGCAGCATTATTATTATTATTATTATTCTTTCAAAACAACTTATTTTGTTTTGAAATATTTTGTATTTATATTCCATGTACAACAGATTAATATGTTCAACTTCACAGTATGTAAGCTCCCTGTAGCTACCCTTTCATTTGAACAATGAACACACAAATAGACATGTGAAAATCATGTGCTACTAGCCTACTACTAGTACATTAAATCATGCTTCATTCTGTCTGTGCATGTGTCTGTTTAGCCACACATCTGTTGACCAGCACATCAGTCTACAGTATCTTGTTGGTGCTCAGTATATCCTACCATGTGTTCCGGATTACATTTCTATGCCTTCCGGAGCCATGGGAAAAGGAATTCTCACTAAACTTCTCAACCCGATCAGGGGGTTCCACAGTGCACACCACCCACTGAGTGTTACAGTAAAGAATCCAACATGTGTGCGAGTATCTATTTCTTCTCATCCTTTTTGGCGCACTTAATTTAATATGCATCACCACCAGGAGAGATGAACAGTAAAATCAAGCAGCGGATAATTAATAATTTTTGCAGGCCTCTTTCAAGTCTTTTAAAGTCTATTTTGATTCAAACTGTGGCTTTCAGATCTATAGCGGTCTTCCAATAGCCAGGGAATGATCGTCGAATACATCGATATGAAGGGGCATGACAGAATGCAATCGGAAGATGGCATTCTGTCATGGCCTTCTAAAAAAGGCTCAATTTGAACAACTCGGGGTCTTTTGTAAGAGAATGTAACAAATGCCCCTTAACTAGTCACTCCAGTTAGACAGGATCCCTACATTCATACTTGACATACTACTGTACTAAAGTAGTCATTATCTAGGGATGTGTCACGCGTGCACCTAAAACTATTAGTTGTGTATTGTGTGTATAGCCTTGAGCCCAGGTAGGTACTGCACATCATGCTACTGTAAGTAAGTAAGTAAGTAAGTAAGTAAGTAAGTAAGTAAGTAAGTAAGTAAGTAAGTAAGTAAGTAAAGTTTATTTATAGAGCACCTTTCACAGACAATTACAGTCACAAAGTGCTTTAACAACAATACAATTAAAACAAGTCAATAGTCAATAAAACAAGTCAAGAACTAAATCACTAATAAAGTAAGACAAAATAGAAAAAGTAGAGTAAAAATAAAGCAATCAACATTTAACATTTAACCAGGCCGGCTATAGAAAGGCCTGTTTAAAAAGGTGAGTTTTCAACAGTCCTTTGAAAATGTCCACAGAATCCACAGTTCTTAGGTGGAGGGGGAGCTCATTCCATAGCCTAGGGGCAAAACCTGCAAAGGCTCGATCACCTTTGGTTATTTGTTTTGTCTGAGGAACAACCAGCAAAGCCATGTGATGTGGATCGCAGTGACCTTCTGGGCACATACGGTTGGAGCAGGTCAGAGAGATAAGGAGGTGCCTGGCCATGGAGGGCTCGGTGTGTAATGACTAGAATCTTAAAATGTATTCTGTAATTAACTGGGAGCCAGTGTAGGGAGGCAAGGACAGGTGTTATATGACAGGATCTCCTGGACCTGGTCAGCAACCTAGCAGCTGTATTCTGAACCAGTTGCAAAGCCAAGAGCACAATACAAACACCTGCCAATCAGTTAACCCCTGGCACCACTCCCATTAGTCACTCCCTGTCTTCACCCACAGCAGGCTCTGTGTGGCAGAAACGGCAATATGATTACAAATGTTTGCGGATACAGCTAAAAATCCTATTATGACATGCCCACATGTGCGATGCTAGGGTTTATGTACTTTTTTGACATTTCATCCAATTTGGTGAAATACATATTCAGCTCATATATGTTTGCTGAGACTAAGCAGTTTGCTAATGTTAAGGGTACAACTATACAGCAAAAAGATCTAACCACCCCAAGGACAGCTTGTGAAGTGTGTGTTTAGCCAACTTATAAAATAGGCATGGGGGAAAAAGTATATATAGTATATAAATAAAGTATATATGAACCCGAAATTCAAGTGATGTTGTACTGCTGTTAATCGCTTTCAACACAGCATCTGTGAGAAATGAAGAATGTTGTTCCAAGCTAACACATCCATCTACAAGTTGTCACATTGACTCAGGTCTTCACTGGGCACACTTCCTCCTCTCAGCAACACCATCTTTCACATGCAAACAGTTACTCATGGTCAAGCCTGGGACTTGCCAGATATTACTACTACGGTATTCCGCTGCTAACCACCAAACGTCTCCCCGAGGAAGTTTTGCTAAAAAAAAAAGGAGGAAAGGGAAACTTGAGATGCTCCACAAATGTTCCCTGAAAGGCCTTAGAGACCTCAATAGAGGCCACGGAGAGGTCCTTCTGCTGGCCTCAGCACTTTAGTAGAAGTCACCTATGTCTGCCACTTGGCCACTGCTTCCTGATCATACTCAATTGCTCAATGGACGAGGAATACGGGTTTGGCTGAAGGGGGGATCGCCCATGAAGGTATGAATAAGGTTTGCCCAGGGCACAATAGTGGGTATGTGTGTGACATCATCATCATACCCAGAAGTTATGCGGGAATGCATACTGAGTGGCAAACAAAAACTACTTTCTGGCCTTGACAGCCCATACATCCAATTTCCAAACAGTAAAGTCCAATCTGATTGCCACTCACTTTATGCATGCTGCATGCATATTGCATACCCTCAACTGGTAGCACAACTGGTAGCTTTCTCGCTCTCAGTCAGCATAGCCTCCAGCTAAAAGAAAACACCAGACAACCATGCACAATGGCAACACGGCAATACATTATTTTTTTTTAAGACGCTCCATTTTGCCTTTTGAGGTTGGGTTCATAATTACAAATAGATGACACATGACAGTTTATGTTAGCTGAGTGCCAGAGGGATCACATAGTTTTGTAGGCCAACTCTGAAGTTACCATCGAATTTTGGATAAACATATTAAATAAGCACTTGTGATATTCAAGTTTTGCACAATCTCCACCAATTAACACACTTTTCATGATTTTGGAACCACACAAGCAATGTATAGACAGAAGACAGAAAGACATGTATAATTCACTTGTGGGTTTTAGGATGATAAACGTTTTATTTGCGCGTGGAATACCGGACATCTCACCCCGGTGAGTTGTCTTCACTTTTTGACATGTCGGGGTGAGTTGTCTGTACTTTCCGCTGGGGCGAGTTGGGCGAGAAAGTACGGACAGCTCACCCCGGAAAGTGAAGACATCTCACCCCGGTGAGTTGTCTTCACTTTCTGACATTGCGGGGTGAGTTGTCTGTACTTTCCGTGGCACCCATTACAGTAGGCATAATTCAATTTCGGATCTAACTATCGGTTCCTACAGACGTGCGCAGTCACGGCTAATTATTTATTTATTTAACAGTAAAATCCGGTGAAACACTTGTAAGGAGTAGAGCGTCTCTCTCTCTCTCTCTCTATGCAGCATTGAGGGGGGGGGGGTGTCGTTTGTGGATAATGTTTGCGCTTTAAAGGCAGAGTCTCACGGCTGTACAAAGTTGCTAATTAGACGCACAACGGACGCATGATCAATCAATCACAGTTCTAATAGGCCTATACTGACTGAATTACATCTGAATAGCAAAGCAATATCGATGATGATATGGCTACTGCTAGTTACATTAGCATGTGAGAAAAGTGACCTTACATTCAGCCATCTGGAGTAACCAAATTAAGAGGGGTTCAGTCAATGGGACAGCACACTGCACTGCACACAGCACAACTTTTTTCTTCTATCACTGAAACAGTGTTTTTGTAGATATGACAACTTTTTAGTGTTTTTGTAGCAAACTGATGTTTTTAGATATGACAACTTTTTACTATATTTTTTAGTTTACATTTTTTCTATACTTAACTTTTTTCTATATTTTTTTCTACAAACTGATGTTTTTCTAAACTTTTGATGTTTACCTTTTTTCTATATTTTTTGTACAAACTGCTGTTTGAACTTTGTTTACAATGTTTCTATATTTAAATAAACTACATTACATTTGACCGTACATTTGACTCTTGTGTTATATTCTTGTGAAATATTCAGTAAAGTATAGCTCAAAGGCTACATATTCAGTCAGACTTTTGGTGAGTTGTCCTGACAACTCACCCCGAACGTGAAGACAACTCACCCCGAAAGTGGCCAAAAGTGAAGACATCTCACCCCGGAAAGTGAAGACATCTCACCCCTGGTGAGTTGTCTTCACGTTTAGGGGTGAGTTGTCAGGACAACTGGTGAGTTGTCAGGACAACTCACCAAAAGTGGCAAAAGGGGTGAGTTGTCTTGTTACCTGCGCGTGTGTGTGTGTGTGTGTGTGTGTGTGTGTGTGTGTGTGTGTGTGTGTGTGTGTGTGTGTGTGTGTGTGACTGTGTGCATGCATGCGAGCGTGTCAGTGCTTGCATGCGTCTGTCTGTCTGTCTGTCTGTCTGTCTGTCTGTCTGTCTGTCTGTCTGTCTGTGTGTGGCTGTGTGTGTCTGTGTGTGTGTGTGTGTGTGTGTGTGTGTGTGTGTGTGTAGGCACACGCACACAGACTGACATGGTAGCTAGCTTCATTGGTCAAACTGTTTTTTCTAGCCAAGCATTCACTGCAAATGATTGTTCATAAATACCTACAGTATGTAGTGTATCTTTTGGCAGTAAGTCACAGCAGTCAGTGCTTTTCTGGTTCAGGGTCCACACGGGAGCCATGTGCATTTTCAGAGAACGTTTATTTTAATGATCAATCAATCAATTTTGCTCCGGCTTGGATCAATAGAACTACAGTAATATACTTTAATCACTGAAGACACGGTACTGACGTCTGGGGACGTCAATGGCAGTTAATGAGAGAATATGAGGAGCTAATACAGTATCTAAAATGCCCATAATAACTACTTTTAGTAGATGATTACAAAAAATAATCACGTTTGTGAGGCCTTTCTGTTATTTCTGACTATCATTCCATTACTGTTGAGTGCTCAATCTGAAAGTTAAAACTAATTAAAAACTCATGTGACAATGAGACAGGAGAGACTGAGTGTATTGACCATTTTATCAATTGAAAATTATAACAACAACAGAAAAAGAAAATCACCAGGTGAACATTGAAAATATAGGGTGCATTGTGGATGACTTCGTGAAGAGCAAGTCGTCACATTGCTCAGTGTAAGGCTGTAGTGTTATTTTGATTCTTGTTTGTGTGTGATTCAACTAATTAGTCATCAATGTGAAATAAGACCAACAAACAGACAAAATAGTGTTAACATATAGCCTTGCATGTGTCCTGTACGTACGTCCGGGGACGTGCGATGATTATACGTACGTGTGTTTTGTGATGATTTCTCAAATTGAATTTGAGTGAATATTACCTACTGTGTGTACTGCTTGAAAGCCATGCAATAGGCCTATCTCACAGCCCGCTTTCCACGCCCACTTCCGGTAAATAGTGGTGTCTTTAACATTAGCATTTACACGTTTTTTTCTCTGGAGAATCTAAGTACATTTTCTAATGTCAAAATGTGACAGACCAATATTATTATGAAGCAAACAAGATGGTAAATCAGCTCGAACAGATAGAACAAACCTTACCTTGAGAAAACAAAAGTTGTAGACTTCTTAAATTACCTCTGTTAACATGTAGCGTCTATGGAGTGACGTCACGCTATCACCACTAACCCCGAAAGGGGGCGTATTAAGGGGGGCGGGGAAATTCTGTGAGATAGGCTTATTAAACATTTGGGTATGATAACGTGTTCAAGTTAAACTGTAGAGTCAAGCTCTTATGGGATATATTTAGCACACAGAATGAAAACAATCAGACCCGTCTGATTATATATCCTACAACTGGAGCCTACAGTGTGCGAGCATTCTCTTTTAGTTATCATGCTATATTTTTCCGCTTAGCACCTGCCCAATTTTGGGTGTGGATGTGCATGTCTCTCCACCCTTATAGCAGGGGTTCTCAACGTTTTTGGCCGGGGACCCCCGGAAATGCTTTGGCAATGTCTCGGGACCCCCGCCCCGCCCCCTCCCGACCCCCAATATAAATTGACTGCTACAATAACCTTAACCCATTTTGGGCGGGAACCCCTTTTGGTGTTTTAAGCATTGTTATAATTTAGCTATTGAAAAATAGCAGATCTACAAGCTCATAGCGCGCCACCGAGTGGCGCGCTACGAGCTTGTAGGTCTGCTATTTTTGAAAAATCGTGAAAAAAATAAATAATTTGGGGACCCCCTAAAATAATTTGGCGACCCCCCGAGGGGTCGCGACCCACGGGTTGAGAACCCCTGCCTTATAGCACACAGAATGCAACACTACATTGGCGTTCATGGCGTTCAAACTATATGATTGATTGATTGATTCTTTATTGAAGTGTCATGCTTCCGAAGAAGCCCAGCCCATAATGGACTTACAGGACACTTTTTACAGTTTACATGAACAATTACAATAAACCGACATGACGGTTTGCAAACAATGATCAATTGAATACCAAACTGACACTCCAGATACTTACGAGGCAGATTACATAATATATAACATAAAATAAAATACCATAAAATACACCATTAGGCCTGTGACAGGAGACACATGTACCTACTTGAAGAGCTGGGATTGTCTTCTACTCCAGGCTCTAGAAACAAACTGGGCTGTCCTAAATACTTCATAATTATTATTACAGACATGCTGGCCAGCTGTTTAAGATCTCATGGGTCAGATTGCTCACTTTTTGCTCATCTTTCCCTAATAAAAGTGCAGTCAAACAAGAGCAGTGCCAGGGTGCGATAAAAGAGAACAGATAGCCCATTTGCAGTAGCATTCATAAACAGCAGGGAGCATTATTGTAAGAAGCAGCAGCTGTCTAGAATGAGCATTGCATGTGAAAAGGCTGCACTGTGAAGGTACATCAGCAGTGGGATGGTTTTAAAAATGCTGTGGGTTCTTTGGCAAATCTAACAAGCCAACATTTTTTTGATGTAGAATTCCCCAGAGGTTTGGGGGAGTGTGGAACACATGAATGACAGACAGAATTGGTCTGGTGTCTCTATTTATTATTCATATTATGCCGGTGGAGCCTGCGGAATCCACCACTCCCGAATGAGGTGTCTGGTCCTGGGCGCACCTGGTGAGAGCAGGAGAGGACCTGGTGAGGCGGTCAGGAGGTGCCCGGTCAGGAGTCAACCCACATTGCCTAGTCCCTCCACTGTCCAGTAACGGCAGAGTAGTTCTGGAGCAGTGGATTGTGTGTCCCTGGTTTTTCCCTAATGGGACTGATCGAAGGTAGCTACTGGGACGTAAGTCGGGACTTGATCACCCCGGCTGGGTCACCCGAGTGAGGGGCATGATGTTGGAAGACCCGAAACCCTGATGACCTTTGGATACATCACTGAGGATACGTCCCAGTTGCTTCCTAGCGATGTTTTTTTTTGTTCATATGCATATAATGTTATAATAAATAAACAAAAGTAATTATTATAGACCTACATGGTCATTATAATGATATATGCATCTAATATTTTTTATTAGGAATATATAGCCACATTATTGGCTTGTTTTGGCTTGTTTTTCGAGGTGAGATTTGGCTTATTCCTCTCGCAAGATTTGGCTTGTTTTTGGAGGTGGGTTGGCTAATTTCTCTAACGACAGTTAGTCACTGCAGCCGTGACTAAAGGTGGCCTTACACTAGCCGATAATCGGGCATTTTTTGACGCTCGGGGGGTGCCCGACTCAATCGATCTGCTCGGGGCCGCTCAAAGCGCGATCGGGATCGGCCCGATCAACATCAAGAATGTTTGATATTTGCTCTGCCCCGCTCCGATTATCCTGTAGTGTGTGGTGCTATCAGATTTCAGATTGAAAAAAATCGGCTAGTGTAAGGCCACCTTAAGTGCCACTTGAGTAGATTGCCTGTATTTGTTTTGCAGGGTTGCTTTATTTATTATTTCTCTGTTCCATTTTCTCCAATCCAATCCTTTTCTTCTTACAGTACTTGTCCCGGTCTACCACCAAGACCCGGACCATGCTCTAGAACAGGCTTAGAACAGCAACGAACAGGGGAAATACCACATCCACATCAGTCAGTCTAATTTCAGATGACGCAAATGCTTCAGACAACTGGAATGTATGCATCATCACACCACAAGGGGGTGACTGGACGGTAGTAGAATGTTATAACCTCAGAACCATTTCGAGTAACGATAAGCAATGTATGTGACCTGTTGAAAAGTTATGTTTTATTCATCAAATAAAGGAACCCTCAAATCAGCATAAAGTGTACAATAAAATGTATTGTACACTTTATGCTGATTTGAGGGTTCCTTTATTTGATGTAATGCAACAACAAAAACCTAAGCTATTCTGGGAAGATGATGGCCAGAAGTTGGAGTGGTAATTTAATTATGAAGTATGTAAGACAGAACAGTTTTTTTTCTAGAGGCTGGAGTAGAAGACAATCTCAGCTCTTCCAAGTACTGTAGGTCCACGTCCGGTCTCCTGTTATGATGTGGGGTAACAGGACCAATGTCGCAAACTTCTGGGAGTGAGAGTATCATTAACAACCAGGAATAGACTGGGTGACGACTACGAAGAGTGGGGTGACAACTGAAGAGACAGAGGAGGGCCGGAGAGACAGCGACCAGGTGTGGAGAGGGTTGGCAGCCCCAGCCATACTTCTACCGTGAGGAGGAACCCTAAAGCTACAGACTGCGCGGCGGTAAAACCTGCAAGGAGGGTTGAAAATCAGCCTCGGTGCAACTCGAGATGCTGTAACTGGTCGGGTCGCCTGGAGGAGGGTGTCTGTTGCAAGACCCCAAACACCCAAAGATTCCAAGAAACAACACTGATGATGTGTCCAAGTTTGTGCATCAGTAGATTCTTAACTATAATTATAATTAATTACTGGTATGTGATCTGCCATGACATGAAGCTTGGGTGATTTTAGTTGGTTATTCATTTGATAATTGTTTGTGAACATGTCATGTCGGTTCATTGTCATTGTCTAAGTAAAATGAAAGTAAAAGTGTCCTGTATTGCCGGATACAGCAAAATGTACATGTAGTCTAATAAGTCTATGTTTAATCATTGCTACATCAATAAAAGTGTCCTGTAATTTGAACATGAGCTGGACTTCCTCCTTGGAAGCATGACACTCAAAAATCTAGTATATATTGCGTGGCACAGAGCTCTGAACACTGAACATAAGAATGCATGAGCACCCACGCTGTGGGGTGTGAAAGGCCATTGTTTGAACTGGACTTTCAACACCTTCCAATACCAATAAACAATTATTGTGTATGTTTTGTTCAGCCAATTGACTGCCGTACCCCAACGGATCCACTGTACCATTCCACCTCCATTTCTCTACCACCATACCCCCCCCACCCCCCTTCATCTTTCTATTATTTTTCTTTCTGTCCTCTCATGCCATCTGTAATCACAGACTCCATCCTGCTATTTCTGGGTACATCTGTTTTTTAACGTGGCTCGCTGTAATTCCACATTTATCCACAATATACAGTACTGTATCATTACAACAGAGATGGTAGGCTACTTGTTGTATACGGGTGTCTGGGTAGCTCAGTCGGTAGGGCACTTGTCTTTGGACCACAAGGTTCTGGTTTTGGATCCCATCATCCCGGGCACCATCAACCCATCAACTATCATGTGTACTGGGGGAGCTGATGCTATATGTGTTGCGCTCAATCACCCAGGGGCCTATAGTGCATTGTAAAGAGCATAGATTATCCAAGATAGCAACAATAAACCACTGTGACTTACACATTTCATTTTTGTTGCAGTCTCTCTCTCTCTCCCTCTCTCATTCGTTCTCGAGCAATATAAACACTTTCCCTTCCCTCATAACTGTGAGCAATGCAACTCCTAACAAATAAATACGCCCTCTCTCGTGCACGCCCGCTCAGTATGTCTGATTCTGTTTGGCAATGTTTTTGGATCTCAATGGAAATATATAAACTGCAGGGATGTGAGAAGAACTCTATCTATCACGAATAAAATGCTGGGACCAAAGGCTATCTGTCTGTGTGCAGTGAAAAGGGGATGGGCCGTTGAAAGCATGGAAAAATAACAGATCTTCAAGCTAAAAACGTGTCGAGTAGAGACGCTGTGTTAGCTAAGCTTGTAGATGTATTTCGCATAACAGCAAGGAGGCTTTTTCCAAAGGAAAGGACGGTGCATAACATAGTATCATAAAAATACAAACTGTACGGTAAATCTGAAATGTGAAAATATAAAATGTAGTGTGTTGGATTTCCTATGGCATGCATTATTGTCTCCACCAGGCCGAAGGCATGGGGGGAGAGTATGTTTTGCACTCCGTCCGTGTGTGTGTCCTTCCTTCCTTCCTTCCGTCCGTCCTTCCGTCCGTCCGTTATCAGCTAATCTCCGGTACCGTTGGCCCGATCCATGCCAAACTTTGCACACACACTCCATGGATGCCAACGATGAACCTCTGCCCCAAATATTCCTCAACGGCCCGTTATAGCGCCACCATGAGGCCGATTTAGGCAAAACACATTTCTGTAGATTACTCGTACACATTTTATCCATACATCACACAATTCGGTATACACTATCTCCATAGTCATGTGATCAACACAGATCTGCACAATTTCCCATGTTCCATCCTGATTGGCTAATATTGGCTTCCAAAGCTCACATGATTGGTCCGTTTCGAACAAAATGCCACAAATCACAAACACAGTGTGCAATTTCCGTGAAATTATACACGCACATTTCCACTAGGCCGAGGACATGCCACTCATTATTTTCCGAATCAGCCTCATGGTGGCGCTATAACAGGCCAATTCCTGTGTTTAGCTATAACTTCATCAATCTGTATACAACTTATGTATGCGCACTCCCTAGAGGCCATGGAAAAACATTGTCTCTGCATCCCTCCACATCTGCCGGTTATAGCGCCACCATGAGGCCGATTTCTGCTAAACACATTGCTTATGTTAGTCGCACAGATTTCATCCAAATCTCACGCAAATCGGTACACATGATCTCTGTAGTCATGTGATCAAGACGAGTCTGTTGGATTTATCAGATTCTACACTGATTGGCTAACATTGCCTTCTAAAGTTTTCAGGAGTGGCCCGTTTCGTTCAAAATGCTGCACATGTCCTGCTCATCCAGAATTCTATCCTCAGAGATTCTATGAGTGATCTGGCTCTGCATTTCCTCAACAAAATGAAGAAAATTGTTGCAAAAAACAAACAAACAAAAAAACATGTTTATATTACTCCTAAACCTTTTGCCAAACATCACACACACTCCTATCCTCCTGGTGGAGACCTGTGCCCAGAAGGGCACTTTTTCTAGTTATTTCTGCATAGAGAGGAAGCAATTGCACTAATGATGTTCTAGACTAGAGCTAGAAGAGACATGGATAAACAATGTGCGCCTTTGGTAATTAGTGTGGAAAGATAACTATTCATTCTTCGATGAGGTGCCGTCCTCAGCCTAAACTCCTGACTAGAATATAGAATAGAATACTCCTGAAGTCTCTAAAACAGTAGTGACTGTGAAAGATTAGATTAACCACACTGTGTAACACTTGTGTAATGTTGTGTCTCCCTCTGTTATGTATTTTTGTTTGTCAGTGATGTTTTATGTGTGGCTGCAGCAGGGGTGAAAGCCCAAGACAAATTTCCTTTCCTTTTCCTTTGACTTTGACCGTGAAGGGATTTGGTCATAAAATGGTTAAAACATTAAAACCCCAATGCAAACACAAGGAAATATATCCACAAAGCTGCAATTTGGAGGTTGAAGCCAACACAGACTGTTGCAATACTTCTAGGCCTTTGACAAGGCATCCAAGGAATCTAGTGGAGATGGAATTACGACCTAAGAATTATATATTATAGCTCAAAATACAAAGTTGCTTGTTATAACCATAGATATATATAAACACTAGATGGCTCAAGGCGGAGTTTCTGACGTCGTTCACCCGGCAGCCATTTTACTTCGGGGCTACAGTACAGTATGTTCAATGGCAGCTCAAACAGAAACAGTCATAACTCGCTCAAATCTTGACGGATTTACAAACGGGTTGGTTTATTACAAACGTTGTCAACGTGACTATGATTCAGGACGCTTATCTGCTTAATTTATGTTTTTTATATGAACGTCGTATAAAAGCATATAAGTATGCGGACGTCTCTGACGTTTATAACAAACCAAACCGTTTGGAAATCGGTTGAAAATTGAGCAAGTTATGGTCATTTAAGAGTACATGCCCCATAGACACAATGTTATGTGTCCCGAGGTAAGATGGCCGCCACGTAACGACGTCGCTCTCCATTGGCCAACAGCGCGGGTGAGCTATCTAGAGTTTATATATATCTATGGTTATAACAAGCATTCAAGAGGCCAAGTGAGAGAGAACCTGAGTAGCAGCTAAGACTGGACCTATCTGCCATGTTTGGTCAAAATGAGTCTTCAGTCTCTAGAACAGGGGTTCTCAACCCGTGGGTCGCGACCCCTCGGGGGGTCGCCAAATTATTTTAGGGGGTCCCCAAATTATTTTCAAAAAAAAAAAAAAAGAAAAGAAATCACGATTTTTCAATAGCTAAATTATAACAATGCTTAAAACGGACTTTTCAAGATGGCGGCAAGCTAGACGGACGTGTGTCTCTCAACTCCGCAGCTTGTTACAAATTATTTAACAAAAAAAACAGACTAATGGAAAAGTGAGCAGTTTTATTTAAGCAACCTGATGATGAATAACAAAAGAATGCCCAAACGAGGTGGCAAAAATCAAGCCAAGTTGAGCTTTGGTTCTGCTGGGTCCAAGGAAAGCGGGGAAGCTAATGCTAGCAACATGGCTGGGGCTGAGAGCTCGGGAGCTGAGATGGAAGACACGGGCCGTCGCTCGGAGAGTGCAAGTTGCTCTATTCTCGAGGCTATCAAGGAGATGAAATCCGAATTCTCACAAAAGTTAGATTCAGTCATGTCGGCGATTGAAGGTATGAAGAAAGAGGTCGGAGATTGCAAAGAACGAGTCAAGGGTGCGGAGACTCGCATCTCTGGCACTGAGGACATTGTTGCTAGCTTACAGGCTAAGGTCCAGGACCTGGAAAAGAAGTACAAGCAAATGGAGCTAAAGGTTCTGAGCGGAGAAACAAGGTCCAGAAGATCCAATGTGAGATTGGTAAATTTGCCAGAGAAGACAGAGGGTTCTGATGCTTGTGACTTTCTCGAGCAGTGGCTGGTAAAAACATTGGACTTAACGTCGAAGCTAACCATTGAAGTGGCCCACAGGATTGGGCCGAGAAGAGAAGACAACGCTCCTCCGAGGACTCTCATCATGAAATTCCTGGACAATAGAGACAAGGTGAAGGTGATGAGGGCTGCTCGAACCAAGGGCCAAATCAAGCACGGGGATACATCTATAAAACTTTATCCCGATTTAACCGACGAGGTGCGCAAGCAGCAAAAAGTTTTTGACTCGGTCCGACAAAAACTTCGAGAGATCCCTGGGCTACGTCAAGGAATAATGTTTCCAGCTAGGTTATTGGTGACATATAAAAACAAAACTCAGTCCTTTGACAAACCAGCGGACGTGGATGACTTTATTCGACGAATAAAAGACGTGTCTGGAGCAGTCAGCAGTGGAGCCGCGGAGAAGTGAGGATGTGAGGTAGGCTGGCTAGCTAGCTAGCCCGAGGCAGCTAAACCAACACGGGGCACAGAACTTTTTATATATCCCTTTAATGTATTTTTTTCTATACAGTAAACCGTGATATAATTTTGATATGTTCAGATCATAGTTGTGCTCGGCACGCGATATTATTTTATACTGAGTTGTACTCTGAATGACGTTAAATGTTTTGGTTTTGGTGTCTCGATTTGTTTTGAATGATATGCTAGCTTGTTGTTATCTTGGAGATACTGTTAGCTGAAGGCTAATATGTTGGGGGCCGTGGGGGTTCTTTTTTTCTCCCCGTCTTTGTTTATGGTTCAGGCTGATGTTTTTTTTTGGTTGGGGAAGCTTTATATTATTATTATCCTATAACTAGATCGTGTGGTTTGTACTTATTATAGTAATTGGGGCTAAATGATGACACTATAGTACCGTGTCTCGGCACGGGACTCAATTTCCCATGATGCATCTGGGTCCCGGTTTTGTATTTCAGTTCCGGATCATTGTACAGACCTAAGGGTCATCTTAATTTTGAGGGAGCACCACTGCTGGTACCCTCCGGTACTACACCCGGATTTATAGTATAGCATTTTGTGTAGTGTCCCCTGCCACAGGGCTTTCATGGCACAACTTTGAAGGGATAGATTGCAGAATAGTGTACTCTTTTGGTACACATTTATATTTCGTTTTACATTAAATACACAATCTAAAATTAAAAGAAGGCAATGGGTGGGGGGGGGGGGATTTAATAAAACCAGGAAAACTATGTTTTTGGATAGTTCACTACTAAGGGTTGTGTGTGCACATGTATGTATATGCATGCATGTGCGTGTATGTGCATGTGTATATACAGTATTATTATACAAAAAATAATTTATTAAAAAATAAAGTATAATTATATTATATATTTAAAAAAAAAAAAAAAAAAAAGAGATGGGGGAAGGGAAAGGATTGAACATCGGTTGTAAAAAAAAATATTTTGTTTTTTTTATTTTATTTTTATTTTCTGCTCAAGGTCTAATACTATGGTTTAAATTCTGTTTTCACTTATATTGGGGGAGGGAGAGTTTATCACGAGGCGAATGGTGATGCTGGGTCATTCCTCACATTGTGTGGAGTGGTCTTTAACCTTTTTGAAGTGGGAAGCAGGGGGGGGGGGGGCAAGCCTACTCGATGGGCTCAGGGGTTTTGGGGTTTTTGTTTTTCAGGCTCACTATCGCAGCCTTTGTTTTCATGTTATGTGTTTATTTGTTTGTTGAAGGCACTGCTCTAAATTCAGGTTCAGAAAAGTCATTTGAGATATGTGATTATGGCTAGAGAATTGGAGGTTAAATTCACTTCATGGAATTGTAGGGGTTTACAAAAAATCAAAAAGGTTAAGCAGGTGATGGGAAGGTTAAAAGATATCCACTCGAGTATTGTCTTTCTCCAGGAAACGCATTTGATACTGAATGAGGATATTAGGATTAGGAAAAGATGGCGAGGGGAGGTGTTTTCAGCACCTTTCACTTCCCAGGCTAGGGGGGTCATGACTCTTATACACAAATCTATCCCATTTAATGTTACTAAGGTAATTGCCGATAAAATGGGGCGATATTTGATAATTCAAGGTAATCTTTTTGCAGAGTGTCTTATTTTGGTAAATATCTACGCACCGAACAATGATGACCCAAAGTTTTTCAGTAACTTATTTATATTATTGACATCTCTTGGGGGTCATTATCTGATAGCGGGGGACTGGAATGTGACCCCTAATCCTACTGAAGATAGATCTACTCATTCAGACAAAACTCACTCTAAAAGTAGGGAAGTTATTCACCAGTTTTCCAAAGACTTAAATCTTAGAGACATATGGAGAGATAGAAACCCTGGTGTATCTGCATACTCATGCTATTCTAGTACATACAAAACGTACAGTAGAATTGATTTATTTCTGGTTTCTGCAAGTCTTGTAAATAGAGTTAAGGACTGTGTGTATGATAGTATCCTAATTTCAGATCATGCTCCTAATAGTTTGATTTATGTAGACCCAGGTCGGATGCGGGACCCCCCTAAGTGGAGGTTTGAGCAGAGATGGCTCCAGGACCCTGAGCTGATAACTTTTTTGGAAGAACAAATAGACACCTATTTTGCTACAAATACGGATGAAACATCGGCAACTATAAGGTGGGAAGCATTTAAGGCTTTTATTAGGGGACAGATTATAAATTTTACGAGCTCCAAAACAAAGAAAAACAAACAAAAAGTTATATTACTGGAATCAAAAATTAAAGCTATGGAAGGTTCTTATTTTAAGAAGCCTTGTCCTAAATTACATCAGGAAATATTATTATTACGTGCACAATATAATGAAATATCCGCTTCCAAAGCAGAAGCTAATTTGTTAAAGCTCAAACAAACTATCTTTGACCAGGGTGAGAAGTCTGGCAGGGTTCTAGCCTGGCGCATTAAACAAATGCAAACTGAAAGAGCAATCAACATGTTAAAAAATGATGTTGGGGAGACGATAGAAGACCCTATCCAAATTTGCGAGGCATTTAGAGATTATTATGGTAAATTATATAGCTCCGAGACAAATCAAGAAGATGTAGTTGAGAGCTCCTTTTTGGATGGAATTAATATTCCTAAAATTCGAGAGGAAGACAGTAAAAAGCTGGGGGCAGATGTGAGTATTGGTGAGATTTTGGAGGCAATGAGTAATATGAAGTCTGGAAAAGCTGCAGGGCCTGATGGTCTGCCGATAGACATTTATAAAAGATTTGCGGGCAGATTGGCGAAACCCCTCTTGGACATGTATACTGAATCTTTTGAAGAGGGAGTATTGCCTCCCACTTTGAGAGGAGCCCTCATTATACTTTTGCCAAAACCTGGTAAATCAAATGATAGATGCGAAAATATGCGTCCAATCAGCCTCTTAAATTCTGATCTTAAGATACTTTGCAAAATACTTGCAAAGAGACTAGAACTTATCCTACCTGAAATTATAGATGAGGACCAGAATGGGTTCATGGTGGCCCGCCAGGGTTTTCACAATGTAAGGAGAGTATTGGATTTATTGCATGTCCAGGAGGGGGCGCCAGATACAGCCTTTTTATCTCTCGATGGGGAAAAAGCTTTCGACCGCGTAGAGTGGCCGTTTCTATTCGAGCTTCTTGGTCGATTTGGCTTGGGGGAGAACTTTTGTAAATGGGTAAGACTGTTGTATAACGATCCATATGCAGAAATACTAACCAACAATAATATATCTAGACCGATTAGGATCCATAGAGGCTGTAGACAGGGATGCCCTTTATCACCACTCTTATTTTTGATCGCAATTGAACCATTTGCAATTGCTGTAAGGGAACATACACTAATTACAGGTATTAATATAGAAAATCTAGAGCACCGCATATCTTTATATGCTGATGATGTAATATTATTCCTGAAAAATGTGGAGATATCTGTCCCAGCTATTCTGGATCTAATAACATCGTATGGTCGCATATCTGGCTACAAAGTAAACAACTCTAAGTCATCCATTATGCTTCTGAACTCGGAAGAAAGATCAAACCCTCCCGGTCATGTTCGTCACTTCAGACCAGTAAATGCCTTTACTTATTTGGGAATCCAAATCGTGCCAAGGTTGGAAGAGGTTGTGAATGCCAATTATAACCCAATTTTAGCCACAATCGAAAATTCAATTAATAGATGGTCAAGTCTTTCAATATCTTTGATCGGCAGAATTAATATACTCAAAATGAATGTACTTCCCAAGCTATTGTATTTGTTTCAGAACGTACCCTTGTCACCTCCACCAAACTTCTTTTCTAGAACCAGGAAATTGTTTACCAACTTTATTTGGAACAATAGACGTCCTAGACTTAGATTGTCCTTACTTTGTCTACCCTATGATAGGGGAGGATTACAGTGTCCTAACTTGCTGTGGTATTTTTGGGCAGCTCAATTGAGAACACTAATGTTCTACTTTACAACGGATGCGGCGCCGGCATGGAAAGATGTGGAATCAAGCTCCTTGAAGTTACCACTCCCCCTTTATATTTACTCAGATACTTATAAAAACCTAAAAAGAATTACAAGCAATCCTATAGTTAAAACAATGATTGAAGTCTGGCATGAGGTTAATATATTTTTGGGAGAACATCCACGTCTCTCTCGCTTCAGCCCAATATGGGGTAATAATCAATTTGTGCCAGGTAGAGCTGATGGGGGGTTTAAATTGTGGGCTGATAGGGGAATAGGTCAATTAAGGGATGTATTTGAGAGGGGTCGGGGGAGTATGCTCTCGTTTGAGGAACTGGTCATTAAATATGATATCCCTCGCAAACACTTCTTTAAATATCTGCAACTGAGGGACTTTATTAGAACTAATCTGGGGCAATCCATGCTGGCCCCATCCATGTCTGTGCTGGAGAAAGCTTTGGTTAATGACCCATTCGGAAGGGGGTTAATATCAGATTTCTACGCCCTATTGGTTGACTTTTCTCCGGAATCCTCGGAAGATAGGCTTAATGCCTGGAGAACAGATATTCAGGAGGATTTAACAGTGGAACAATGGAGTACGGCTTGTGCACAAGCTCAATCCCAGACTGGGAATACTCGTCTAAAACTTCTACAATACAATTGGCTTATGAGAGTGTACATTACACCAGTTAAACTTAATAAGTATAATTGTAATATTCCAGATGTATGCACCAGATGTGGTGAAGATAGAGGCACATTGTTCCACTGTCTATGGTCCTGTCCAAAATTGATTGAGTTTTGGGGGAAGGTCGGGCAGGAAATACAGAAGATTTTGTCAATAAATATTGTACCAGAACCAAAGTTCTTCCTGCTCGGTCTATATCCGGAGGGACACAAGATAAAGCGTAATGAACAAATGTTTATAGATATATGTCTTTTACAAGCTAAGAGAGTGATAGCATTGACCTGGAAGAGGCCGGACAAACCAAGTATTACACAGTGGTTCAGAGAATTGTCTTTATGTCTACCTTTGGAAAAGATTGCATACATTCTTAAGGACAAACAAGAAATGTTTCAGGAGGTGTGGGGCCGTTTTATGAGATACATAAAGAACAATAATTTGTCACATCTAATGGATGGAGCTGAAGAGGAGTAGTGCTGTTGTTGTTGTTGTTTTTTGTTTTGTTTTGTTGTTTTTGGTTATTGTTGTTTTGCTTTCTTTATATCAGTAATTGTCTTGTACTGTTCATTGTTGTTTTTTGTATATGTGTATTGTCATTTGTGTGTAAAAAGGAAAATAAATATATTGTTGAAAAAAAAAAAAAAAAAACAATGCTTAAAACACCAAAAGGGGTTCCCGCCCAAAATGGTTTAAGGTTATTGTAGCAGTCAATTTCGGGAGTCGGGAGGGGGCGGGGGGGGGGGGGATTGGGGGGTCCCGAGACATTGCCAAAGCATTTCCGGGGGTCCCCGACCAAAAAGGTCTGCTCTAGAACAGAAGAAATGGCTGAATAAATGAACTGAGATGATATATGCTAAAAATCCTCAAATGCATATTGTTCCAATGCTCTCACATCCACTCTGCTTGTGTGCATGTGTGTATGCGTGCGTGCGTGTGTGTCAGTGTTGATTTCATCAACTAAAACTAAGACGAAAAATGTTCGCCGACTACCTTTTTTCACAGACGAAAACTAAATGGAAACTAAATGAAAACTAAGCTATGATGACTAAAACTAAGACTAAATATACGGACAATTTCGTCAACAAATAAAAACTAGACTAAAATGTTAGGAAGGGACTAGTGTACAAGAGATCCAGTATAAGTCATTTTACACTTGGTTGCATGCTGAAAATAGCAGATCTACAAGATCACAACGTGTCGTGCTGTGGCGCGTTGTGAGCTTGTAGATCGGCTATTTTCAGCAAGTGTAAAAACAGTCATTACGATGGCATCAAAGCCTGCCAAAACACATTTTAGTCGACTAAAACTAGACTAACACTAAGACATTCCAGGTGACTCAAATGCTGCCAAAAACACTGGTGTGTGTCATATATTGTAATATTCCATTAACATGTATTCAAGAGAAACAGATGTTACAGTCAGAATTGTGTGTGTGTGCGTGCGTGCGTGCGTGCGTGCGTGCGTGCGTGCGTGCGTGCGAAGCATATCTCGTAAGTGGTTTCATTGCTCAAGTGCAAGCATGGGTCATTTTGACGTCCATGTTTCCCTGTTAACCTCCCCGTTAACCTCATCTCCAAGGAGAATGATAGAGATCAAGGCAGAAAGAGGAATGGAGGGATCCGAAAACTAAGGCGGTTGTCGGTTGGGAACAAAAAAAGTCTAAAAACCCCACTAGACTAAAGTGTTTGAACCAAATGACACAGCCATCCTTAGAGCCCTGGCCTGCAATCTCAAATGAATGTGCCATTTTTTGTTTATAATATTATATGATTATTGTCTCCTCCGGCACCGTTGGCCAGATCAACGGAAAACTGTGCACACACACTCCCTGCATGCCAGAGCATAACCTCTGCCCCAATGATTTCACATCAGACTGTTATAGCGCCACCTGGAGGCCAGTTCTTTGCAAAAACTCTTTTTGAATAAGTACTCCTACAGATTTTGTCCAAACATCACACAAATCGGTACACAGTGTCTCTATAGTCATGTGATCAAATTGTTCATATCCCTGATTGGTTAAGATTGTTCCTAAGTTTGGAGGAGTGATCTTTCCCACATTCCAACTAGAACAACTTGAGCTTGAACTTCACAATGAAGTTGACCATTATAAAACAGATATTTCCGGCCCTTTATTAAGATTGGCACATTCAAAAGTCACTGTAAAATATCCGGGACCATGCAGGCTTTGTCACAGTAAATACATATGGCAGTTGGCAACCACGTTTTAGTGCTGCAATGTTCAATCTACAATTTATGTGAATGATAGTTAAAAGTCACAAGTGAGGGGCACTCTTATCATACATCATACAATCAAATCATCACATTCCGTGGTACACACAAACACACAGCTGGGCATAGGATAAGATCACACCCCAGTGTGAAGTCTGTGGTGCCTTTGATGAGTTATCATACATCATACAATCAAATCATCACATTCCGTGGTACACACAAACACACAGCTGGGCATAGGATAAGATCACACCCCAGTGTGAAGTCTGTGGTGCCTTTGATGAGTTGATCTGCTGCACCCACACGGACATGAAGGTGCACAGGAAGTTCCATGGCATTCCAGCCTGTGGTTTTTGAGATACTGTTACAACACTGTCTGTCCATGTTCGATGGACAGACCAATCAACTGACCAACTCTGTCATTACAGCTGCGCCAGCTAGTGGGGTTAAAAAGGAAAGTGTGCTTGCACAATGCGAATGCCATCTCCATATCCACTTTTCACTCTCACCCTCATATCTCTCATATATATGCCCCACACACACACACACACACACACACACACACACACACACACACACACACACACACACACACACACACACACACAGTGAATCCTTTACTTTGACACAAAAATACATGTGAGAGCGGTTTGAGATTAAACATTTTAGCACAGAATGAAATAAGCCCCCTCTGGTGACATCGCTGATGTCATATGGGTACCACCATAACATCACTGATGTCACCAGAGAACACAAACACATGTCTCTTACCAAACAGGCCTCCCAGCAGGCAGCTTGATATGGATGGCTGGATCATATTCTGACTTGAGCTCCGACCTTCAGTTACCCAGCGCCGTCAGAAGAACTCTGTGTGTATACACGTGCGCGCGCACACACACACACACTGACACACACTTTAGTCCACGGTTCGACAGTGTGATCAGTGGGAACGGATTGTGATGGAGACAGACCTCAGAGATTCCTCAGGTTCTCCTAGTGTTGCCAAACATTGCTGAATCAGCAGAAAAGCCATTCATTCACACAGGTCCACTGGTTGGTATTCCCTGTTCCTCTGCGTCTTATTGCCCTGGAGAGCCTGAAAGCATGAGGTACAGAAAAAAGGTAAGCATTAAGGTAACACGCATCAAGAAAGGAATTCAGGACAAAACATATGGGGGTGGTGGGAGGCAAATGTGTAGTCACACTGACAGAGACCGGTGATACCACAGTGAAAGAGTTTGAAAGCATCATAAATAATAAACTCATTGAAACCCATTCAGTAGTTCATAGTTTGATTCAACAAGTGTAGTATTGTGGCAAAAATATAACCTTCACTGAGGCCTAGACAATACAATTGTCAAATAAATCTGAGAGTATACAGAGGTATGGTTACAATACAAATGGATAACGGTTTCACACCGTATGTGTACAACATTTCTTGCTTTGGGGGTCATACTGAATGTGCGCACTAGACCCATGCTCTGTGGTTGATTTATGGACATGGTAATGTGATGCCTTTGGCTATTATGCAGACCTCTAAAAACTGTGCCATTTTGTCAGCACTCCCCCCCCGCTAAATGACAGTAATAATTATGTAAATAACTATCAATATCAAAAGACATTCACTGATACGAATCCCAAATTTGAGGCACTCCTGCTATGGAAGTCGGGGTCACAGACAGCGATGAATAGCAGCATTGTCTTCCATCCAGTACAGTGCCCCAAAAAGTAATGCGATTCCCAAAGCAAAAATGAGTCAGTTACTGACAGCCAGTCTGAAACAGGCAGCACTGTTACAGTGGCAATGTGAAATTAGTGACCCTGACTTGTTTTGGCTCGTTTTACCAAAGTGATGGGAGTTAAACACACCTACATGGATGCTGCCGAGTCCCGACACCGGAACATCAGTGGACAATTACTTAATATTATTTTCGCTAACGAGGGCATTCAACAATCATCGTTTTCATGAGCCTGTGCTGTGAGTGTGAGGCTTGAAAGGCTGGATCTGTGGTAAGAGGTGGACTGTTAATAAGTAACCACTGCACACACTATTTGTGAATGGCAAGACGACTTCCTGAAGTTCCTGACCCATAGTGCAGAGTGCTGCATGCACCAATACAGAACAACAATACAGAAAAGAATTCTATTGCAATGGTTTTCAACCCTTTTCGTATCAAGGTCCATTATTTATTCGGCATTAACTCTTGAGAGCGTACATTTTAAATGTGGTTTCATTTTACATAAGGGTCCATTTGGTTACCAACTCTCCATCATTTAGCTGTGGACCACCTGGAACCCCCTCAAGGACCTCTGGTGGTGAAAACAATGGACGTTTTTTGGGGGAAATCACCCTCTCCTCCTTGCAACGACGTAGAGTCTGTGGGGGCCGGGGGGCCAGGGCCCCCATGAGGAATTGGACCAGGGATCTCGGCCCCCATGAGGAATTGGACCTGAATATATATTCGCCTCGGTTCGTCCCGTTTGTGCCGCATCAGGTCGCGCCCGTTCGCGCAATTCTCGTCTTGCATTGACTGTGTATACAATCGTGCCGCTCTAACCATCCAAGTCTGGCACCTTAACACGTACTGTCCGGGGCGGGGGTGGTGGGGGGATCTACACATGCAGATCAGGCATTGAAATGCTAATCTGGGTGCTTAACCTGGCAGGTATGTGTGTGAGGAGCTGATCACAGTCACAGATAGAGGGAAAGTGTTATATTTGGCCTATTATTTATGCTATATATTATTGACCGCGTCTGTGTCACAGTCTCACAGTCACAGACATTGTGCACACGAGAGAGAGAGAGAGAGAGGGAGAGGGAGAGAGAGAGAGAGAGAGGGAGAGGGGTGCTGCGTGTTAAAAAATAAATAGGCTACTCATCTTTGTGTTCTGTTTCACCTTATTGCTGCGTGACCATCACAGGGAAAAGCAACAAGGGGTTTAGACGCGAAAAAGTCCGTTGTGGAGAAAATGAACTATAGCCTATGCACTCCTCACAGAGTGATTAGACTACTAATGAGTGACAGGTGATGCCACTTTTGGAGCGTGGCTGAGGATGTCTGTTGGAGAGAGTGTGAGTGAGACAGAACCTGCCGAGGCGGACAGGACTATAGCCTGCAATCATGGCATTTAAACATGCTCTTCTGTTTATAAACTAAACACTGTTTAAAAAGTGTTACAAATAAGTGTTTAGAACCTAAACGCTTGAGTTTAGTGTGAAAAGAAAAAACAACAACTTTTTTTTTGCCCCCCACAATGAGTGGACAATAAGATTACCAAAAACACAAAGAGCTAGCACTAAATAACCACAACAGGTCTTTGAGTGTTCAAATCGAACCAAGTGTACCCTCTCAGAGTCATGGTGTACTTGGAAATAAAGCTAGCAAATTAATGAGCTCAACAAATTAAGCATTAATTGCCTGTTTGAATGTGCATGCTCAAGTATAGTATGACACAAAAAACAGGGTGATACTAATGTGTTGGATAACTGGGGTGCATACTTAGTTTAGACTAGTCATTGGCTAGACATGGGTTAAGGTTAGGTTTAGGTGTGCTGCCCCGTGGGAGGTTAGGTTTAGGGTGAGGGTTTGAGATAGGTTGTAGTTGTAGCTTGTAGTTGTAGGACTAATGACTTGTCTTTAGAACCAATGACTAGTCTAAACAAAAAACTGTCCAAACTAAATAGGCCTACTGCACCTGGATAACTTCATGTGTGTTTTGACAGTAGAGCAGATAGTGTCAACAGTCATAGCCAGTAGGCATATTATAGGCTCGACTGCTATGAGACTAATCTGACAGGCCATTACGCCAGGGCTCCACCGGACGCGTTGCGTTGCGTCTGCGTCGCGTCAAAAAACGCACCGGTTCAATTTTAATGCACGCGTCGCGTCTCCGTCAACGCGGGCAGTGGAGCCACCCTTCATTGATTAAAAAGGGAACATTCCCTGACGGTGACGGAGACGCGACGCTGACGCGCCCGGTGGAGCCCGGCCGTTACGGCCGGGCTCCACCGGGCGCGTCAGCGTCGCGTCTCCGGGAATGTTCCCTTTTGTTCCCTTTTTAATCAATGTTCCCTTTTTAATCAATGAAGGGTGGCTCCACTGCATTAAAATTGAACCGGTGCGTTTTTTGACGCGACGCAGACGCAACGCGACGCAGACGCAACGCAACGCGTCCGGTGGAGCCCGGCCGTTACGGCCGGGCTCCACCGGGCGCGTCAGCGTCGCGTCTCCGTCACCGTCAGGGAATGTTCCCTTTTTAATCAATGAAGGGTGGCTCCACTGCCCGCGTTGACGGAGACGCGACGCGTGCATTAAAATTGAACCGGTGCGTTTTTTGACGCGACGCAGACGCAACGCAACGCGTCCGGTGGAGCCCTGGCGTTAGGCTACACTGTTTATTTCATATCTGCGTATCCCGATTAATTGAATATGAAGGACCACAATGGAAACAAGCCATATAGGCTTTCTTGTGTTTTAAATCCTATAGCAGACATTAGTTGTATTGAACTGTATTCCTGTGTTTTTTTCCCCTGCAAACTAGCTGTTAACAAAGTATTCAATCAAAGTTAAATGGCCAATAGCCAGCGGGCTGATTCAATCAGAAGGATTAGTTTCCTCTAAATTCACTTTACTTTTCTCTCTAGCTGATGCCAAATTAAAACAGGGAACATCAGGAGACCAACCGAAGTTACCGAACTGTGGCAGCGGTGGCCGAACGGATAGCGGCGCGGTCTAGATACCGGAAGGTTCCCAGTTCGAACCAGCCGTCCGACACGTTAAAATTACCACCGCTGAAATGCCCTTGAACAAGGCATCAACCACTACGATGAAATGTGTTCTATGAGCAGGGCCTGGCTGGAAACAAGTTCTTGAGCTTAGCCCAGATACCCTGGGTAAATATAGATTTCATTTCATTTCATTTCATTTATTAAAACACTAAAGCAGCTGCCGCGTTTAATTAGCCTATAGGCCTAATCTTTTTGATGTGCAGCAGTGCGACAATAAAGTCGCATGCTTCCTATAACCAAGGGAGAACGCTCTGTTTCGTTGCAGCCTGCAGGTTCTATATGCACGAGATTTGAGCGCTATGCAGAGTTTTGGAGCGTGTAATATTTGAGTGGTGAGCGGAGCAGGCGAAGCGAAGGTCTTTATATAGGCCTAATGCCTGGTACGCCCACCATAGCATGTCATCATAATGTACACATATACATTACAATCATATAGATAGCCAGGCTACTGTAGGATAGCGCGGTAAGCGCCGAGATTGGTGGGGATATTTTTAGTCGCTCCTATTTGGGTGACGTCTGGTGGGCTGTGACCTCTCGCTTGTTGTGAATGTGTGCCATGCGGTCGGTTCAAGTGGCTGCTCAGCTGAACTACTGTGAACAATTGGGCTAAGAAAAGAAATTGTGCTGAGTTCAGCAGCTCGGATGAGGATATACTATCATTTACAGTAACCAAATGAAATCTGTAGCTGCACCTGGTGGTGAAATGAAAGTTGAAACATATGATGAGGTCACTGAGCTCAAGCAACCCCTCTCTCTCTCTCTCATGGCATGGGTGAAATCAATGTTTGCATTTTCAAGTAAACTTGCAGCAAAGGTCAGTGGTTCCCCTGGCCTCCACGCAGGGTTAGGGTTGCACTGGTGAGAATAACCCCACCGAGCCACGTACACGACCCGTCATGACAGACATGCGTTCAGGTGACAGGTCCATAATATATTATGAATTTGATATCTATATTTTTAACTCTTAAATTGACTCTCGATCTGGTCAACTCGGTGTCCGGGACACACGTGCGCACAGAGAGAGAGAGAGAGAGAGAGAGAGAGAGACTTCTTGGGGAGACGTCTTGGGGCTGCATGAGTTCATTATGGATCTTTCTTCCCATAATATAGCCACATTCATAATTCCTATGGATTAGGCTACTTGTCTGTATAGGCTAACTAAAACAAACATTGCATATCTGATATCTGCTAACAACTCACGTATATTGCAGAATTACACGAGCTACCTACGACACGTTACAAATGAAACCATAAACCTTTATTACCAAGCTAAGCAAACCGTTTTTCGAGCGCCCCTGTTGAAGCAGAAGCAAACACCTGGAGAAAGTGAAAGCACGAGCTGTAGCCTAATACCCGAGCCCCCAACATCAAAGTATATAGTAATATAGTAAATGATATTATATATGAGGCTACATACCTGTTTCTCCAGGGAATGTTGGCCTTTTTTTAAAACTCGCAAAGGTGCAGAATCGCAGAAACAAACAGCAGCGCGTACAGCCTACTGTCACACACATTGACAAAAGGAGACTTGAACCAATAAAGCTAAACTTCAGTTCCACGCCGATGCAGGAGGATTAGCGGTATATCCGTTCAGAGATGGTGTGTTAATGGGCAGTCGTTAAACTTCGCAGCAAAGGAATCCGGGTCTCGGCAAAAAAAATAAAAAAATAAAAGTAATTTAGGAAAGTCCAGTGGCAGTGCGTCTCTCTCTCCCCACGACCCACGTTGTCGCGGTGCGCTCCGTCCCTGTGTTCATGCCAAGTGCGCAACAGCCCACTGTGGGTTCCAGGCTCCAGCGCCTTTCTGCTCTCCTCCCCTAATAGGTGATAGACCTACGTAAACTGTCGTCACAGTGCTGAATGCTGCTGTGTAAACCAAATTATATCTGGACAATTTTTACTTTCACTTTCGACACGTCACTCACAGTCTGTCCCAGACGCACAGACGGTCATACAAAGTCGATTTTGTTCAATATATAATATAATAGCTTAATAAAGCCCAATTATCCGCCTTTTGCAATTGAAATCGCAATTACTGCTAACGTGGAGCCAAACATCATACTTACATGTGATATAGTTCAATCATGTTGTCATTATGATAGCCTTTTCCCCTCTGTGTGCACTGCACATCTTTCTCAGGGGACTTTCAATACATTTCGTCACCTTTGTAAAGGTGTCTCTGGTAGTCTGGTAGGCCTAGTATAAACACATCTCACAAAGTCTGAAATTCAGTTAACCTAGGAGAATCTAGCTGTGACAGGTGAGGAAAGTTGGGGTCCATCTATCCATCTTCAACCGCTTATCCGTAGTTGGGTCACGGGGGCAACAGCTCCACCAGAGAGCTCCAGACATTTCTCTCCAGAGCTACATTAGTAACTTCCTCCTGGGGGATCCCGAGGCGTTCCAAGGCCAGTGAGTCAATGTAATCCCTCTATCTGCGCCTTGGTCTGCCCCGAGGTCTCCTCCCAGTGGGACGTGCATCGAGGACCTCCCTAGGGATGACTAACTGTCTTGCTCAAGGACACTTCGACACCAACTCTGGGGGAGCCCGGGTTCGAACTGGCAACCTTGCGGTTACCATCCAGCCACTCTACCCCTAAGCCACCCCACCCCGAGAGCCCAGCCACCCGTCGGAGAACACTTGTATTCATGAACTTATTCTTTCGGTCATGACCCACACTTCATGACCATAGGTGAAAGTAGGAACGAAGACTGCTCGGTAGACAGAGAGCTTTGCCTTCTGGCCAACTCTCTTTTCGTCACAACAGTGCGGTACAGCGACTGCAATACCGCCCCTGCCGCTCCGATCTCCTTCTCCGTCCTCCCCTCACTCGTGAACAAGACCCTGAGATACTTAAACTCCTTCACCTATAGGGTAATGCCTCATTCCCTACTTGAACTGCACAATCCACCGGTTTCCTGCTGAAAGTTGGAAAGTTGGGGTACCATAAAACTATATGCCTAATCTATTTTGATTTGTTTGGCAGGAAAAAATACTTTGGGCTATACAATTTTCCAGGTCATCACATTTTTGATTGTTGACAGCTGCGGCTGTTTTTAGCCCAAGGACTGTTTTTTGTGCAATGGATTCAGAATCATGAAAACCCCCTAGTTTGACCCCTCACATGCTACTTAATTAAAAATCACACCCGTGTGAACTGAGTGGTGTAAGGTCTTATATAGCCTGTCTGACGTAATGAAATCATGTCTGACGTAATGAAATCACACCCGGGTGAACAGGGTGAACATAGCAACCATGCTCATTTTTTCTGCACAGACTAACAAAGCCAGTTGTAGGAGTGGTTTACACCACTCAAAAATAATTTAAGTTTCTAAATTTGGTCACGGATTCCCCTAGGGAAAATTAATTTCAGTCTTTGTGAGATGTGTTACTAGACACCTTTACAAACACATTGGTGAAGACATTTCTTGATAAGGAATTTATTCACAGATTGGATTTTTCCCTGACTCTCTCTCTCTCTCTCTACTGTCGCCTATAGGAATGGCTGCGGTTGTGAGTGGTGCAGGTTACCACCAGGCTGTGTCAGTCCAGTCGCAAAGGCTACAGTCCCCACGTAAACCCATCCTTCTGGAGTCTGGACTAGAAACCACAGTAGCAAGCCAGCCAGGGGCAGCGGGGAATCTCAACATCTGGCAAATTCAACCTCAGATCTCTCGACTAACTGTGTCAGGGTTGACGTCACGACTTCCTAGTCGTTACGTCACTCCCTCCTTTTATAAGGCAACTTGCCAGCAATTAACCTCTGACGGATTTAAGATTCCTTAAGATGTACTTCAAGAAGATAAATCTAACTTTAAACCTAAGCTAAAGCTTCCATCTCTAAACCCGGAATCCCATCTATTCGGCAGCCTCTAGACAAGAAGTTACATCTAGTAAGCACTTCCGCACTTGTGACTGCGGAATATCCTCAACCCTTACTAGTTGGACGTTCCACTTCCTCAGGCCACTGAGGAAGTGGAACGGTCATGTCAGGTTTATCCAGGAACAGAAAGAAGCCCTCATGTGGTTGGATATCGCTGTAGACTTACTTCACTTGACTGTGCTTAAAGTAAAGTGGCTAGCAAGATCTATCCTTCTTTCTACAAAATGTGGTCCTCAAACTAAGTGGACTTTGAGCTACTGTCTCCAGGTCGCCGTAGGGATTTGGATTGCGGTACAACAAATTACTTCATCATGCCCTTCATCCCAAGGCCAAGTGCCATTGACATGTTTAAAGTGAGTGTAGGCCTAAGTGAAGCAAGTTACTTTGTGTTTGCATGTCTGTCTGCATGAGCACATACAGTATAGACAAATCCATGGAGCAGGCCAGGTGTAGCTAATCAGTGCTGAGGTGTAAAGCTGCTCTTAATGGTACACCTCAGTAATGGCTGCAACCATAATGGCTGCTAATGCTCATAATATGGGTCCACAGCCCTCCTATATGAGACACAGTAGATTTGTTTACCATTTTATCATGAGCATTAGTGAGGTCCAATTATATAAGAATATAGGTTGAAAATGGGTGAAGTCGTCCTTTAAAGGGCCACTTCACCCCTATTGCAACCAGCTATTTTAATGTTTAGGACACACTAAACACTTTCCTGGGGGTTTATGTGTGTAATATGTGTTTTTAGATATTTTAGCCATGACGCCAGCCATGTTCATGACCAAAATGTGTCTTGAAAATGTGGTCTCACTTCATTCCTGGACTACAAGTCCCACCTCCACGCAGCCTCCCCCTCTCCTCAAGAAGGGGCAGTGCATTATGGTCATTGTAGGAATTCAGCAATCCCGTCAAACACTTGATCTACTGTACTACAAATACTATTAACATTGAGTGACTGCAGTTAATTCTTCCAGCGGTGAAATGTCCCTTTAAGCATAGTGAGATAAGTCTGGTGAAGCATCCCTTGACGTATGCGCGTAGGGCGTAGTAGGCTATACAGAACCAAATGCAAAGTGGTGACTACATTATGGAAAGTTTTCAATTTCTAAAAGTGCATAAGGGGGATTCCATTATCGCAGACCATACCCAAATCGACCAAAACACTCGCACCCAAACCTCGACCACAAGACCATCTTTCCGCCCAGGCAGGTTGGTGATTTCAGCTGGGAAACCCCGAAGATGAGTAGGATGAATGAACTACGTTATTTTAAAGATGCAACAGTTTTGGCCGATCTGATGGTTTAAGGCAACTTCGAGATTCATGTGAACTATTTTGTATTGTTCCATTTCTTTCTTCCCCTTCCACCAAAACATGGATAAGCAATGACAGGTGAAACATACAGTAGTCTACTACCGTCAGGACTACATGATAGCCTGTTGAGCCTTCAGAGGGTCCCAAGATGCATTAGTGTGTCTGTCATCAGAGGGTGCTCCCTTTCGCACAGTCTAGACACAGCTATTTAAAATCATCTTGTGCAATTTATACATCAGATTTATACATAAGATGAGAAATCATATCACTGTAGCTGCAGTATGAAGTTATAATGCTTAGAATACTGCAGGCTTGCAAGCACTAGTTGCAGCCAGGGTAGGTCACCCACTCCCAAAGAGCCGTTATAGCCCCAACTGATCTGGTATAAATGCCTAGTGGACAGATAGCAGTAGAAGACTGTTTCCTGGTGTGAATGTGCTTCCTGCGCTGTTGATCCCAAAAGGCCACATGGCTGTGAATAATGTTTTTTGAGTGGTGTTAGTTTACGTGTCTGTCTGTCTGTCTGTCTGTCTGTCTGTCTGTCTGTGCTCAAAAAATGAGCACGGTTGCTATGGTCACCCAGTTCACACAGGTGTGATTTCATTACGTCAGACATTACGTCAGACCACAGCTGATCAGTCTATATAAGACCTTACACCACTCAGTTCACACGGGTGTGATTTTTTTACTCTTAGACAACGTGCATGGTTACACAAAGCCTATAAGAATTTACATTGCTCATAAATCCTGATGTATCATAATGCACCTATACCAGTATGGCTTTGCAGCAGTAGGATCTAGGATCTGTAGCACCGTTTCCCAAACAATTGTTATGGGTCAATTTATTGGAAAAAATAATGAATTAAGGCGCATCAGTCGCTTCCTGTGTGTGAAAAGGACTTTAAGCACTCGCAATGTCGGCAATCTGGGAATCCGTCTGGGGGCACCATGTGTAGAGAGTCATCCGTCTGGGGGCACCATGTGTAGAGAGTCATCCGTCTGGGGGCACCATGTGTAGAGAGTCATCCGTCTGGGGGCACCATGTGTAGAGAGTCATCCGTCTGGGGGCACCATGTGTAGAGAGTCATCCGTCTGGGGGCACCATGTGTAGAGAGTCATCCGTCTGGGGGCACCATGTGTAGAGAGTCATCCGTCTGGGGGCACCATGTGTAGAGAGTCATCCGTCTGGGGGCACCATGTGTAGAGAGTCATCCGTCTGGGGGCACCATGTGTAGAGAGTCATCCGTCTGGGGGCACCATGTGTAGAGAGTCATCCGTCTGGGGGCACCATGTGTAGAGAGTCATCCGTCTGGGGGCACCATGTGTAGAGAGTCATCCGTCTGGGGGCACCATGTGTAGAGAGTCATCCGTCTGGGGGCACCATGTGTAGAGAGTCATCCGTCTGGGGGCACCATGTGTAGAGAGTCATCCGTCTGGGGGAACCATGTGTAGAGAGTCATCCGTCTGGGGGCACCATGTGTAGAGAGTCATCCGTCTGGGGGCACCATGTGTAGAGAGTCATCCGTCTGGGGGCACCATGTGTAGAGAGTCATCCGTCTGGGGGCACCATGTGTAGAGAGTCATCCGTCTGGGGGCACCATGTGTAGAGAGTCATCCGTCTGGGGGCACCATGTGTAGAGAGTCGATGTCGGCCCGTTCACTCCCCTTCACCCCTCCCCTTCCGGTGGTGCATCTTTGGTTACATTCCTAACAGCAAACTCTACCCGTTGTAAACGGGAGTTGCCGACAGATTCAGCTGCGGAGCTCTGAATCTGTCTTGAGAGGTTACAATGTCAGAGACATGGAAACAAACCCACCAGTGAATTGGCTAATCTTACTATAATTTGCTCACAGTCACAACACACTACTGTCCAGCTCAGTTCCTTCACGGCTCCTACAAATAATAGTGGGCCCCATCAAAGGATAGGCTGTCTGGTCCACTAAGCTATAAGTTATAACAAAGGTATACAGGCAATACATTATCTTTGACAGACAGGGCCAAAATATGCATATCACATAATACAAAATTTGATGATGTGTGATGTTGAAATAGAAAAGTAGCATCCTTTAAGGCCGGGAAGAGTGCCATGGGAAGCGAAAGTGACAAATGGAGAGCTCTACAAAAAAGCTTTAGTTGAATCATTGCTACTCGTAGTACATTGTTTTTTTTCCAATTTTGTCCTAACCATTAACCATTTATACCTGAGGCCAATTCTAAAAAGGCCTTTTAAATCCTAACGTAGGTTTTCTGAAAGAATAAAATAAAATGAATAAATAAGATTGAAAGGTTTAACAGGTCTAAATGAACCACTGCATATTCCCCGTGGCTGCCAACCCCCAGTTTGGCTGGGTAGGGAACAAAGTCTTCCCTCCTCCAATATACATGGATATGCAAGGCACAAGCCACATGTTTCAACTGACAATGAGGAGTTTCACCAAGAGAGCATAATGCGTGCAGAGGTAATCAATCGCTTGAGATAAGAATATGGGTATCAGGGACCTCCATATGGGCATAAAGGGACATGGACAGACAGGTACTTTGACAATGATACAATGGGTAGGGTATTGCATAACCAGGTGGGGCATGTATTCCAATTTTGCATCTGCATTATTATTCTTTGCAACTGCTTGGCCACTTTGGACTATATAGGAATTGAATCCAAATTCTGAATATATTTGGACAATTGTCTGTCCTGATGAAGGAACGACCGAAACGTCAAAATAATAAAGAGCAAGATTTTTTGCCGGTGTGCATGTCCTTTATTCAGAGATCCACTTTTATATGCACTTTTGTCCTACGCACCTGTGACCAACCGTTTGGGGCGTGCATCGGCATTTTTCTAATAACTTATGTTGGGGGGGGGGGGGGGGAAATCATGTCATAGTGGTTGCTACAAAAATGGATTTTATGCATTAACATAACTGTTAATTGAGCAATTGTGGTCCACCACAGAAACTAAAACAAAAATAAAGAAATCATAATTATAAAAAGTCTTAGGTACCCGCAAAACACAAACAAGCACAGACAGACTGGAAGATTAGAGATACTTTGTCATTACACAATCGACAACAGCTCTAGTGCTGTAACCTGCACAAGAACCAAGAAAGGGACAGAAGCACAAACACAATGAAAATGACCACAAACCACTATTGTTACCAAAAAAATTCTGGGAGCCACTAAAGCTTACACAGGTTTAGAAGAATGAGAATCTAACCTTCTCTTTTTATGCAATGCATTTACAACGTATCGAACACATGCACATCGAACTGCGGCTGCAGTTGCATTGGAATCAACAAATAATGGCACAAACTCACACAGGCAGTTGATGACTGACCGATGAGTTACCAAGTAGTTTTTAATTATACTAGACCAGTTCCCGGCTGTAGAGCACGAGTCGGTAACGATGGCAGTTGGAGATCCATGCCCCACCCGGCTATGCAAGACCCGTTGTACCCGTGTCAGAGTACCCGTTCCACCCATCTGTCTGTGTCCCTTTTATGCCCATATATGGAGATTTCTGTATCAGTCTCTCTGTGTCCCTTTATTCCTATATAGAGAGGTGGGGTGAACGGTTCTAAAGGTTCACTACAGCCGTACACACGTACAGACAGACGTACAAACAGACAGAGACGTGGTGCATTTATAGATAGATGTATGGAGTTCTGTCAGGCATGTCCAAATATGGAGTGATGTGATGTCAGAACAGGCCAGCTCCATATATGGATACGTGCGGAGAGGCCTGTCCAGAGCCCGGGCAGAGACCTTTTGTGGCGGATCTGGACACCGGGCACTGCACTCCCTGTGGGGGTGTGGAACGCGTGTGTCGAATTTGAGGTTGGTGCATGCCCATTTAGTTAGGGAAAGTTAGCCGAATTTTGGACCAATCTGCAAAATAAATGCTTAACAATAGCTTTCTTCACAAATGTGTTCATAAAAGTGTGTGTGTGTGTGTGTGTGTGTGTGTGTGTGTGTGTGTGTGTGTGTGTGTGTGTGTGTGTGTGTGTGTGTGTGTGTGTGTGTGTGTGTGTGTGTGTGTGTGTGTGTGTGTGTGTGTGTGTGTGTACTATCCCCTGTGAATTTGTTCCAACCCACCCCTTTGGAAACTTTGTGACAGCTGCTGAAAGTTGGGGTACCATTAACTAATAAAATAGGGGGTCAAACTAGGGGGGTTTCATGAAACTGAATCCATTGCAAGCATACGTTTTGCACGAAAAACACTCCTTGGCCTAAAAACGGCCACAGCCACTTTTCTAAATGTGATGACTTCATCAAAAACAAAATTGGTATGCCAGAAAAGATAACATGGCCAGGCAGGCCCAGTGAAACCTTTGATCAAGGTCATGTACCTGTACATTTGGTTAAGTACGTGTTTTTTAAAGGGGGGTACAATGTATCCTGCCGGCACAGGCCACGACAAGCTGAAGGCAACATATCAAGTTCAAACAAGGGCTACGCACCACTATGCATGCAGAAATACCTTCCCCTTTGCCCCAATTCTCACAATGCCCTTCCGGTACAAGCAACTGGAGCAATACAGGATAGACACAAAGCACGCAATGTTCTTGTGTTCCATCTATACAGTCCACCCTTTTTTTGTGGTAATGTGATTTTTGTGGTAAAAGAAAAATAGGGGGAGAGCTCTTGCCTTTGTTGTCTCCACCAGGCCGAAGGCATGGGGAGAGAGTATGTTTGCACTCCGTCCGTCCGTCCGTGTGTCCGTCTGTGAACAGCTAATCTCTGGCACCGTTGGCTTGATCGCAGCCATACTCTGCACACACACTCCCTGAATGCCAGAGCTGAACCTCTGCCCCAAAGTTTTCACATTGGCCTGTTATAGCGCCACCAGGAGGCCGCTTTGTGCAAAACAAATGTTTTGACAGTACACCTACAGATTTTGTCCAAACATTACGCAAATTGGTACACAGTCTCTCTAGAGCCATTCAACGAAACGGGTCTTTCAGATTTTTCAGACTCCATCCTGATTGGCTAAGATTGGCTTCCAAAGTTCGCAGGAGTGCTCTGTTTCAAACAAAATGCTGCAAATCATGAACACATGGTGTGATTTCCGTGAAATTTTGCACGCACATTCCCACTAGGTCGAGGAAGAAATGCCACTTGAATATTTTCAACTTAGCCTCATGGTGGCGCTATAACTGGCCGATTTGTGTTTTTACCTATAACTGCACCGATCTGTGTAAAACCATGTATGCACACTCCCTAGAGGCCAAGGAAAAACCTTTGCCTGGAGTTTTTCACATCTGCTCTTTATAGCGCCACCAGGAGGCCGACATATGTAAAACACATTTTCTAATATTACTCCTTCAGATTTTATCCAAATTTCACGCAAATCGGTACACATGCTCTCCATAGTCATGTGATCATGTGATTTGTTTGATTTCTCATAATTATCCATCCTGATTGGCTACGATGGCTTCTAAAGTTTTCAGGAGTAGCCCGTTTTGTACCCGTTTTGGACAAATTGCCACAACTCCGCAACGCAGCGTCCGATTGCGGAGTGCATGCCTATTCCCACTACTAGGCTGAGGAAGAAATGCCACTTGACAGTTTTCAAATCAGCCTCATGGTGGCACTACAACAGGCCAAGTCGCGTCACACACACACACACACACACACACACACACACACACACACACACACACACACACACACACACACACACACACACACACACACACAATAAACATGTTTATATTACTCCTATACATTTTGCCAAACATCACACACAATCCTATCCTCCTGGTGGAGGTGGAGACCTGTGCCCAGAAGGGCACTTTTTCTAGTTTGAGCTGTGTTTGAGCTGTACTGCATTGAAATGACAGGGTAAGTAAATGTTAAGTACATTTTATTTATAGATGCCGCGCAGGCACGGATTGGACGGTCTGGCAATTCTGGCATTTGCCAGAAGGGCCGGGCAGGGTGGGGCCGGCTGAGCGCCCAAGAATAAATGAATAAATAAAATCCCCCGCAATAAAACAAACAAACAAAAAAATAAAACACATAGGCTGCACCCAGCCTGGCCACCGGCTCTATTAGAGAATTGGGCCGGCCCGGTCCATAGGGAGGTTAAAGTGGTTTGCCCCATCTGGGCCGTCTGACTGACGTAAGCCACTTGGTGCTATGGAGAATGCACAAGCGAAAAAGCAAAAAGGTGTTCAAGATGTTCGCAGCCCAGCAGCAGCAGACTGAAAAGAGTGTTATTGGTGAGAAAGACGAGGAGGAGGAACCGGCTACCGGCACCGCTGCTGCTGCCGAGGATGGTGGTGGTGTTTCAGTTATATAGCGGAATATTCGCTTCAGCGATTCACTATGGGAGCGCTCCCTCTGAGCGCGAGACACAGAATAATTACATAAACTCACATTCTACTGTAGTCGAATGGGCCTTTGCGACATGCCGTATTCCGTCAGGGCATTAGTCTGACATTCATCCGCATGTCGGACTAGCGTCTGCTCCCGTGCTTGCGGTTATGGTTAGGTTAGGAGATGAGGTGGGTTGTCATTTGTCGGACCAATGACTTGTCTGAACTACGTACTACGCGCATGCGCACTAATTCGATTTTCTTCTGCTCGTGAGACACACACTTTCATATCACTCTCAGATCTCTTTTCCAATATTGGTTCATTTTAAAAATTAATCTCATATAAGGACGGGTCAGCAATTCGACCTGTACCGCGAGGTTCCTCTATCGGTGATCTCACCTCGGTGATATAAGCTCACAAATTACTTTCTACCGCTAAGTGAGTACTCGCTGTGCAAGCTAATGCTACTTAGCCTGTTAGCTGCTGTGTAAGCATAACCTTTTGTTTAGCTCTGCTGTATAAGCTTAGCCTTTGTTTAGCTAGTTAACCCCGCTGTGAAAGCGATAGCTTCTAGCCTTTGTGTCGAGGTTGCTGTAACATTATTTTGCGCTGCACAAGCCGTGTTGTTAGCTACTGTTTGCTGTACAAGCCACTCGTAATAGCCGCTAGTGTGTTTTCAAAGTAACCACAGCAGCATGGCCGACCGGGACTACTCTAGGGCCTCAGCCCGCCGTTATCATCACGGCAAGTACCCGGTACAGCAAAAAACATGCAAGAATCGCTCTTGCAACAACTCCATGTCTGGGTGGGACCAGCACAACCTGTGCGCCTATAGAGCTCCGAAGTCTGACGTCACTTTCAGTAGAGGGCGTCAATCTCCAGGTTCATGTATTTGTTTATTTGCATTGAGATCCCCAAACGGCGATTTTAGGTCGCTTCATATAAGAACTGTGTTTGAAAAATAAACCGACCACCTCAGCGTTTCTGTCAGGGGAGTGGCTGTGCGTCGTTAATGATGTCCATTCATATTTGATACAGCCAGTTTCTAGAGAAAATGGAATTAATGTGACCGCAAAAGCCTTGAAACTACATATGAATGCAATGTCGCTGAGCATATACGTCACGCCCAGCTGTCAACATATTGCGTTCCTGAGATTCCTCGTTGACGTAAGCTCAGCTGGTGGTGACTCGACTCGTACTAACCACGATACATTATATATCAATAAAATAAAAATAAAAATAAATGTAATTAACGTTCAGTTTCTGTTGTGTGACGGGCTGCGGGCAGAAGCAGCCTACCCGGAAATGTAGTCTCTGGGTTGTTTGGCTCGTTTCTAACGCTTATTTTGTTACTCTTTGGGTATATTTGTACATTTCCACCTTCAGTCGATGCTTCATATCCATATGAGTGAAAAGGCGATCGGTTTATTTTTCAAACACAGTTCTTATATGAGGCGATCTAAAATCCCCCTATGGAGAGTACAATGCTTATAAAAACATACATGAACCATGGCAGTGACGTCAGGACTTCGGTGCTCTGTCTGGGCCTCACACTCTATGGCCCTCATTTATCAACCGTGCGTACGCCAAAATATGGGTGTACGCCGAAATTACCGCAATTTTCGGCATTTATGATTTGCGCCAACGTTTGATTTTGAACTTGAGCCAAGATAAAAACCACGTCTGGTCGGGAGCTGTCGTACGCTTTGTCCTCACCTGTTTTTCTGTCGTAGAACAGCGGAGCAGCATTGTTTGACCAGCTGAGAGGCTGTCACAGGCATTGAAACATATGTATTCACTCCTAAAATGTTTATATAAAACTGTATAGGTATATATGGGCTAAATACATATAAGATGTGTCTTTGTGTCATATGAAATTAGTAGGAGATTTCCAACTTTACAAGTAATTAAAATCGCGCAATTAAAAACAATGTTGCAAGTTAGATGCTTAAGCCATTTAAACAGTGTTTTGCATGAGCGCATACATGCGAGGATTTGTGCTGTCTGTGCTGAAATATTTCCATGACGGGACGTTGGAGAGTAGCCTACTATAGGCTAGTGCAGTGCTGCAGCTGCGGAGAGTCCCAACGTGGGTAGCCTACTGTAGCCTAATCTACAGCAGGCCGATGTCTTTCTGGAGTTACGGTATGTGCAATCTCCTCCTCGTTTAATAAACCCGACGCGTCGCTCAAATGCCAAATGTACCGTGCCAGCGCACGTGGGAACCGCATCGGAGATATAGGTAGGCTACCCAGCCAGCCCACCACCACCAGTGACCAGCCACTGCAGCGACTGCGAGGCAATCTAAATAGTCTGTTGAACGTGCGGTGCATGGTCAGTTGGTCACGGTCACGGACGGACCACAGTGATAGAGAGAGACAGACAGACAGGACAGGAGGAGCACCTATGCAAAACAGCAGCGTGTGTGTGCCTATTTGTTATTTAATTCATGGTTCACAGGTTCAGGTTTTCGTTCACCAATATATCTTGTTGTATATTAAATTAAAAAGACTTTAATAATTTAATATACAACTAACAACACACAGTGACAGTTGCTTGCAAATTGCGATATGTGCGTGCGTGCGTGCGGGGGGTGATGCGGGCAGCAAGGGAAGCGAAGCGAGAGGAGAAACAGACAGCGTAGTCCTACAGCTTTATTTAATTCATGCAGGTTTATTTATTTAAGATACAACAAGTTGCTTGTGCGTCTGTGTGTGTGTGTGTGTGTGTGTGTGTGTGTGTATGTATGGGAGGGGGCAGCAGAAACTTTTTTTCCCCTGTAACCATGGTTTCCAGGTCGTATTGCAGTTGTTCATGTCGCAAAACCGAGGGCGCGGCTAGATTTTATAGGGCGTGCCAGATTGATTTCAGCCGTCACATTTATCACTGCTAGGAATGAAATTAGGAAGGAACAGCTGTCTACGATCACTTTGTAAATGCCGACCCGACGTGGGTGTACTACGAATCCTACACTCGAATTTGGGGCAGAATTTCCACTCGATTGATAAATGAGGGCCTATGGGCCTCACCCACGCAGAAGAGGCCCTGGACTTTCCGGCCGAGCAGGCCGCTCCGGACGAACAGGACGGGGTGGCGCCCGTGCAGGACGCTGCCGCCGCCATGGCACCACCAGAGGCCGAGCTGCAGAAGGACGACACATAAATAACTGTTTTAAGTTGTCTCTCTTAAAATGAGAGACTTAACTTCTGCTCTGACCAACGCCTAGTTGGGACAACTGCAGGGGTCCACCGTCCCTGTATGCTAAATAGATCAGCTCGCTGATACTGTGCTTCCTTCCTGACAATGCCTTATATGGACACACATAATATGTGTGTCCATATAAGGCATTGTCAACATATTAGACTTTAGACTTTAGGGGGGGTTGGGTAACCTTCAAGAGAGACACTGGGGCTCTCGGGAAGCGTGGGAGGACGTGTCAACAGCAACGTCACGGCCAAATTTTCCAGAAATGGTCATCCCCGCCACTAGAGCGCGCCATTACACCGCCAATGAGTGCAAGGGCGGTGGCGGAGGGATCTGTGTCATCCCACAAGGTGAATCGGGCCGTTTCCAGCCCCTGTCCAACAGAGGGCAGCATCGCGCCACAGATAAATCCTCCGGTAACTATAGAGAATCCACTTGCTCTACATTCAGAAAAGTGGAAACGAATTGGAGCGTCTCCATGGGTGCTGCGCACTATCGCCCACGGATAGCCTACAAGCTACAGTTTGCGATGAGACCACCCTTGTTCGAGAAAATAGTTGTCACACGCGAGTGGTCAGGCAGCGGATGTACTACGGTCAGAGATAGTCTCTCTGATAAACAAGAGAGCCATCAGAGAGGTTCCCACTTCACAGTTCCCACGAACGAGAGCTAGATGGGGTTTTATTCGAGATACTTTCTCGTGCCAAAAAAAAGGGGGGGGGGGGGGGGGGGGGGCTAAGGCCTATCCTAGACCCGTGCTCTCAATCGACACCTGAAAACCTTCCGCTTCAAGATGCTGACAGCGGAATCGTTAGTGCGTTCTCTGCGCCAGGGCGACTGCCTGGTACAACAGCGTGGATTTACGGGACGCTTATTTTCACATCCCTATCTACCCACCAAACAGAAAGTTTCTGCGCTTCGGCTTCGAGGGGAAACTATACGAGTACACATTGGTGCTGCCGTTCGGGATGTCCCTTGGCTTTCTCCCAGAGTTTTCGTGAAGCTAGCACACATTACACAAGCCGCCATCGCTCCCTTGAGACGACGGGGGGTCCGCACAAGGGGCCAGTGAGGCTATTCAACGTTGAAGGTCTGGGTCCTAGTGGTAGGAGGAGGGACTACAGGCGGACCCGTGGATTCATGACCGGGAAACCCCGTGCAGCTGGGCTTTAACATTGAGCGCTCGGTTGCATACGTCACCCCGGACCTCAAAGTTGAGGTCCGGAGGAGGGACTTCCGGCAGTCTTCCGGGTGCTTCAAAACGCCACTGAGCAACTTCCACTGACATGAATAGCTGGGGGGGCGGAGCTTCGCTCCAGTTCAGTCTCTATCCTTTTATATACTCTATGGGTCCGCATAGCAAGCAACCTACATAGACGATTGGTTGATTTACACAAGCTCACCACCAGAGGATCTGTCCCACACTCCACAAGTGGTGAGTCTCCTATCCTCTTTGGGTTTCAGCATTTCAGGTGTTTTGGTGCCTGCACAGATGATAGATTATATAGGCATAACACTGAACTCTCTCTCTTTCACGGCCAGGCTGAGTCAATAGAGAGTCAGGTCGTTCCGTGCATGTCTGGCACTTTTTCAAACGGGTCACAAGGTTACGTTTGGAACGTGTCTAAGGATGGCGGGTCTCATGGCCTCAGCCATCTCCCTGGTGCGTCTAGGCCAGGTCTAGGCAGGTTGTATATGACAGGGGTTCTCAACGTTTTTGGCTGGGGACGCCCGGAAATGCTTTGGCCTAGCCCAAACATTTAGACTCTCGTAGAGGTTTTTTTCGATTCTGACGAATCTCTCAACGAGAGTCTAAAAGACTAGGTCCCCTTTAAGAGGGCTCGTGTTTACGTTTATGCCTCAAAATCACTCTTACCTTGTACAAATGCAAAATCTAAAAATAATCAAGATTGCCCCACATGTCCGGCGGGTGTTCGGAAAACAATTACTTCCGTAGCGACCGTAGTTTTCAATAAAAAAATATTTTAATCCACTCCGTCCATACTAAAGTCCATACTCTGTCTCGGAATCTGGCGGCCATCTTGGTTTTCTCTCCATTGTAAATGCGCAACAGAACCCTGGCCACTAGGGGCGCGGCCAATGTTCTGTTGCGCATTTACAATGGAGGAGTATGGACGGAGTGGATTAAAATATTTTTTTTATTGAAAACTACGGTCGCTACGGAAGTAATTGTTTTCCGAACACCCGCCGGACATGTGGGGCAATCTTGATTATTTTTAGATTTTGCATTTGTACAAGGTAAGAGTGATTTTGAGGCATAAACGTAAACACGAGCCCTCTTAAAGGGGACCTAGTCTTTTAGACTCTCGTTGAGAGATTCGTCAGAATCGAAAAAAAACCTCTACGAGAGTCTATGTTTGGGCTAGCTTTGGCCATGTCTCGCGAGTCGCGACCCCCGCCCCCCCGTGACCCCACCCCAATACAAACTGCCTGCAAAAATGACCTTAATATTAAGAGAAAATATATCATAAATAAATACTGAAACCAAATATAATCATTAAGGAAAGTTTATGCATGTGCTATGTGTACTATGTAAACTCTTCATTTCCATTTTCCAGCCATTCATTTGCAAAAAATAAAGAAAAAAAAATTGAAATTTATTTGGGGACCCCCCAAAATAATTTGGCGCCCCCCCTAGGGGTCGCGACCCACGGGTTGAGAACCCCTGGTATATGAGACCGTTTCAGGCATGGTTGAAATCCCTGCGGATCCCCAGCAGTCAGCGACACAGACGTGTTATAGTGACAGCGGACTGTGTATTAGCACTGAAATGGTGGAAACATGTCCTAACGGAGGGCGTTCCCATGGGAATAGTCCTCTCCAGAAAGGTGGTCACTACAGACGCAAGTCTATCGGGGGTGGGGCGCCACCCTCGATGGGAGGACGGCCAGGGGGACATGGGACGCCGGCTTCCGGACCGCCCACATAAACTATCTAGAGTTGATGGCGGTCCTACTAGCTCTACACCGTTTCAAGCAGTTTCTCCGCGGTTGCCACGTGCTGATACGCACAGACAACACTACGACGATGTACTACATCAACAAACAGGGCGGACTCAGGTCGCAACGGCTACACCAGCTGACGCGCCAGCTGATTTTGTGGTGCGACGAACACCTCTCGATCAGAGCATGTCACGTCCCAGGTCTCCTGAACGCAGGGGCCGACCTGCTGTCCAGGGGTCCACTCAGGTATGCGGACTGGTCTCTGCATCCTGCAGTAGCAGCGCAGGTTTGGGACTCCCGAGGTGGACTTGTTCGCCTCGATGGAGAACGCAAAATGTCCCCTGTTCTTCTCAATCGGGGGGAGGCACCTATGGGTGGCCTCGGACTCTACTGTATGCGTTCCCCCCGCTGTCCCTGATCCTTCCCATGCTGAACAGAGTGAGGACTCAGGGTCTGACCTTGATCCTAATAGCTCCTTCCTGGGGGTCATGGAGGTCGGAGATAACTCCGCTCCTGTACGACCGACCATGGCAGCTCCCGCTACGGGCGGACCTGCTCACTCAAGTGAGGCACAAAATACACGCACTGGACCTGTGGGCCTGGCCCGTGAGAGGATGAATCTGCACGCGGAGGGTCTGCCCCCTAACGTCATAGCGACGATTCAAGGGGCTAGGGCCCAGTCGACGAGAAAACAGTACGATGTGGCCTGGTGGGTCTTCGAACGCTGGTGTGCGAAGAGGCCTGGGCAGGTGGTCCCATACAGGTCTGGCCTCGGTGAAGGAAGTTTTGTCCTTTCTACAAGAGTTCTTGGACAACGGCAAGTCCTTCTCCACAGTGAAGGTCAATCTGGCAGCCATTTCGTCCTGTCACATAGGTATTGAGGGGAAGACCTTGGGTGAATACCCCCTCGTACGTCGTTTCATGAAGGGCGCGAACAGAGCGTGTCCGGTCTCTCGGTCTCTGGCTCCTCCATGGGACATATCTCTGGTTTTGGACGCACTCATGGAGGCACCGTTTGAACCTCTGGAGTTAGTGGAACTAAAGTTCCTGTCACTCAAGACCGCACTGTTGGTCGCGCTGCACTGCATGTTCTTCAGTGTGGATGGACTTAGGGTGACGGTGAAACCGAACCCGGCCTTTGTGCCTAAGAATTTTGTGTGCCAGTTTTGTGTGCCAGTTGATCTGAGGTAGTTCCATCCACCTCCTCATGCGGGGGAGGGGGATGGGAAGTTACACTCTATGCCCGGTGAGGGCGTTGAGGATATACATGCAGAAAACGGCTCCCTTTAGGCAGGGAAGCCATTCAACTGGCCTATGCTAGTGCAGGTGCGCCTCCTCCTGATGGCCTGAGGGCACATTCTACGAGAGGAGTGGCGGCATCCTGGGCACTGTTCAAGGGTGTTTCGATACAAGATGTCTGTACATTACATTACATTACATTACATTACAGTCATTTAGCAGACGCTTTTATCCAAAGCGACTTACAATAAGTGTATTCAACATAGGTAGGGAACAAAAACTACTAATCACCAGAAGTCTTTAGTGCATTTTCTGCAAAAACAAGCAACCAAGAGTATACCTAGCGGCTAGCGCTAAGGTAAAAGTGCAATATATCAGCTACCTATTTCCTTAAACAGATGAGACAAAATAGCTAAATCAAATGAGCATGAGCTAAAACAATAAAGTGTATCGACTAAACAAGATCCAATAAACAATACAACAATAGAAAACAAGCGTTCGTACAACTAGTTAACAACAAGTAGGTCAGGCAGAGAGGAAGGGTAGTGTTTCCTGAAGAGGTGGGTTTTCAACCTGCGGCGAAATATGGGCAGTGACTCTGCTGTCCTAACATCAGTGGGGAGTTCATTCCACCACTGTGGGGCCAGAACAGAAAAGAGTCGTGACCGTGTGGATCGGCCAGAAGGACCCTTGAGTGACGAGGCAATCAGTCGCCCCGAGGCGTACGGCGGCGAGCTGGTCTTCCCCGTCGACATTTCCCCACCCCCTCCACCGGAGGGGGTGGGGGTCATTAGCCAGTTGAAAAAAACTGGTTTGGCTGGTTTTAAAGCTACAGTGTTGGGGGTAGGGTGACCATATCCTACAGTTCATCTGGGGATTACAGGGTCTGGGTGTTCATTCAGAATGTTGAAAGTTTACAGTAGCAGATATTGGATGGAGCCCGCACACCACAGGTATAAGAAAGACGTTTTGATTTGAATTTGAATATTGTTTTTCTTGCAGATTCCAATGTTTGTTCAGCCTAAAGTCGACTCAGGTGAAATCAGCTTGAAAAAGAGGGGAAAGGGTCTGTTATTTTTTTATTTTTTTTAAATAAAATGGGCATGTAGGATATGTATTTTTATTTGTACATGTGAGAGGGGGGAAGGGAAGGGATTTGTAAGCCATGATCTACCACTAAAATATGTAAAAAAAAACACTTGTTTTTTGCGATGTGTACACACATCCAGAGACTATAGTTTAAGAATAAATAACTGATAGTTATATAATTAATGCCTAAATATTAAGACAAATGTATTAGAAATATACATATTATTATTATTATCTTATTTGTTGAGGCTTTTTTTAATAAAACAAAACGCAAAGGACATGAAATTAATTGCTTATATAGCACAATATTTAGTTTCTCAGTTCGATGAATATTCACATTTACAGATGTTCAAATGACAAATGCATACAAATGCATACAGTACATATACAGTATATATACCAATAAAGCGAAAAGTGGAGATGTCATGTTTAAGATCATTGAAATGAATGGCAACAGGATAATCACGGTCATTTCTTCGAATAGAGCTCTTATGTTCACTCATTCTCTGTTTGAACTGTCTAGTAGTTTTCCCAATATATGCTAAACCACAGGGACATTTGATCATGTATACCACATGGGTTGAGACACAAGTATATATACAGAACTGTTGACAAAAACAAAGAAAAAATGTTGTGTCACCACATATTCTCATCACTCTCGTAAGATAAAGGCTATGTTCAAAAAGCACTGGCACATTTTAACCTCTGAGTCTCTGACCCTGAATTATTGTCATTATTTAAGTACCCTCCCTTGTTTTCTTTTAAACGGAAAAACCAACTTGTACATTCTGACTTTCAGTCCCCTAAGGTTTCACTTAGACAGACCTTATTGAGTCCTCTGCCACAGGGCAATTATCCATGTGGCCATTGTGCCCAGTGTGGTAATACACACAAGACGTCCTCTTTTAATCACCCCCATACTGGCAAGAAGTTCAAGATTAACAGCATTATAACTTGTGTCTCAACCCATGTGGTATACATGATCAAATGTCCCTGTGGTTTAGCATATATTGGGAAAACTACTAGACAGTTAAAACAGAGAATGAGTGAACATAAGAGCTCTATTCGAAGAAATGACCTGTTGCCATTCATTTCAATGATCTTAAACATGACATCTCCACTTTTCGCTTTATTGGTATAGAACAAGTCAAACTACCAGCCAGGTGGTAACCATGATGTCCTGCTCAAACAACGCGAGGCTTACTGGATACACACATTGCAAACCCTCTACCCGAAAGGGTTGAATGATGAGCTATTATTAAATGTTATGCTGTAATCCATAAAATGTATTAATTATATTATTGATTTTAACTTCATGTCCAGTGGGGTACTAAAAGCACCATGTGTCTTCTTTTTTATCCTTTATGTCCACTCTTGTTTGAGTATGGACCTTTTTGACATTTATTTACTTATTTAATTGTATGTTGATTTCCTTATGTATTATGGCATGACTTATATATTATTCCCTGTATTGTTGTAATTGGTGACTTTCAATAATATACTAGGAATGTTCTACAGAAGTACTGCACCTTTAAGTCACATGACTGGGTTCTTCACAGCTGCTATCTGATGAATGATTACTATATACAATTTGATTGGTTGTCTAAACCTACTGTTGTGTATTTAATGAATGTCAGCCTATTCTCAAACTATGCCTGAAGAAGGCCGAAAGGCCGAAACGTTGCTATGACTCTTTAAAATAAAGTTCTTGAACCAGCAAGTGGCGGTGTGCGGGTCTCTCCTCCTTCCTCATGTCACAGACATACATTTGTGATCAATACAGATTTTGATGGCATCGTGACTACGAGCTGTGCGGCCTCTCTCCTTTCTCAGTCATAGTTATCTCCTGCGGTCAGCACCTCCCCACTACTGGTGTGCGCTCCTACCTTCCTGTTTGTGTGATCAATAATTTGACCATGAATACATAATAAACTAAATGTGCTGCACATTTTTTAAATTATACTAGAATAATACAGAAAAGTCAATTTACGGCACTTGGCCTATAATGACATGCCCAAACAAAATGGAGATGCCAGGGTTAAAGAAAACCTTACGACCACCAGGTGACTATATAAGACGGTCATTAACTGTGGCATGATGACAGTTTATTCCATATTTGAGGTTTCAATAATTGGGTCTCATCAGTACAGTTAGTGCTTCCATCGCATGTTACATAACATGAGAAAAGGGCCATTTAGGTGCAGAGGTGAGTGGGTGCGTGTTATATGGTTATTGTAGAGACTGCTTGCTTTTCAGAGGACAGGGTTGCTTGAGGTCATGAGGAGATCCAGTTCTACCTTATCAAACCGAAACTATTTGGTTTGGTACGGTAGCTTCGATAGTTGGTGACATCTTTTGTTACAAAATACAAATACTGGGTCACAGAATGTATTTAAATACAAAATACAAATACTGGTCTGAGAAATGTATTTGAGATACAAATACATTTTCATTAAAATGTATATAATAAGTAAATTCATAATTAATTGCCAAATATTAAATTAATGACCTGTCAGAATGTCTAATACAGGGGTAACCAACCAGGGGTTCGCGAGCTACCAGTAGCTCGCACAAGCCATTCAAGTAGATCCCGGTGTGAGCGGGTGTCAGACTGACAGGCAGTCCATCACTACCAATACACAGAACGTGCATTTAGAATAGCTCGCAGTGATGGCCCCAGACATGTGGAGTTTGTTTGTTTGACGAACCTCTGCCCCAAATATTCCTCAACGGCCTGTTATAGCAGGCTTTCTCCGTCGACCGGGTAAACGGTGACGGAGATTAGCCAGCTCCTCTGCAGTGGATGAATTTTAAATTAATTAATTAAGTTTATTATTTACTTTCTAATTGTTTTCTCCATGTCCGTTGACGAAAACACAAAGTTAAGAGATTGGGGCATATCATCCAATGGATTAAAATAACGAAAGGAAAGAGACAAATATACGTTTTGTGGGTTTGAAATTCTTGCTTTTTGGGGCAGAGACAGATCGACACGGCTTGGACCCATAAAGATATAAGACAAAAGTTAAGAAACAAAATGGCTAGTTCAATCACATTGGAAGTGGCTCGGGAGGCATCCTTTGGTTAGACATAAGGTTAAGACTACCAGATTAAGGTTGGTGAGGGGTGCGTTAAGGGTTGGGAGAGGGTTAAGGTTAGGTTTAGGTGTGCTGTCCCGTGGGAGGTTAGGTTAGGGTTTGAGATGGTTAACATCGGTAGACAACTTGACAGCGTGTGCGTGCGTTTGTCTGGATTTGTGAGTTCTCTTGGCACAGTACCATGGGTGTGTACGCATAACAAAACCATGATGCTTCTATTCAATGATTGGTATGAAAAACATCATTGAAGCTGAGAAAGGCCATGCCAGTGCCAGTGTCTAGAGAAAACTATGCAATGAAAACAGACCTGAGAACAGATAATTAAGTACATGATGAGTGATTCATGAAGGCCATGTCAGGATTTAAAGGAATGCAGTGTGACAACAATAGTAGTTTGATTAGGGTGCCCAACCTTGATCAGAGCTGAGGAGGTCTGTGGATCAATAGGTTTCCATGAATTATACTTGTGTTATTATGATTTATTGTAATTTGACACTTTCTCTCAACTGACAAAAAATATAACTATTTACTTGTCCAGTTCTGCCCTCTTTAACAATGATGTCATGCCATGTTCTTTTCCACTGTGGTCATACAGTCGACTTGACTCACACATACCATGACAAATGTGGTACCGATATCGCATACAATACCACACATCTCCTGCAACATATTAATGAGCATGTCATCCTGACACTATATATTTAAAATTGTGAATATTAAAAAAAGATATATACGGACATACGAACAACGTTCACTGGAGTTCACTGTGTTGTTGTGGAGCATTTGCTATAACAAAGTAGATAGACTAGACCCCAGTAGTGTCATTGCTGTAACTTGGTATCTACAATGTGTTCTGTTGCTGCAGGGTGAACTATGGGTAGCATTATTATAGTATAATTGATGCCTTACAGCCCCCCCTGTCTGTTTTGGAATGAGGGAACATAGGGCTGAGGGAACATAGGGCTGAGGGAACTTGGGTACGGTCCCCTGGAAGGGAGAAAGGAGATGGCCTTCATTTTTTCCAGTTGGCTTCTTGTCATTATGATGGAGGACAACTAAAAGGCTCAAGACACACCCACACGCACAGAGCCGAGATTCATCTGAAACATTAAACGGAATCTCATATTTCCTCAGGCCTAAAAACGATTTTCATATACACCGCTCACATTTTCTACCTGTGATTTGTTATGAAATAGGTTTGCATTCAGCAGTCAGCAAGTTTTTTTGTTTTACCATATTTTGTTTCGTTAGTCCCTGTGGAGCATAATTGGTATATTTCTTTGCATTTAAAGTGATTTTATTTATTATACTGTATAAAAAGATCTACATTTGCTGAACACAAAATACAAATACTGGGTCACAGAATGTAACAAAATACATTTTCAATGTATTTTGCCCATCTCTGGCCACTGTCTGCTATTTTGTTTAAAGCTGCATTACACCTCAAGCAGACTGTAATTATGAAACCTTTTAATTAATTGTCTGGTTTGGGTGTTATTTTGTTCATAAAGTGCATGCTATTCTTGTGTGATCCTCAACACAGGATTTGATATATCCAGACTAACATTATTAGTATTGCCGCCACCACCAATAACCATGATAGTACAGCAGCTATCTACAACATCACTATGCCAGCTTGTGAATGTGATCGACATTTCCATTAATGTTTTATTTTTGCCACGGACATGCAAAACAAGTGATTACCAGAACACAAATGTATAGCCTACAGTACTAATAGACTCTTGACGTGTCATAGTGTCTACTCTATTCCACTGCGCTACACATTTTAAAATAAGTCACTTATCAAAACTTATTTTTGGGGAAAAGCCGATCTACAAGCTCACAACACATTACGGCATGTTAAGACCTTGTAGATCAGCAATTGTCCTTTCTTCTTAGCCTATAATGACATGCCCAAAATTGGGATGTCAGGGTTAAAGTAGTTAACTATATAGTTATCCAACTTAGCCAGCAAGAGAGGGAAGTTATCCACTATACTGGCAGGTGGCCGTCCTGAGACAGGCATTATATGTGGCATAATGCATGTAAATGACTACATTCTGAGCAGCTCTGGGTTATGTGTGGTTTAAAACTGTCCACTAGGTGGCAGAGTTGGCCCATGCCCTTTCTGGGCATTCAGGTATACAAGGTGACGTTAGAGTTGAAAGTTCATCGAAAGACAAGATGGCGGCAGCGCATGCAGTTCAGAACGAACTCTTGTCAGCTATAATAACGTTTATATTTCATGTTTAACACCCCTTGGAAGGCGGAATGAGGTTTGTAAGATAAAGATTTCATAGTGCCAAGAGTGTGTGTTCATATTAAGTATAGTTAAAAAGATCGTTTTTTATTGCTCAAATGTAAAGACTTAAATGCCACACCACAATGAATGCAACACGTGTCTTCCTAAGGGATATTTACAAGAGTTAATTCATGTCTGTCATTTTATAGCTTAAGTTGGCTTATGATGATTAAGAAATATACCATTGTGTTTATTGTCAAGTTTGAAGATTATTTTGGCTAAACTGTATGTTTAATGACTGTATTTTGACTTTAATGTTGATTATATTTTGTCATATTTCTGCAGTTTTTACGGTGCATTTTGGTGCTTCACCAAAATAAAGAGCATCATCATCATCAGTTTGGAAACTCTACTGTCTCATCATTAATGTCCATTAACCAAGCCCAGGGGGCAGTTACAGTAAAAACTCACTGCTGGATATGAGACCAGCGAGTTATCATCGACACGACGACCAGAGACATCCATTCTGTGTTACCCTTCCCTTCCTGTGAGTCCTCTTCAGAGCACCAAGTGAACAAGATGTCAGACAACGGAGAACAAGTAAGCAACACAGTAGAGACACAAGAGGAGGACAAGAGCAGAAGTACAAGACAAAGAACATTCACAGAGAAAGGAAGAGAAATGCATGACAAGGATACGAAGAAAAAAGAGAAATCATTTAACAAGGCTTATGACACATGGAAGAAGATTGCACGGGAAAATAGGATTCAATTAAAAGCCTTTTGCACTGTAGACGACCTTGATAAATTGAACCAAGACATCCAGTCAAGTCGGGATGATGTCTGCCTTGACTATCAGTCAATTATACAGAACCAGACCCCAACACAAGAGATCCTCAAGAGGATGGAAGCATGTGTCACTCTGACGAGCGAGATTAATGATCTTGTGTGTCTACGAAGAGAGACTGTTAAAGAAGAATTTAATGACCGACTGGAAAAGGACAGAGTGAGAATTAGACTAAATAAGGATGAGTATGGGTCTGTCTTCGGTCACACAAAGACTGAAACCATTTCAGAAAAATCTAATAACTCAAATAACTCGAACAAAAGAGAAGATGCAGAAGCAGAACTTGCAGCTAAGATGGAAGAAGCAAAGGCCATGAAAGAAATCCAGGCTCAACAAGAACATCTCCACACACTAGAGAGTGAAGAGGCTAGAATGTTGGCAGCAATGAAGCAGAAGGAGGCGGAGTTTCGAATGAAGCTGGAGAAGGAGAGGACAAAGCTACAGCAGTTAAAGGCAGAAACAGGAGTCAAGGTAGCAGCAGCCCGTGTGAGGGCCTACAACAGTTCTGGAAGCGATTACGAAGAAGAGAATAACCCAGAAACAAACACTGCTCACCAAGCATCTCCTGGGGTGTCAGCCAACCAAGAGGCTGTCAGTCTAGCCCAAGCAATCGCAAGCTCATTAAGTATGAACCGACTGCCTGCACCAGAACCAACAACATTCAGCGGTGACCCCATGAAGTTTCTTGACTGGAAAATGACATTCATTGCCCTGATCGATCGAAAGCCCCTCCCACCAAGTGAGAAGATGTTCTATCTGAAAATGTATCTTAATGGAGAAGCACGCAAGGCTGTGGAGGGATTCTTCTACAGGGACTCAGAGGATGCATACAGAGGAGCATGGACAGTCCTGCAAGAGAGGTATGGGAATCCTTTCATCATACAGAAGGCCTTTAGAGATAAGCTCATGAGATGGCCTAAGATCAATGCAAACGACCCCTTTGCACTTAGAGAGTTTGTTGACTTCTTAAAAGGATGCACAGAGGCAATGCCCCACGTCAGAGGTCTGGCTATTCTAAACGACTGTGAAGAAAATCACAAACTGCTCAATAAACTCCCCGAGTGGATCGTACGAAGGTGGAGCAGAATCGTAGTAGATGAACTGGACTTGTCTGGAAATTATCCAAGTCTAGCAAGTTTCACAGCGTTCCTGAACAAAGAGGCCCGGATAGCCTGCAACCCCATTGCTTCCCCATTACTATTTAGCTCCAAAACTACAGAAGAGAAGTTTCCCAAGAGAGCCAGAGCATTCTACACAAACATGGAAGAGGAGGATGACACCCCAGAGACAGAAGATTCATCCAGTAAAGCGAAACCACCATGCTCTGTCTGCAAGGAAGAAACACACAGCATTGTGAGGTGCCCCACTTTTGCATCAAAAACCATTGGAGATAAAAAGGCATACATCCATCAAAACAATCTCTGCTTTGGATGCTTGAGGTCAGGACACAAAAGTATAGAATGTAAAGGGCGACACACCTGTAACACCTGCAGCCGTCGCCATCCAACATGTCTCCACGAAGAGAGAACACAAAGGCCAATAGAAGCAACAAAGAGTGACTCAGCTACGACGAACGATCAAAGACAAGAAATCCACAAGGTAGTATCGCATACAACGACAAGATTTGGTCCTGCCAGTACCACCTCAAACATCGTCCCAGTATTCGTGTCATCAACGCAAGAGCCACATAAAGAGGTCCTTACTTATGCACTGCTCGACACACAGAGTGATTCAACATTCATCCTTGAAGATCTGATTGACAAGCTGAATGTGGAAGGTCAACCAGCGAAGCTGAGACTCAGTACAATGACAGCTGTTGACACAGTCATAATGAGTAAGAGTGTCAGCGGTCTACAAGTTCGAGCAATGAAAACTGGAAACAACGTCAGCGTACCACAAGCCTACACTCGTAGCTTCATCCCAGTGGACAAGTCTTACATCCCAACCTGGAAAACAGCACTACAGTGGCCTCACCTCAAACACCTGGCAGACAAGCTGCCAGCACTTCAAGACTGTGAGGTGGGACTGTTAATCGGCTGTGACTGTCCAGCAGCGCTAGCTCCTATTGAAGTTGTCACAGGAAGCAAAAACGAACCCTTTGCACAACGAACGGAGCTTGGCTGGAGCATAATAGGCACATCGAATCGTCATCCAGAGCGACAGGGAACCCAGAGTATTGTGCACCGAGTTGCCGTAAAGGAAATGCCGTCCCCATCAACGACTGACGTCCTGAAAACCCTGGAGTCAGACCTCATCGAAAGGATCAACAAAGGCAAGTATGAGTCACAGGATGATGTTCGCTTCATACAATTCCCCAGTGACTACATTCGACAGAAAGAGCTAACCAGTGTCTCAGCTTTTGAAGAAGCCAATAGACTAATCATCGAAGCACAGGATTTGTGTAAAAGAGAGAGCCCACATCTGCACAAATTCAACTGGAAGGACTACGTAGACCCCTCCGAAAGAGCTACAGCCACTGAACGTCGGAAGCTCAAACAGGGTGCCATTCTAACGGAGCATGCAGTTGGCCTTCAGCGGTCTTTCGAAGAGGACACTTTCACCTTCAATGTCGACAGGAGAAAACAACCTTCAACTCGTCAGGACGGACCACAGTTGGACGACTTGAAGCTACGGTGGGAGGAGTGGAAGAAATTCAGAGAAGTTGCAATACGTAAATGCTACAATCCACATGACTATGACAACACTCAACCTCCTTGAGAGTGATAGAGACGCTCGTTACATATCTTTGATACACTGAAAGGGGAGAGGTTTAAATGACTTTTGTATTGTGCTACACATTTTTGCAGGTCTAAGAAAAGAGTGGTCAATTGTTGATCTAGAATTCCTGTATGATTCATAACTGTATTTCATCATAGCAGGATTTGGTGGGAGTGTAAATGACTACATTCTGAGCAGCTCTGGGTTATGTGTGGTTTAAAACTGTCCACTAGGTGGCAGAGTTGGCCCATGCCCTTTCTGGGCATTCAGGTATACAAGGTGACGTTAGAGTTGAAAGTTCATCGAAAGACAAGATGGCGGCAGCGCATGCAGTTCAGAACGAACTCTTGTCAGCTATAATAACGTTTATATTTCATGTTTAACACCCCTTGGAAGGCGGAATGAGGTTTGTAAGATAAAGATTTCATAGTGCCAAGAGTGTGTGTTCATATTAAGTATAGTTAAAAAGATCGTTTTTTATTGCTCAAATGTAAAGACTTAAATGCCACACCACAATGAATGCAACACGTGTCTTCCTAAGGGATATTTACAAGAGTTAATTCATGTCTGTCATTTTATAGCTTAAGTTGGCTTATGATGATTAAGAAATATACCATTGTGTTTATTGTCAAGTTTGAAGATTATTTTGGCTAAACTGTATGTTTAATGACTGTATTTTGACTTTAATGTTGATTATATTTTGTCATATTTCTGCAGTTTTTACGGTGCATTTTGGTGCTTCACCAAAATAAAGAGCATCATCATCATCAGTTTGGAAACTCTACTGTCTCATCATTAATGTCCATTAACCAAGCCCAGGGGGCAGTTACAATGCATGGTCCAAGTATATTCCATGTTTGGGATTTCAATAAATGGGTCTTATACAGTAAGTACAGTTGCAGTCCGAGAAAGGGACACTTAGCTGCAAAGGTGAATGGGTTCGCAGTATACTTCATATTAGGTTATTGCAGATGGCCTTTCAGAGGACAGTGTTACTTGGGGACATGAGGAGACAGGAAGTTCTACAAGCTAAACTAGTTTTGTGTTTGTCAACATAGCTTAAATAGTTGGTGTCAGTCTATTAAGGTGTGGTACTGTGAGAAAACTATGCAATGAAATCAGACCTGAGATTCAAAACAGATAATTAAGTACATGATGAGTGATTCATGAAGGCCATGTCAGGATTTAAAGGAATGCAGTGTGACAACAATAGTAGTGTTGCGAGACGTCAACAAGGGGTAACTTCAGTGTCTACGTGCAGGAGGAAGGAATGTCCAGGACGAGGAATAACACATTAACTTCTTTATGTATCAGAATGGCAGTAATTATTACAGGCTTTTCAGTGCGCTCTAGCTTCGGTGCAGAGGAACGTAGGTCCACACCAAAACCAGCAAGCGTCACAATCACAATGAATGAACCGGAAAGGTAAATCTCTCCCCACATACATGTACCCGCCCCCACATACACGTAATTCCGTTATCAAGGTGAGACTATATAAGGAATACGAGATACTCACTTATGCTGCAACAAGCTAAATAATAAGAACAATATGAGGCATAGGAACCATCATAGCACCATCATTACAGTAGTTTGATTAGGGTGCCCAACCTTGATCAGAGCTGAGGAGGTCTGTGGATCAATAGGTTTCCATGAATTATACTTTATTGTAATTTGACACTTTCTCTCAACTGACAAAAAATATAACTATTTACTTGTCCAGTTCTTGCTTGTTGTGGAGCATTTGCTATAACAAAGTAGATAGACTAGACCCCAGTAGTGTCATTGCTGTAACTTGGTATCTACAATGTGTTCTGTTGCTGCAGGGTGAACTATGGGTAGCATTATTATAGTATAATTGATGCCTTACAGCCCCCCCTGTCTGTTTTGGAATGAGGGAACATAGGGCTGAGGGAACTTGGGTACGGTCCCCTGGAAGGGAGAAAGGAGATGGCCTTCATTTTTTCCAGTTGGCTTCTTGTCATTATGATGGAGGACAACTAAAAGGCTCAAGACACACCCACACGCACAGAGCCGAGATTAATCTGAAACATTAAACGGAATCTCATATTTCCTCAGGCCTAAAAACTATTTTCATATACACCGCTCACATTTTCTACCTGTGATAAGTTTGCATTCAGCAGTCAGCAAGTTTTTTTGTTTTACCATATTTTGTTTCGTTAGTCCCTGTGGAGCATAATTGGTATATTTCTTTGCATTTAAAGTGATTTTATTTATTATACTGTATAAAAAGATCTACATTTGCTGAATATGTGTGCCTTTTCTCATGGACTTTGACACTTCTGCTATTACCTTCCTTAAGAGTAACCTTGTGCATTGTCTGTATTTCTATTTTTATCTTATCTATTATTTTCACTGTATTTTTATTATCTTGTCATGTTTTAAATAAATATTGTCAAAGATATATTTTCTAACATTTTTCATCTTTTCAAAGGAACCAGTGCACAGTCAGAACCAACTTCAAGACTAAGTGGGTTTGCCTGTGGGATCCACATGGGCCAGTCTTAGCCCACTTGGATCCCACATCTATCCCATATGGGAAAAAGGTGGGTCCCACAGAATTGCCAAGGTAGAACCCACTGAAAGCCCACATGGGCAAGCCCAGTTAGGACCCACATAAAATTGCCTAGTTTGGGCCCACCTAGGGCCCAGGTAGAACCCACTTCAAGCCCACACAGGCAAGCCCAAATGGGAATCATCTGGTGCCCGCTGACAAGCCCACTTGAAGTCCATATAGTTCAGCCCAAAAAATTGAATATTGCATCACAGTGCATCACAGAGCGGATGTTTCCGTCTGACAGCTCCTGGAAAAGATCATGCGCCGAGGTTGGCCAGTAGTCACTTGAGTGGCAACGTGCCGTGTAGCGACGTCATCCACCCCGCCTATATTCGCTTGCGGCCATGTCCCGGCCCCAAACACTTTTATTTGTTGAGATCTACACGCTACTATTTTGTGAAGAAACGGCCGACGCTCCATAACAGGACAGTTTTTCCGTGCGATATCGCCGTTGGAACGCTCACTCCTTGCCTGTGCAGATGAGGTGTTAGAGTTTAGTCACCTTCACCAGCTTGGACTTCCTCCACTGCGGACATCACAAAACTGTTCAACTGAATGTTGGGGCCAGGGCAGATTCAGTCGTTCAAACACTATTTTGTAACATTTACAAAACCTATATATTATTTATGAGAATGTAAAATTATAACATAAGTGCTATTTTGTCCAACGCCTTTAAACAAATAAGTAATTTATAAAAAGGTAAATTCCACTTGAACAATTTAGTGAAAATGGGCAAAAGTAAGCCTGCTTGATTCATGTGCATATTAACTCATACATGTATGTATGAGTATGAGGAATGTGCACTCACACAAAAATGACAATAACACAAGTTACAATGTAAAAAAAACACAACTTTTATTTACAAAACGGTCCACTGCCTCCTCTCACCCACAAACCCTCAACTCAATGACTCCTGCAGAATGCTATGTCTGCACTGGTGTGGGCTGTGTGTGTGTGTGTTGTCGGGTGGATGGAAAGGAGTATCAGCAAATTTGTGGCTGAGGTTGGGAATTTACAGGGCTGAGAAGAACAACACCCAGCAAACAAGTCCTCAGCGGCCCGTTGTGACCGATGTGACCCAGGGACCATGTGGCAGTGTTTCTTAACTCATCATTACTCAGGATGGGTCGTGGGTTCGTTTCTGCTGCTGGTTCACCTGATGGGAAATGTGATAACAGCAACACCCCTAATGAGCCTGGGTCCCAACACAATGTAGGTAGATTATATCTGGAACAGACTAGCGGCTTCTATTCATCCAACCCGATACAACAAACAAAAGAAAATGACAGAATATAAAAACAAACTATTTTGGTGGGGTTCATTAAAATTGGCCAGCCATCATATCAAATAGACAGATTATGTTATGCGTTTTAAATTATGTTTATGTAACTGCCTGTCCATTAGTTACTTACAATATAATTTCTAAACATATTTTTTTCCCTTCATTAATTAATTATACATTTTCATTATTTTCAGTAGGTCAATTGTCCAAGGAAGAAGGCGAGCCTTTTTGTTTTCACAAAGTTGTCCCTTGTGGCAGAGGAATTCATGAAATAGTGTGTAAAAATCTATTTATTTTTTTAGGTTAGCCTGTGCACCATACTCGTGTTTTCTCGCATGAGCGCTGCCGTTCACTTCCTTGTTTACGGCTCCAAAAGAATGTCTCGTAACTCCTAATCTAGGGAGCTCTCCATGGTTTTGACTAAAGGGACAATGTTCTGTCTTCATTTCTGACTTCAGCATGCATCTTGTTTGGAATATAAATGCTTCTAGAGAGACTTTAGCGTGACCAGCGTGAGGTAAGAATGGAAGATTATGCCTCCCGGTTTTTCGGGGGAACGGAAGGAGGGGACCTTTCAGAGTAAAATCTGCCACATCTGCTGGCACTCCTATATTTTTTAATATGCTGGCGCATCCATTGTGCTACTTCTCAATCACATAGCTGTCAAAACAAACACTTACCCGAAAACAATCCCCTAAACTGACTTTGCGACCGCTCAACATCAGAGCTGTACAGTGACTCAACAGTGCAACAGCTGTGCGCTTAAAGGTATATTCAGTGATTTCACTTAATTCAAATATCACTTTTGTTTTCTTTTTTTGTGATAATCCTCCCTACTATAGAGTGTGCTGACCATATAAGGAGTTCCTCCCTGTCACCAGTTAACTGCAGGGGTCAAAAAACCCTAGTTTCGGTTTTGGTGGTGGGTGAGTCTTCATCCAATCAGGATATAGGGGCCTTCCTCCAATCAGGATTGAGCGGGGTGGGCCTAGGTGCACGTGCTGTTGGCCTGTTGCATGTCCCCACACTGTAGAGCGTGTGCATACATACCTTAGTATCTTGTTACCGGGACGGACCGTTTTTTTTCCTTCTCCAAATCACCCAAATCACTGAATGCTCCTTTAAGCTGCACTGCATATTGAAACCAAAGCCAATGCCTCCAACCTCAAATCAGAAATGTACAATGTTCACGCCTAGCTAAAGCTTCTTTCTGTGAACCAAAACCACCGTTTGCTCGATTTAAAAAAACAAAGAATGAGAGGAAATGATGTTTGCAAGACAATGTACTGACTGTTGGGATTCTGATAATTCACTGTTTGTGGTAACAGTATGGAGGAGGTGTGATTACATTTCTCACAGAGTTGTCTGTTAAATAGCACCACTTAGTCTGGGGAGGCGACAATAACAACCATAACTCTGACTTTAGCAATTGAGGTGTTTCTAATGAGACCAAATTCAGCTCTATGATTGTATTCAAGCCGATGAAAAATATCTCAGTGGAAACCTGTCGCACGCCTGGGTTCGTAAAATTGTGATAATAAAGGTATGTCCTTCCCGTTTGTCTTGAATGAATGCATACCTCCGTGGGGCTGTGCCCAGACACATGCATGTTTAAAAAGCGTAGCGCGTGCGGATGTCCTCCAGCTTCTTGGAGACCTCGGGCGGCGTTTTATCCAGCTCCTCTGCAACACTTTTCTGCTTGTGAGGGTCCATGCTATTGAACTGTTCACACAGATCTCCATCGATCACATTCTGCAGAGGGAGAGGAGAGGACAGACGAAGATGATAAAAAAAAAAGAAGACTAAATTAAACTTGCATCATAGTTCCTGATCATATACTGTAAGTCGCCACATGTCACACTGTAGAAAGCAGACTAAGATGAAGAGCCACTAACTAAGGGGTCAGGCTGGGTGCAAATGGAATGAGATGGATCTGTGCAACAGACTGAGGGAGGGACATACAAAGAAACTGTGGGAGGCTATTGGAGCAGAGACTGCTGCTACAGTTTGCAGTCCCAAAACATGATAGTGTGTTAGCAATGGGTTTCCTCGACAGCTTTTGAATGCTTTCTCCCCTCATGTGGTTTTAAATTCAGAGAAAATGTTTGTGGTACTTAAGTTTAAGTGTTTCACTTTTTTTTTTTTTTTACATGTTTTTTTTTTGTGGCTTTCGCCTTTATTTTATATTTTTTATGGAGGGACAGACAGTAGGCTGACAGGAAATGGGGAGAGAGATGGGGGGAAGACATGCAGTAAAGGCCGTCGGGATCGGGAGTCGAACACTGCCAGACTGGATTACCAGCCAAGGTGCCTGGACCACTGAGCCATGGCCCAGGCCGTGTTTCACATGTTTAATACAATCTCCAGTAAAGATACCTGCATATCAATGTTACTGGGATAGAAACAAAGCCTCAAAAACACTTCACATGCCGAGATGTAAAGACAGATTCTTTCTTTGAACAAAACATGAATAGCCACAGAGCTTATTTTCATAAGGTATCCAAAACCCAATGCATATATTCTATTGGAAATATGTGATCGTAAGTTAGTAACCCATGGCAGAGGTAACTTGTGGATGCATGTTTCCTTATTACACCTGCCCACGCATGCGGCGCACACAGAGTACAAACCTTGACAGGGAAGTAATACGATCTGAAGCTGAGATGATCTCTGCCACACAGCGGAGGGAACTCTGATCGCATGTGCATCTCCAAGTGCTGCAAGAAATCATGGTCCTAGAAGACAGGATGGGGAGGAGTGAGATCAGGCAAAGGGAGGACAGAAAGATGACAAAGTGGCAGTGGTGGGAAGAGTACTCAAAGTATCAATACTGCTGAATGTATGAAATAATGTTACAAGTAAAAGTCCAGTATTCAAAATGTAATGTGGACATGACAGCAGATGAGAGAAGATAAACAACAAATCTGGTGGACTTGAAAATCACAGAATGGCGGAGAGAGAACCTGCCATTTATCAACGGCGACGCCGATTTAGCTTCAGAGGTCAGGTGAACAACCCATACAGATGCCTCACAATCACCCAACGTTGGCTTGGTGTATATCGGTCTTTAGATTACTAGAGAGCACACATCCTTATTTCGTCCTTTTGACTCTAGTCTAGGCTGTCTATTTCCAGCAGTTGTTCCGGTCAGTCTCTATATGCTTTGTGTTATCTTCGTCCAAGTTGTGTTGTGTGTGCCATTACCTCATGTGATGTGAATGGGACCAGTATGCCAATGCCTCCAGACAGCGTGGTGTAGACCAGGGACTCGGAGCCTCCGGGGATTAGCGTGGTTTTCTGGAGGGATAAAATGGTCTCCCCTATGTGGTAGTTCACAATGACCTCGGCCTGGACAAACACATGCAGAGAGGCAGAGATAGACTGAACAATACGCTCCATATGTGATTGTCACATTGTGCCAGAAGCCAGACACACAAAACAAAGGCAGTGAGACAAGGTGGTGTTCATTAAACAGTGGGATGTATGTGTACAGTACATGCGAGTACATGCGAGAAAGTGTGACAGCAAGACAAAAGCACCATTGAGAGAACACTGAAAATCAAGTGAAAATTGGAACGGCTGAACTGGGAGGCATAGCGTGCTATGGCTGGAGTGGCACTTTCATGTTTATGCGAGAAGACACGTGGTTGTCTAGTTGTGTACAGTACACCCTCCACAGACTGAACAGTAGGCTTTAGCGGTGACAGGAACTATACACACACACACACACACACACAGAGAGAATCGGCATACAGTCTAAATTGAGAAGCCGTTTTTGTGTTTGTTGCAAGTGCATGCATGTGGTGCAGAGCTGTAGCTCTGCTGCAGAACACATGGATATCAAACACCAGTCACCAGTTCTAGGTCCTGAAATATCCCAGTTAGTATATAATGTGTTTAACATCCCTGGCAGTAAAGGGAATCTCCCCCCCCCCGCCCCCCACCCCACATTTTAAAACGGTGTCCTTTAACCCATTCAGGCCTGACGTCGAAACTTTAAAAAAGTTTTCTAAATCATGACAATTTTCCGAAAGATTTGAGGCACATTTTAACGATTTTTCAAAAATAGCAGACCTACAAGTTCATAGCGCGCCACTCGGTGGCGCGCTATGAGCTTGTAGATCTGCTATTTTTCAATAGCTAAATTATAACATAATGCTAACGTGACATGGATGCGTTCCAGGTCTCAATGGATTAATATTTTCAGCGCCATTGCCGTTGATTAATGCCAATTGAAGTCTAATTTTGATACCACCACTTCCTAGGATAATCTACTAGACTGGAACTGCTTTTCAAAATAAGAGCTCGACTGGAAAAAATGCTGCCGTGAATTAGATCCTAATTGTTCAATAAATGCTAGCGCTGAAACGGTTAATGACAAAGTGAAAACTGTGTGTGAGATGGTTGCACTTGCGAAAGCGTGCATTTTCTTAGGGGAAAGAACCTGCCCTAAAGGGCTGCATTTGATAAAGAAATATCACGCTCCCCACACAAAACACACAGAATGGAGATGTTTGGCCAGAGGCTAAATCCAGGCGACCAAAACATCCACATCTAAAAACTTTCCAAGAATTCCAAGCCACCCACCAACAAAAACTTCCAATCAATCAGCACAATGTTCACACAATAGCACAAATCACTGACGAAAACACATAAAAACGTGAAAATAGCTGACACATTCTTTGACAATGGAAATTTTGAGACAAGGGAATGGATAATGTCTAAATTGGAGGGACTTTCCCAGGTCCAACTGTTACCTAAACAGTTTTCAACCAGCAGTTAAATATAGTGTGTGTGTGTTGAGTTGTTGACAGTTGGGGCTGTCAGTAGGCTTGTTACGATTACAAATCAATTCAAAATAGCAGAAATAGCGACTTACAAGTGACTTACATCTGCTATTTCTGCTATTTTTCGATTGACGATTATGCAAAAATGATTGCGATTATCTTGAAAAATTGCGATTATGTAATTGTGACAGGCCTAGAGGTGAAGAGTAACAGAGATGGGGGTGCATACTTAGTTTAGACTAGTCATTGGTTAGACATGGGTTAAGGTTAGGTTTAGGTGTGCTGCCCCGTGGGAGGTTAGGTTTAGGGTGAGGGTTTGAGATAGGTTGTAGTTGTAGGACTAATGACTAGTCTAAACCAAAAACGGTCTAAACGAAGTACTGCACCCACAGAGATGAAGAGTCATAAGAGCTGGAAGGATGTAGGAGGCGCCAAGCAATACTGTAGGTGGTAAGAGCTTAGGAGATGGGAGTTAACCGTTTCCGTCCGTAGGACGGCTCCACACGTCCTAGCGCATCCTCAATGATATCAGGCGAGAGAAGAATATTCTGAATTTTTTCCTTTTTTTTTTTTTGAGTGAGCCTCTAAGGCACCCGTCGCTTCGCTCTGCCTACATATTAGCTTACCGTTCGATTAGCGGTTAGCGCAGCAGAAAGAATGCCTCGTCTCTCCTAATCCAGGGCGCTCTCCGTGGTTTTGATCTGATGGATATACTACGCGCTTCATTTCTGACTTCAACATGCCTCTCGTTCCAAATATGAATGCTTTGGAGCTTCTAGCGATATAATAGACTCGAGACAAAGGTAAGCTAACAAACATTTTTCGGTTTCTTTTCCGGATTGTCTCATCATTGTGTTAAGGAGGAAGAAGCTGAGGAATATCTCTGTGGGAGGAAAGTCAAGATGGACTGAGGGATGAGCGAAGGTGTGCGTTACCTTCTGTGAGGCTCCGTTGAGCAGGCCTCTGTCCCATAAAGCTTTGTTCCCTGTGGGGTCTTCATCCACGTCATCACTGGTGTTGGGGGGAAGACGCACCTGAAAAAACAATGATCAAATCATTATAGGCCCTTCATTTGCAAACACCCCCTCCCCCACCCCAAAAAGCTTTTTTTTTTAAAGGGGCAAAAATGTGCACGTGATCACATACATAGAGACACACACACACACACACTCGCCAACTTACTATACTGATGTTGCCGAACTTGTCCGCCGAGGCCATGGTGTCATAGTCGAGCAGGCAAGCGGTGGTCACCCAGCGGGGATGCGTGTCGTCGGCGAAGATGATCAGCTGGTTCTCGTTGCGCCGGTAACGGACCCAGAAAAGGCTCTCCTGCACGTCGGACACGACCACACGCTGGCCAATGGTGTGGATGCCAGTGATCAGGTTGGGAACGTGCTATAGGAAGAGAACAGAGGAGAGAAGACGAGAGGATGGGTACAGGTTATGTATTCCAGTGGTTCTCAACCTTTTCAGGCTGGGACCCCCAAAATAATCACATTTGAACTGAACACCACCCTGAGAAACACATGGAATTGTAGAAGTTAAGTTGAGGTATTTCATTTAGTTTTTTTTTTTTATATTGTGAAAACAGCAGATCTACAAGCTCACAACGCCTCACAGTAAATCGGATGTTTTCACTTTTTCCCCCCTTATATTCTTTGACAATTTGACCAATGTTTCACTAGTTTTTACAGTATAGTTTGTTGATTACGTTTCTTTCGTTCTTTTTTTGAGGTATTAAAAAGGACTCAAAAGTCCTTAAATGGTCACGTCATTCACTGTCACCTCTGGGGACCCCCCCCCCCCCCCAAATATGTGGGGGTCCCGACCCACAGGTTGAGAAACACTGATCTATTCCACTGTTTCCCAAACAGTGGAAGCTTGTTGATCTGCTATTTTCACAAAGTTGGATCCCGGGGAATGTATCATTTCTCCTTTGGGTCACGGGCTACAATGTTTGGGAACCACTGAATCACTGATCTATCCTACTACCCTCTACAGTCTACACAGACATAAGCGTGCACATCATATCTTGTACCAATAGCGAGTCACTAGGTGTGCACTAGTCTCGCGTAGCCCGACAACTATTCCACAATCTCCAAATGCTCCGGCGCAAGCTATATAGGATTAGAAGATTTTGATTTATATTAGGTTAAATTTGCGCGACTGTAAAGATGAAACGGAAGCGGGGAGGAGGCACCACATCCGCTTCATCGGTTGCTCGTGATCAGAGCTTCCGTGCTCCAGACTGTATGACCAGAAACATTCGAAAATTGCGGGAGGCAACAGTCCGGCCACGTGATACTAGGTGTTCACCAATGCTGTGCTAAAGAGAGCGTTGTGTGTCGATGTTGATCACGTGCTACGGGAACATGGCCTTGTGGTTGGCTGCATGCACGTATAGTAGCAGTATGAGGTGAGCTGTGACTGGGGTAAGGGAAAGGGAGTATTTACTAATCCCCCAGTGGAGGGGAAATTACCTTTCTGCATTACCCAGCAGATGGCTGTTCAGGTGGCTCAAGTGAGCACACCAGTTTGATGTCGTTAACGTGGTTGCACACTGGTGTGTTTTTTTTTGCTGCATTTTGCAGATCCGAAAGCAGTAGACTATCAATAGCTGTCAGCCTGTCACCAACACCCCGCTAGACCCCACTAGACGGCTGCAGAAAACGGATAAAACCGACCCCGGTCCGAAAAAACTTTATATGGACAAAATATATGATGGCAGTGTGCAAATGTGATAAAGTGAGGTCTTTTTCTTTTGTCTTCCGAAATTCGCTCCAATATTCAACCGACAAAACGCACCAGTGTGCAAACACCTTTTGGGGTTAAATGTCTTGCTCTGGGACACTTGGTCATGTCTACTGTGTGAGGAGCCGAGGGTTGAACCCGCGACCTTCCTCTCTACCCACTCAGCTACAGTAGCCTGTAAGCAGTGTCAGCTGCCCTGCGATTGGTCTACGTTTGTGGGGATAGAGATACAGACAGAGGTACAGACAAATCATGGTATAGACAGCTGGTCTAAAAATATCCCGCTACACACACTTAATACAGCACTGGCCCGCACTTGAGTCCCTGTATATAGTTTCAGACAGAAAACCACTGAAGTGACAGGGAGAAGAGTCAGGTTTATTTCTGCCTTTGTGCACATAACTCAAAACGGACAAGGCCGCTTTGATTTAGCCAGAATCTAATGAAATAATACATCATATACATCAATGTGATGACCTCATCACATTTGTGAAGACGGCTATATCCGTTTTCAGTGTTTTTCGTGCAAAACTAATGCTTAATACTTAATACTTAATAATTCAAATTTGAAATTATGCTTATTAATGTTATTTGGATGACCCTAAGGATCATAAAAAACCTTGAACGATTACTATTGCAATTTATTTTGGGTCAAATCTTAGATTGACTGGCCTATTGTCTACTGAGGCCCACAGAGGCCTACTAGCAATGCGATCATTGGTTTAGCGGGAGCTCGAATTAATGTTTTATTAGGCTCCGATCATGGTACTCCATCTCATTATGAGCCATAATGTCAGTAAAGACAGTGTGCGCGCAGGGATTTTGGCTGTTTCTTATATGGACGCTAGTGGTGGCTAGCAATGAAGCTAAACTAAGGTAAATAATATTTTTTTTAACTCTGGATTAAGGGTAATTTATCAAATCTCGCAATCTCGTCCCTGGCTAACTGTGCATTATTGAATTACTCTCGGGATCTCGGGCATGGCTACAAAGGAGTTAAGTGACAGAAAAAAAGGGAAAATAAATCAGTAATATAATTATACCATATATTGGTTGCTTGTTTGTAACTGGTGCAATATTTCAGATCCCTAAACTAAACTCTTATATTAAATTAGTATTATTTGAATATCCTTTAGTTTAATTATCCTGTCCTGGACTCTTGGGTGCAATATTTATCTTCTCTGTAAGCCGATAGTAGTTTAGTATACCACAAACTCAGTTGAACTTACTGTCATTACAGGACCTAATTTGGCCTCATCACCCATGTGCAATGTATGATGTTGCATGCTAGCTTACGTGCTAAATTTAACAGATGACAAAAATAAAATGTCACAGAAGCACAGCACCACTTCCACTACATGGGTTGCTGACACTGCACAGTTACACCATTGTTGACACCTGGAACTCTCTTGGTTTCTTTCTAGATTGCATGCATTGCCCCAATTAAGTGTGCACACTTCCACGTGGTCCGTGAACAGGTACCAAAATAATTCCCCTCCTTCGGTTCCTGCAGCACAACCACATGGCTTAGAGAGACTCACCGTGTGACCAGAACCATATATGTGACATGCATCCTGTTTCAGAGCCACCACATGCATTGAACACATGGTCATTTGACAGATATTTAAAGACTATAAAACCTCCTCAAGATTCAAACCGGCATCCTCTGGAAGATGGTGCAGTGCGCAACAAAGTGAGTTCTAAACTTCACCGGTCCTTCCATGTGGTAATTTGTATTATTTCAACGGTGAACATGTTGAGCAATATATTCAGTAATAACAAGGCCTTTTCGGACAGGCAGTGACTAGGGGTCGCTGCCTGTACAAACGTCATTTTCAAGTGAAGTTTATGGGAGGAAACTTTTAAGAGAGGGACAGGAGTCTGTTGCCTGAGTTGGCTCACTGCATGATCATGCATGTGTGCTGCACAGCATTGAATCAACGTCATCAACCCACCGCGCCTGTGTGTGTGTGTGTGTGTGTGTGTGTGTGTGATCACGGCATAGGGTCCAGGGGCCCAGTCAGTTTAGAGCTTGCAGTCTAACTTCGAAGAGAGGTGGCGAAAAAACAAGAAAAACAACAAATGATAGCCTACTCTGGCAGCCCATGTGCATGCAAATTGCTGTTAGCAAACCACAGCATGCAAGCCACCTTTGTTTTCAATGATCCCTCCATTCGCATGTAGGGGTAATTATTTCCATCACATCAGCCTGCAGTTCTCACTGTATTGCATTACTGCTCTTGTTTTTTAATGTTTATGCCTTGCTTTTCTTTTTTTCTCTCTTAATTGCTCTGTAAAGCACTTTGAGCTGCATTTCATGTTATGAAAGGTGATTGTCACTTGTTGGACGTAAGCTTGATTACGGTTCATGTTACAAACACTAACTGCGTCGCTTGCTTTGTAGTTTTTTTTACTTTTGTAGCTGATGTGAGCGCATGTCCATTCAACGTGCCGTGTGTGCGCACTGCTGCTGCCGTGAGGTGAAAATATTATAATAAAATATAATTTGTCTGGTCTTTGTTTGTAAACTAAAACTGAAGACCGATTTTAACGTAGTCTTTATTTTTTTTAACTACATTTTCGTCTCGTCTTTATTCATCAACGAAATTGCTCTTCGTCCCAGTTATCGTTTATACACTAGTTTTCGTCCTTGGGCGTTGACAAACATATTTTGTCATAGTTTCATTAACGAAAACAACACTGTATTTGTGTCATTGCTTTTACCTTGTTCTCACACTTGCGTAGCAGTTTCTTCTTGCCCAGGTCGTAGATCCTTAGCAGTTTACCCACGCCCACCAAGATACGTCCCTGGAACGGAGCGATAGCCAAAGGAACGTCCTCCACTGGAGTCTGCAAATCAAATCACAGATAATCCATTAGCCCAATCAAAAGATCTCAGCCTCATGGAGGTCATGTTTATTTATTTATTCAAAATGCAGCCCAAGTACCTACAAAATAAGAAAGCTGGAGAAAAAACAAAATAAAAACACACTGCACTTTGATAGGCTTTATTTCATGTTCTAGCCCCCAACAAAGGCATTATTCCCGCTGTGGTGCCATTTATCTTCAGTGAGTGGACACTGGACAGTGGTCTTTGGATAAAATTGCATTCAACTCCTAACTTATCCAAAGCTGTCCGCACTGCAGCGAGCCCTGCATTCTGAGTCTGACTACTTGATGAAATGTGTGCGTGTGTGTACTATGTAGTTATCAGCCCACAGTGCCAGCTGGCACTTTATGGGAATGGCATGAGCCCTCTGAGGGCTCTGCTACTTCGGTATACTTTTCAAACTTTGCCACCGTCCCTTTTATCTTGCATGATGTCAACAGGTGGTGAGCAACAGCACCGTCGTTATTATCTGCCGGGCGGATACGCAAGAAGAGCGATAACATCATACATGTATAAAGCAGACAAACTCCAAAGTCACTCATCTTCATAATTAGTCCTGTCACACCACTCGCTCGCTGCTGCCATTTATCTAAGCTCAGCCCTCAAACTGCCCGCTGGTGGCACATATTGTGCAGTGAACGGCACTGCAATTATCAACGGTCGTTGGAACGATCCCAGTGATCTTAGTGGATCGTAGCGACTACTTAAAAGGTTAGGCCAAACTGAAAATCACTGGCACTGGGTGAATTAAATTATTATTTACTCTTGGCAGTAAAAGAGTTTATTGTAGATTTCTGTAGGCAGTTGTGTCACCAGAGCTAAATGTATGCTCTCCCTCGCTTGTGAGATGTGTCATCCAGGGCTTGTCAGTCAGTAATTGAGATTCTCTTTGGTAGGGCATCTTAAATCAACAAGGACGGCTAAAGCTGTGGAATATACATAAAGACGCCAGTGAAAAAAACACAGAACTAAATAACATGAAGCTAAGAGGTTTCTGCCCACCAGCAATGATTTGCACTTGGACAAATTCTCCCCATTATATTTTGAGGTCGTACGGATTAAAATGTCAGGAGAATGGGTGACCAAAAAAAACGGTGGCAATTTTGAGTGCTATATATAGAGCAATAAAAAAAAAAAATTATCGTGGAGCCTAAATTCATGTGGCTGCCCTTAGAAGTGCCACCTAGAATCTTTGATGAAAGAGGAGCTGAGAGTCAGCACTTGGCCACGGTCAGACAGTCTGCGGCAGTCATATAAAACAAACCACTTGGACAAGTGGAAAAATCATCTGACCACAACCGCTAGACAATGAACCACTACTCCTCAGGGGATCTGGACTGTGGCATGTGCGTATGCATGCGCGTGTGATCAAAATGAGGCCTGTCCGCTTGTAGCCGTCACTTTTGCCTTTCTATGTGTGCGAGTGTATGTGCAGACTGTGCACCAGTGTGTATCGGTTTCATGCATGTATATACAGTTGGAGGCCATCGATAGTCCTTTTCTTTTTGCTGAGGTTTGCGTGATCTGCGCAAAAGGACAGTTAACCCATTTTGGGCGGGAACCCCTTTTGGTGTTTTAAACATTATGTTATAATTTAGCTATTGAAAAATAGCAGCTCAGAAAAATAACAAGCTCATAGCGCGCCACTCGGTGGCGCGCTATGAGCTTGTAGGTCTGCTATTTTTGAAAAATCGTGAAAATATTTATTTCCGAAAACTGGAGGATTTAGAAGGATTTTTTTTTAAATTCTGAGGTCAGGCCTAAATGGGTCAAATGATAAGGGACAATATCGGTGGCACCCAACTGTATATACATCACAGATGCAGTACATGTCTCCGTGTGCGCTAGCGAGTGTACTGTAAACCATGAAAAATGGACACAATCATCTAAAATGACAAATTCCTTCCCAAAGCGGTTGGGAAATTCCTCTGATGTAAAGTGGTGTCTGGCTCCCTCCGCTACAGTTGTCATCGTGACTCACTTCCCGTGATCATTCAGGACATGACTCATGTCCCATGTTCATTTACAAACACATATACATTACCTTGTAATGGATAGCTTGTTATAGATACATTTGGCCTATATTCCATTCCATAAGTAACCACAAAATTGTGCATAAGGACGCTAATAAATACCCATAATGTATGAGCCACCTCCTCAGCTGACTAAACAAGATATTGTTTTCTTCTTTAAATCATAGAATATATATATTTTTTTAAATACACTGGCAGAATTCTGGCAGAAATTACTTCTGGTAGGTCAAGTTACAGTACATAAATGTCCACCCTCTGATCCCAGCAGGGGGTCTAGTCGTCTGGACAACTGGCCAGCAGCTCTTGACGCCAGACTATGGAATAGAGATTGGTTTAAGGTGCGTTGTAGCACGTTCATGGAATTCTGTCTCGGTATAGTCCCTTCATCTGAGCTTACATCTTCTGTCTAGAATGCAATGAATGTGTTTACAATGCATTTAATTAAGGTGTGTTGTAGCACGTTCATGGAATTCTGCTCTGTCTAGGTATCGTCCCTTCATCTGAGCTTACATCTTCTGTCTAGATTGTAATGTATGAAAAAACAAATTAATTCTGTACAAGCATACAAAAAAAGTTAGAAATAAAATAAATCGATTTTTGACATTTGTGAATCAATTCATAATTGTCCATGTCCACATCGCGATTAATCTATGAATCGATTTTATTTTCCACCCCTACTGTATTTCCTAGTGAAACGGGTGTCTGTCAATCACAGCGAAGGGGGTGGGGTTGAACCACACCAGATGTGCAGTTGCTCTGATTTTTGGCACTGGCACCAAGTAATTATGTTCATCCACAAGTAAAAGTGAAAAAGTAAAAGAAAAAAAGAAACAGGACAGTGATGAATCTGTATGGTTTCAGAAACATATTTTTTATGTTGTTTAACATAATTTATTCATAAAAGAAAAGTGTAAAAAAAAAGAAAAGAAATGTGGTTTTATATCTCAGATTAAATTATATTACTGATGGCTTTGTGAGCTTCACCTGTGTGCGCGTATACCCAAAGTTACTGGATAATTTCCTACTTTCCTCACTATGACTCAAAGTACCAATAGATGTTATTTCTATAAAGTTTCTATGGTTGCACACAGTAATATATCATGTAGACCTGATCAAACCCACCTTATGCATGAACTCCAGCTTGTCTCCTCCGCTTGCAAGCCGATAGGTGTAAATGAAGCCCCCGCCCACTGATCTAGGGTTGAGGATCATGTCTCTGGCCACCCCTACAAGGACGAACCAATCATCTCCTGCGCTGGCGAAATGACATACTGCCACACTGTGGGGAGAGAGGGGGACGAAGGGGGTCAGAAGGAAAAATAAACTCATCTCGACAGTTGATGAAATGTGGCTGAGCATTTCAACGCCGTTATTTTCTATCCGTCCATTACCTGAAAGCGGCTTCATTCTGTTCCAGTTGCACCAGGTCCAGGGTGGCGCCTTGGATGGGGTTGACGAGTCGGATCAGCGAAGCCCACTGCCCGGCTCCAGCCTTGGGCGCTCCGAAAATGGCTTCTGGCAGGTTCTCATTGAGAAAAGCAGCAGCCATCTCAGCAGCCAGCTCCCTCTCATCCTCTCCTGCAGCCTCAACCATCTCCTACAGGGGTCAAACGCAACCAGAGCAACACATTGGTTCAACACATTAATCAGTCATTGTATTTGTACGCTTTCGCTTTGTGTGTGCCCCCCGTGACAGCCAAGTCTATGGACATTTTACAGAACTTTATAAACTTTTTAGGCCAAGTCAATGGCAAAATACATTTACTATGACGTAGTAGGAGCCACAACAATACATATCCATCATGATAAAAGGCACCACTCACTTCAAACAAGTGTGTTTTTCCCATTTAAATGTCCCATGTGTGTGTTCTCTGCATCATTTCCAATGGGTAACAGCCTAGTTATAAAACTTATTAATATTATTATTATCAATCCTAAACCACAGGCGCAAAAGAACGCCAGCCTACTTGGGGCCATGAATGTGGGGAACTGATGCAAGTCGGAACGATATGGTCATCATAGATCACGTTATGATGACCTCCTCTCCCCTAATTATCATATCAATTATCCGTCCCCACCCCTTTCTTTGAATTTGATAAAGATGGTTCAGGATAGTTTCCAATGGGCATTGGCCTAGTCTTAATAAACAGTCTTATTCATATCTATATATATCAGCAGGGATTTGGTTTGGGGTTCTGGTATACTGCTTGGGACCACATTGGGGACACCAGATACTTCAGATGTGTATACATGGTCAAGAACACAATTCACTTGCTGCAACTTGCCATTGATTTCAATGCCTACCTCAGCCATCTGCTGCTTCCTCTGTGCTTTGGTGGCCTCTGTGTAGGCGTTGTGGTCGGTCTCTATCACGATGAGGTTGTTGGTCTCCGGGTGGATGACGAACTTCCTGGGAGTGTACTGCAAAGGGAAGGCCACCTGGTTGAAGACTGCGCCCAGCTTCTCCAATGCCAAAATTCTGCAGGAGACATTACAAATTGGGGAGGGGATTAATTAACACGGCCCCCACCCCACCCCCCAAAATAGTTTCTCGACGAATTTGCATGAATCACAAAGTTGCCCTATTTGGTTTCAAACAGCGAATTTCGCCGAAAAGCTACATGTTTGCATGTCTGAGTAGCAGTTGAATGTGTGTCCATACCTCAGTGTGTTTGTAGAGATGGCCACTATGCCTTCTGGGCACTGTTCAGAGGCGAAGCCAGACGCATACTCCAGAGTTTCATACGACAGAGGGGTCAAATGGAAACGACTCTGGTAAGAGTAGCTAAGCCAGGAACGACTAGACATAGCCAAAACCTAAACACAAAGAGAGAAGAGCCCAAAAAATAAAGTGATGAGAAATACATGATAGAAACTTTCACCAGGTAAAGGGGAAACCGGTGAAGGCTGACACAGATTCACATTGGCTAGGAGGAAGAGGAAGAAATGGCACGCTTTTCACATGAGGTGCTATGAAGCTAAATCTTCCATTTCTTCATCGCTAGCGTACGTCTGATCTCTCTTTAGAAGCGTTAATATTGTAGCTGCGATGCCATATGAAGTCAGGAATTAGCTCAAAACATCCACGCTTTGATCCGCTGCGCGGATGCAGTGTAGATTCAGAGAAAATATGGTTTAAAGTCAGGCTATAAACAAGGAAGTGAATTGGTGCAAGCGCACTAAACAGGTTGGGAGTGGCTGAGCAAGGCGTTTGCCGTTGCCAAATAATTGATTTTAGCAAGACCATTTTATATCGATAAAAAGACCTTAAACGTCCCTGGACGTCCTAGATACCCTGAAGTTTTATTTAATAAGACGCCTGTGGACATCCTAGGCATCAGAAGTGTTAATAGTCCTATAACCGCAAATTTGACCCTTCTTTATTATGGATTTACTTTTCAGCCAAGTGGGCATGATCTTTGGGCCAATAGAACTTGACCTGTACTCTACTTGCCCGACAGGCAAGTGCCTCTGAGACTTCAGTGTCAACCCCTGCACTTGACTGGAAAGGAATTACAACAGTCACAGATTAGGTTCCAACTGGGGCAAAGGCTATGAGCCAGAGAGAAGGAAAGCAGATCCAGAGGAAGAAAACCTCTTTAGGTATAATACGAGATATAGCTTCATTATACCTAAGAGAACAAATGCAATATAATTAAGATATCTGACAAAGACAATGTTTTTACTTTTATTTTGCCCTAGATTGGTTCAGATACTTACAGCTTCCTGTCCTTGCATTCTCACTCTGAAGAGCTTGACGGGGCGTGAACCGAGGTAGCGGGTTCTGGTGTCGGACAGGTCTCCAGTCACTGGATCCAGAACAGTCCTCAGAAGAACACCGTTCTGGAAAGGGATTATGGCAAATATATTAGATCATTACATGCTAAGGTTTCCATCTTCCTGGACTTTTACAAGCACAGGTGGATGTTAGCCAAATACTATTGTACAAATCGATTTTAATAGTTCCATTTAATGGTTGTATATTTTTGTTTAAGCCATTATCTACAATCTTGGTTAACGAAAGGTAAAAATTGAATAAAGGCTCATCCTTGAGGATAGATGAATAATAAGTTGCTGAATGAACATTAAAAACAAAATACAGGTTTTATTGTACTGCATACCTGTAATCCAATGTTGAGGTAGAGGAAGCCAATGGTTCCCTTCTCTCCCAGCTCGTCCTGTTTCTCCACTCCTCCCATTTCCACGATACACAGAGACTCTGGCTGAGCCGGTAGGGCCTGCATACTCAGAGGCTGCAGACAGTCCTGCATGGGGGGAAAAAAATAAAACTAGTTAGAACACGCACAAAAACACTGGCTACCCACATCAGACAAGTACAAGGACCACGAGAGAGGCTTGTACCACATTTTCACACACACACGAAGAGGTCCGCTCCAATACACGAAGATGGACAGCCGGATTAGGCTGACATAAATAAGGAAAGGGAAAAAAGTAGAGCTCAACCCCCCCCCTTTCTCTGGGAACCAGGTGGACAGCACAGAATACAAATCTGTCTCATGAGAGAATTTATTCCAGAAAGAAATTACATATTGAGGTCAGTCTACTCACAGCATTTTCACATCATTCTAAAATAGTCATCCCCCTCAATATCAACTCCACCTGCATTAGGACTGCCCAGTTTGGTTAGAAGCAATATCCTTAAATTAAATATTTCTTGTATGTTTTTTATTTTATTGATTCTTCCAAGCATCAGATTTTTCTTCCAATCACAGAAGATAAGTTAGAAACTGGCCACTTGTACATAGTAGTGCATGTATATGATGTGTCTTTGCGTTTGCATGCTCGTACCGAGGGGTCCAGTGAGATGATGCGGACAGTATTGTCGACCAGTCCCACGGCCAGGAAGCGCGAGCGTTGCTCTCCGGGAGGAACATTGGCGAGGCTCATGCACACCACATCTGCAGACATCTCTTTCCTCTCTGTGTACTCATTCAGCTGCCCTGACTGGGAATAGGGAGAAGGGAATGGGAGGACACACACCATTTCAGAAATGTTTCTTTTCAGTCACCTCTTTTAATCTATTAAAAAAGAGAAGAGGCAGTTGCAGCAGGAACGAAAGACGCGAAATTGCACGCACTGTTTAGATGAGAACTGAGAAGATGGAAATCTTTTCTGTGGTGAGAGAGAACACAAATGGACGAAAACATAGTCCCGCCCGGCCTGGCGAAGACAATGGAACTACCATGTTGTATGCTTGCTGGTGTATGTCTCTTACCGGGTCCATCTCAAAGTAGACAAGCTCTCCACCGGTGAGAGCGATGACCACCTGCCGCTGGTTCACAGCACAGCGGACGATGGTCTTTTTCCCAGGTGTCTTCCATTCGTTCACACGCTTGTCGGCTCTGATATGACGGATGCCATCTGGGTAAACCTAAAAAAGAACGAGCATTCCGATTATTAAAAGCTGCCATGAGGAAATACTGAGCTACAGAAGGAAGACCTGAATTCTGGCCAGCAGGACGAAGACCTGAATTCTGCCCATCAGCACACAGCAACCTAGTTCACCCGTGTCCCTGTGATAAATAATGATCATTAAATCAGCGGCAGTGGCTCGGGGGTAGAGTAGCCGGTTGAACAGCAGGTTCGGAAAACCGTGAGGTTCCCAGTTTGAACGTGGGCTCCCCCAGAGTTAGTGTTGAAGTGTCCTTGGCAAGACACTGAACACCTAATTGCTCCTGATGTACAGGTTGGTGCCTTGCATGGTTTCCGCCGCCATTGGTGTATGAATGGGTGAATGTAATGCACAATCTATGTAAAGCATTTGCATCTATATAAATGCACCTAATTCTGCTCCTGTTACACACGTTCTGACATCGTGCACGTGCAGATTTCCTCAGCAGAAAACCCCTGGCTTCTTCTTTGTACTTTAAAAATCAATGTGCCAGGTGCAGGCGCATGATAAAATACCATCATCCCAAATACATCTTATTACATTTAATCATCGACAAATGTTGGTAATAGTGTGATGTCAATGAGCATGATGTCAATGAGCTATGCTATACCATGACAGTAAAGAGGGCAATGTGTGAACAACTCTTCCCTTCCACTTCCCCGTCTGTGCTGGCAATTTGTTAATTTTATAGCTGGCAATATATATACTGGTATTGCAGTGCTGTGTGAACATAGCTTATGTGCTGTGAAATTTCTATGGTTTAAACTAATGGAGACGACAAAGAGAAGGCCTCAACCAAATCCATATAATAGTTGGACTGCATTAAGCCATCCAAAAACTATTTGTCTAGGGGCTCAATTCGGCAAGACTGAGGCATGATTTAAAAGTGGTTCCCAATTCTCGTTTTTAATGATTCAATGTGTCATTTCACTCTCCACGTTCCTATAATGAAAGCTCAACTAATAAATCAATGGTGTTGCATGGATTCTCTGATCTGATACATGTAATTAGACCTTCACTAAACCCCACCTAAAAAAAGAGATCCAATCCAATGCTAAATCCAAAGCTTTCGTCACCTCATACAGTTGGAGGCCATCGATATTGTCCTTTTCTTTTTGCTGAGGTTTGGGTGATCTGCGCAAAAGGACAGTTAACCCATTTTGGGCGGGAACCCCTTTTGGTGTTTTAAACATTGTTATAATTTAGCTATTGAAAAATAGCAGATCTACAAGCTCATAGCGCGCTACCGAGTGGCGCGCTACGAGCTTGTAGGTCTGCTATTTTTGAAAATATTTATTTCAGAAAACTGGAGGATTTAGAAGGATTTTTTTAAAATGTTGAGGTCAGGCCTAAATGGGTCAAATGATAAGGGACAATATCGGTGGCACCCAACTGTAGCTGTCAATGTTATTTTGCATGGCTGTGTTGTTGAACACACACAGCTTAACGTCGGGAAAGTTACACGACTGACCCACCCAGGTGATGGCAATAATACTAATCAAAATAGTCTTACCGTGCATTACATAAACTCTGTCGGGTGGTCGTTAAAGTTGATTGTTGGATATTGTTTCTCCCTCGAACATTTCCTCATATTTCTAGTTTATTTAAAAAATGTCATGCACATTTGTACAGTGCATAGCCTACTGCAGGCCTTGTTGACTAGATTTAGAAGACATTTTGAAGCTCTTGCTACTGAAATGTTACGCTCTTAGCGTACGCATGTTTCATCACTGAATGATTTTTATGTATGTGATCTATTGCCATGCTTTTGTTTTTGCTTATTGTAAGTGGCTCTGGATTAAGAGCGTCTGCTAAATGCCTAAATTGTAAATTCTAAATTGAAATGATTCATTATTTATATGGAGAAATCCCATCATTTAACATGCATCTCAATGGGTGGACACTTTGAGTGGGTGGGGCTTAGCGAAGGGCTATCTATCATTAGCCCTAGCCCTTGAAGGGACTTTTGGCTGACCTGAACCAGAGCGTCTTCACCGAGCAGGGAGCAGGACAGAGTGGGAGTGGTCCCCAGGAAACCAGAGTCTGTCACTTCCTCTACGGTCTCCCCGATGGACAGGACCAGGGTGGCGTTGACGAAAGACACGATGATGTAGGCGTCAAACTCATCTGATGGCAGAGAGAGGGAAGGAGACAGTGTTAACAGAAACGGTGTTAATAGTCTTAATAAAAGTCATGGCGGCGATGTCTTGAATTAGTAATGGAAGGCAACAAATCATCATAACGGGGCTGTTCACACTGAGCACTATATATATATATATATATATATATATATATATATATATATATATATATACACATATACATATACATATATATATATATATATATATATATACACACACACACACACACACACACACACAGTCACACACACACACACCAACTATTAAAAAATATATACAATGGTGACGATATAGTTATAGTGCCTTGTATCATAAAATGCAGCTATGCAAAGTTTCAGCCAAATCCAATCTGGGATGTGAATAAAAGCCAAACAGACAAAAGCAACTTAAAAAAATGATTTATACTGTATAATTTCAAGAATGTGTCTGCAAGAGACAAATTAACTGCTACGTGTTGGACGTAAGTACACCAACACACAAGAAGTAACAGAGAACTGGTCTTTTTTTTTGAGTGATGTTAAAGTGTTGTGGAAACTGATTTCTTCGCAGACACAATTTCATCCATGCTAATCAGTACAGTAATTCTAAGCACAGAATTCTATACATGTATTTTTAATATGTTTAACCCATTTAGGCCTGACCTCAAAAATTCAAAAAAGAAATTCAAAAATAGCAGACCTACAAGCTCGTAGCGCGCCACTCGGTGGCGCACTATGAGATTGTAGATCTGCTATTTTTCAATAGCTAAATTATAACAATGTTTAAAACACCAAAAGGGTTCCCGCCAAAATGGGTTAATAATAAATGGGACCAAACCAAACCCCACTTGAATTGTAAGAAGTACCCTCTGTACTCATTTGAATTGTGTTCCGCTTGATGCAGAGCAGGATCATTTCCTTTGTTGGCATTACTATTTGATACAAAGGCCCAGGGAAGCAAAACTGTGCTGAGTTTGTACAGATGCTTCAGACGTTTGTGGTTCACTGATTTTTGACTGTCCTACTTTAGCTGGCAGAGACCTGCTCCCAGGGCAGTACTGTGTTAGTACTGTAGGTGTGTGCGATCTAGATTCGCTCATGCAAACTCATTTAAAGAAAATTGCAAGAATCTTGCAGAATTGGTTGGCTGTCCAGTTCATAGTTAACTCTTATAAAGCACTTTGATGTTGTCTGTTTAAAGCCACAGTAGTCACAAATATTTGCATGGAAATAATGAGAATCGTGTAAGAATCGTGATCTCGCCCAGGCGGTGGCGTAACCGTCTGGGCACCCGACTGGTAATCCAGTCGCAGTGTGCCGCGGGTTCGACTCCCGAGCCCGACACGGCCTTTACTGCATGTCTTCCCCCATCTCTCTCCCGTTTCCTGTCAGCCTACTGTCTGTCCCTTCAAAAACCAATAAAAGGCGTAAGCCGCAAAAAAATATCTAAAAAAAAATAATAATCGTGATCTCAATTCCTGTCGAGGAAAATCGAGATTCACATTTGAGCAAGAATCGTGCAGCACTAATATGAACAAAAATTATAGGAAATACTATTCAAAACAGGGGGTAGAGAAAGGGAGCGATGGAGGGGTTTTTTTCTGTTTCTTTTTGTCCTTCATTCTGACGGCACTGGCAGTCCTGATAAACCCTCTGTAACTTGAATCAAAGAAAGTCGGTGGATTGGAACATGACCAAACTCTTGGCTGCTCTAGCAGTTTCCCCAGTTACTGTGGAACGGGGAGGGACTAAAACACATGAAATCATGAAGTTACTGAATCTGCACCAAAGCAATAACATTCGAGCGAGTGGTGCAACAGCACCCCCTATTGGTACTCTAAACATCGGGACACAGGGACAGTGTTAGCCTGGCTAATAAGCCAGACTCAAATCACACTGTCGTGTGGTATTTGAGTCTGGAGATGCTGTGTATGGATCTTGTTTCCCGGGGGGCGGATTCAAACATTTTCTCTTTGACGCAATTGGTCAGAGCTACTGTCAGTCAAAGGTCTCAAGCATTGAACGTCACTGTACCAAAGCCCGCCCATATTGCATACCGTGTCCCGATTGGCCACACCAGTTCTCTGGTGTAGGAAATGGGCGTACAATTGAGCCTCTCCAGACCGTAATCCGCCGGCAGGCAATATTTTTTTGCCAACGGCTGATTCGGTCTGGCTTATTAGCCAGGCTAGGACAGTGTCACATAGGTTGGGACATAGGGACAAAGCTGTTCCTTGGAGTGGTTGCACCACTCAAAAACTAAGCGTGGTTCAACAATCTAAAAAAGATAATCATAATTAAAAATACATTTCTTCATTTCTTTGACATTGTATTCCCAAAACACTGTATAGGGCGGCTGTGGCTCAGGAGGTAGAGCAGGTCGTCCAATGATCCATGGGTCGGCGGTTCGAATCCCGGCTCCTCCTGTCTACATGTCGAAGTGTCCTTGGGCAAGACACTGAACCCCAAATTGCTCCCGATGTGCTGGTTGGTACCTTGCATGGCTTCCGCCGCAATCGGTGTATGAATGGGTGAATGTAATGCACAATCTATGTAAAGCGCCTTGGATAAAGGCGCTATATAAATGCACCATTTACCATTTATAAAAGTATGGTTTATTAAAGTGAAATATCACATTATAAAATAGACAAAGTAGAGTTGCAAACACAAATGTCGCTTTACCTTCAACATGTCTGCGGACAGTCCACACAGCATTAGGACTACCGGGCAACTCTGACACAGCCATCTCCGACACCTGAAGAAATACGTCAGGACATTTTGGAGTGACAAAATGGTTATTATTAACTGACCTTAATTCATGTGATGTCCCTTTCCTGATCTATGGAATGTGGTTGGTGTTGTTTGGCATGGTTGTGTCATAGGCATAAACCATAGCAGACCAGACTCATGACACCCCCAGGAGGTTCAATAGTGAACTGCAGCCTATTGTTCTCCACACAGCCTATATGCATGTCAGATTTCAATACTGAAATTAAGTTATTAGATATATACATACAATTACGTTAACACATTTCTGCACGCCATGACATTCAGTAGTCACACGCATGTTTCTAATCTGCACAGCAGGGATGAGAATAATAAATTAAATTCTGAACTCAGGAATTTAATCCAGAACCGTTGATAAAACCTCAACTATGAAACATGGATGCAAGAAGAAAAATAATACATTTCAAAAGATAACTTGACGTTGAGCTGTACCTCCAGACCGTGTCTGAGAACCCTGAGAGTAGACTTGGGTCCTCTTCCACAAGCCACATACAACTGAGGGGTGTCCTCATTGGCCAGATCAGCTATCTGTCAAACACAAGAAACAATCGTATCATCGTATAAACAGTCTGTATTAGGGCTGCATGATTATTTTTTACACAGACAGAAGAGATCATAGCCTGGGCCGTGGCTCAGCGGTCCAGGCACCTTGGCTGGTAATCCAGTCTGGCAGTGTGCCGCGGGTTCGACTCCCGATCCCGACAGCCTTTACTGCATGTCATCCCCCCATCTCTCTCCCCATTTCCTGTCAGCCTACTGTCTGTCCCTCCATAAAAATATATAAAATAAAGGCGAAAGCCACAAAAAAAAACATTAAAAAAATTAAAAAAAAGAAGAGATCATAGCAAAACAAAGACGAGAACGGACTAAATGCTGGTGCTGTGGAGAACAAAATGAACAGGTGAGCCGCACCTGACAGGACATGATGGGAGACAGGTTCTCCTGTTCGTCCACCAGCACCAGGTTCTACGCACCTGACAGGACATGATGGGAGACAGGTTCTCCTGTTCGTCCACCAGCACCAGGTTCTACGCACCTGACAGGACATGATGGGAGACAGGTTCTCCTGTTCGTCCACCAGCACCAGGTTCTACGCACCTGACAGGACATGATGGGAGACAGGTTCTCCTGTTCGTCCACCAGCACCAGGTTCTACGCACCTGACAGGACATGATGGGAGACAGGTTCTCCTGTTCGTCCACCAGCACCAGGTTCTTCAGAGGCCGGGGCTGGAAGAAGAAGGTGTCTCCCTCCTCCAGTGGCATGGCAGACGAGAACTCTGGTTCCTCGTCATCATCGCCCAGGTGGGCGATCTGGTATAGGTAACTATAGAAACAATAAAAATCACACCCGTGTGAACTGAGTGGTGTAAGGTCTTATAGCCTGTCTGACGTAATGAAATCACACCCAGGTGAACTGGGTGAACATAGCAACCATGCTCATTTTTTGAGCACAGACAGACTAACAAAGCCAGTTGTAGGTGTGGTTTACACCACTCAAAAAAGGGAAAGGGGAAGCGATAGAATGTGAGATGGAGAGCAAAAGATAAAATAGAGAAGAGCATGTAGGGACAGTTATTTTGGGGTGGAACGCAAGCACAGAAACGCTCTCTGCATAGACCAATCTTAAATGACTACAACCATCAAGGGAATTGCATGCATGTAAAGATACATAATGTGTCAGGAAGCAATGGAGTACGAGTCAAAAACAGACAGACACTTACTGGTTACCAAACTCAGATGACACAAACAGGAATCCAGTCTTCAAAACACACATGGCTGTTGCCACAGGAATTGTGTCGAAGTACTTCATCCTGATTTCTGTTACCTACGAAACACCACATACTGGTTTAGATAAATGCAGTACAATTTAGAATTAAGCCGCAGAATAAGCCTCTTCCCAAAGTTATTTAATTCCAAAAGGCGGTTCACAGGGTTCAAATTTGACCACTGATTATCTAATGTTCCAACACTAGTCTGTATCCTTTATCCATTCACCACCTTTCCTCCTCTCCCCCCCCTCACCCCCCTCCCTCCCTCCCTCCCTCCCTCCCTCCTCACCATCTCTTCATCCGTTTCCAGGGTAACTTTAAAGATGTCTCCTTGCTCAGTCTGAGCCAAGAAAAAGAACATGGTCTTGGTCTTGTGGGTGGCCGAGCAGACAAATATCATCCCACGCTCTGGGTCATCCAGATCATTCTGTGGAGGAAACAAGTAAAGGAGGAGAGGAAAAGAAAGCCATAGTCAACCCAGAGAAAATGTGAATAGGAATTGAACAGGCTAATCGTGCAAATTGCTACCAGACACAAATGGCAATTAGTTTACACACTTGGGGGCACATGAAGCTACATTGGGCCATGTATTGCAACTGTCAGTTCATATGTGGAGGTGTTGGATGGTATGTGTTTGTAGTCGGGCCTCACCCTACGACGTGGGATGGGACAGCGGATGTCAGGCTGGTCTCCAAAGTTCTTGTAGGTGATGTAGTTTTCAGAGCAGATCAGAACTCCACTGGGCCCGTCAGAACCACCAGGGACTAGAGCGGAGAAGAAATAGGGCTCATCATGTGGCCTATGTTTCCAAGATAATTTAAGCTTTCGGTACATGAAAAGGAACATGCAGATCAGACGGCTTCTGCAACCAAAGCCCTGTTGGCTACGATATCATTTACATAAAATAAAGTCAAATAAAATGGAAAAAAATGGTATGCATCACAAATTGGAAGAAAATATGATTTTATATAGTTAATGACTATATAGGTTGTAATATTACATAATTATATCATCGCTGATTGGTGGAAACCTTGCATGTCCAAAACCATTGCTTTTCAGGAAATGTACATTTCCTCTAGTATTGAACACCACCTTCAAAAAAAGAAGTATAAAATAGGGCAGACATTTATGGGGGAAAAAAATTAAAGAATAAGGAGAATAAGAATTTTGCCCGACAGCGACAATAACATCTATATTATATATATATTGCAAATTATAGCAAGATTTCACAACTACTACCCACATTTGGTGAAAACCCAGAACTTAATATGCATGCATGAGCACTGCTCAGCTCCTTACCAGTGATGAGGAAGTTTCCGTGCTCTTCCAGGGCCTCGCTGTACTTTCGGACTACGTGGTTCAGACCCAGGTCCAGCTCGTAAAAGGTCAGCGTCTGCTGAGTGTTGGCCGCTGCCTCTCCTGTGGGATCATTGTCGGCTTCCTGAAAAGGTCACATATAGGAGGGCATGGTCTCAGCAATAAGAGGGAATGGGCCCCATACAGGTCTATAACTCTGCAAGTGTACATTCTCAGAGTGTATTAAATTGTTTATAGGATCAAGATAAGTAAATATATGATAACCCTTCCACAGCAGTAGCTTTTTCATATTTATCACACATTTTGTAATTTTCACGTACAGTAGGCATATACGTGATAGGTACAAATTAAATAATAGTTATCACCATGAAACTTCCATAATTGATTACTTACATGAAGACAATGATTTATTGTATTACACATTTTCTGAAATTGTATATTTAAATATACAAATTAGGCATTATGTAGGAAAAAGCTACTACTGTGGAAGGGTTATCATATTCATTTACTTATATTGTCAATTTAAGTATGGTATAGGTATGGTTTTGCCCACACAATTCATAATTAACGTTTCTGTATCCAACATGTACACCAAGTGTCTTGAAGAATTATAGCTAAATGCGCATGTTTCAGTCTCGTGGTCATGTATATAAGGCTCCATATTTTAGTAATTCCATGCAATTACATTTAGGGTGAGGATTACCTATTGCTATTATTTTGTGCACACACCGTACCTCATAATCCATTTCCAGACAGGCAAACATGGGGTTCTCAAAGCCTACATCCACTCCTACCACATGGTAGACCAGTGTGTTTGCTTTATGGGCCTCCAGTGGGGACGAGATGGTCAGTCTGGCTGCTGCATCTCTGTTCAGAATATATACCAACTTCTGTTTCTCTGTGGCTCCTGCACAGAAAGACAGAGTGAGGGAAGGAGAAAGACAATATGAATGATTTCTATTTTTTCTTTTCAACCTCTCGTCGCTTAAGTTACCCAAGTATGTTACGTTTTGTACCTATCATGACAGCTCTGCCTTTTGGATCAACGGCGAGAAACTGCCCGGGGACGATGCGCCGGCAGCCACTCTTCCCAAAGGTTTCCTGGTGGATCTTCTCAAACATGTTCTTGGAGGGATGGTACTCCAGGATGACAATTCGACCACTGTCACTGCCCACCACAATGTAGTCTTCATAGCACAGGGCAGAGTGAGAGAGTGAATGAGAGAGATAGAGAACATATGCTGTCCACCCAAATGGTTTAACAAAATAAAGCTGGTTCCTAAATAGTTATGGTGGAATTGGGTCACAACAAGATGTGCTCCTACACACCTTTGGTTCCTCCAGTGAGTCTGAATGCCATCAGCGACCTTATGATACCAAACACCTCCATGGTGAGCAGAGTGTGAACCTTGCCCGTGTTAGCATCTGGACGCAGCAGCTCAATGATCTTCCCCCGGGAAACGACAATCTCCTGCATCTTGGTTCCTACCGAGAGACACAAGCATTAGCGTAGAACAGATATCAACCAACAGAGCGCCGAAGTCTGACGTAATTTCACATCCTACCTGGTTTGTTTTCCCCCCCATTCTGAATTCCCAGACTTTATTATTGTGTTAATTGCGTCAAATAAGAACTGTGTTCCAAAGATAAACAAATGATCCTGACACTCATATATCAACTGACTGTGAGAAAACGGTAATGTTACTGATGCCAAATTAGTTACATTTTCGCTAGACACCACCCCGACAATATCGCCTAGAAGACCACAATGCTTACGAGAGGATTTTAAGATGAACCGAGCCACCCAATGTTATTCTCCATAGAGAAATGACTTCCGCAAACCAGGGAAAGAGCGAGTGACGTCACGCCAGGACGCCAGATATTCTATAACCACCTTACACTACTGACAGCAATGTTGTGTGCTATAATTCACATAGGGTTGTGGATGCACGTGGTCTAGAGCAATCCTACTGTACATGCAAGCACACACCGACAGACGAAAAGAAACTGCAAATCAAACTGATCCCCATTCTTCTGCAAACCTTCAGCTGACAATGGACATTTTGTTTAGCAATTGGCAGCTTAAATTGCATACCAGTGGATAATTAGTAATTACCGTACACAAGAAAGCTGATTACACAACAAAAACTAGAAAGGTGTGATTGCACAGACGCGAGTCGTGACGAAACCACTGGGAACTGAATTCCATTTTACCATTTATATTAGATTGTGAATGTCATGTGAAGCATGACAACAGTGTGTGAAGCAAGACCAAAAGCTTCACTTTTCTGTTGTGCAAAAGTACACAAAAAGCAGGTTCACTTTGCTGCCAAAAGATTCTCGGACAGAGAACAATAGTGTGCTGCTTACAGCAACCACACTAATAAGTCAGAGGAACAATTGATGATATAGATGAACACAGACATAGGCATGGACTAAATTAAGAAGGCCCACACATTCTCACATGTGTGTGATGTGATCTTACCTGAGAAGTTGCCATGAATGGCATGTGTGATGCCAGTGGCCCTCTGCAGGGTGAGGTTGTAAAGAAACATGGCTGCCTGTCGACAGGTTCCTCAGGTAGTGCCGTTTAGAGAGCCCTCAGCTCACCTCAAACTAAAGCTAAACAAGGGGGTGAAACATATACATACTGATATAATGAAATGAATGTTACAAAAATGCCTCCAGTTCACAGTTTAATATACATATAAAATATCCAAAGTATAGGGAGAATTGCTATGTAAAATAATTGCTCGTGTGTACCAATGAACTTACGAATGTAAACAGTAGCATTTAAGGCATTAGCAAGTGGCTAGCCAAGGGATTCTGTTTTAAGGTTTCTTGACTGCTAAGGTGTACACACTAGGCACTGTTTATGTTCTAGTTTTTAAATTGACTAACATTCCAATGATACTGTATACATTGAATTCCCAGTTAGCTCCGTTAGTACTAAGCAGGCTACGATAACAGTTAGCTGCCTGACTGACTGAGCTAGCTTGCATGCTAGCTACACATTACCAACACAATAGTATTCCATTCCAATTTCCAAATATGCCATACAAGGGGTCTGCAGGCAGATGGCTAGTTCTAGGCTCGATGGTGTATATTAATTTCGCACTAATACTTGTTTAAATGATGTCAAAACACTCGCCAGCAGCTGGTTTCCCATTCATTCAAAGTGCCACTTCTCATTGATACATCCTTGCAGTTTCGAGCTACATTATCGACTGTCGGGTAACAAACGAAGCGTGCATATAAACACCCTGTGGTTCATTGAGATGTGTAGGTGCTAATAAAAGATGCTTTACCACTTTTGGAAATACGATGATTCCGATATCGAGTGGATTAAGATGTAGAATGTTCAGTTTTCAAACTACTTTGTAAGTGAACGATGAGCCGCCGTTTGTGTTGCGGGGTCCTGCGTCTCTGTGACAAAGCGTCATAGTGTAAGGTGTTGCCAGGTTTTGCGAGAGAAACAAGCAAAAATGTCTTCGAAAACAAGCCCAAAAGAAGCGAGCGGAGAGTACTTCGCCCTTTAATTTTGCTTTAAACATGTACATACTGTACATGGGCTCTTTGAAAATCTTGTAGAAATTTTGAAAGATTTGGAATATAGAAGAAAAAAAAATTCAACAACACAAATCTACCGGGGTCCCGACCCCCTGTCATTGATAAAAAATGTTTTCAGATAGGGGTCCGCAGACAAATATATATTAATTTGCGGGTCCTTGACTTGAATTGAAAATTAACTTAATGAAGCACTGGTTTAAACAACATTAGGAAACAAGGCCACTACAAATATTTACAAGCAAGCTTGCAGAAAAACTAGCTCAAAGTCGCTTATATAAAGCAGCAACACTGGTAGTCTTCTGTCTTGAGCTTGAGGTAGTTTAGGAAGTGCCTGACAAAAATCTAAGTGTTGTTATAGCACATATTGTACAGTAGATGGGGACAAAGTAACACAGTTTAACCAGACCAAATCGCAAACAATCAGCATTACCATGATTGATTGATTGATTGATTGATTGATTGATTGATTGATTGATTGATTGATTGATTGATTGATTTATTGATCGATCAATCAATCAATCAATCAATCAATCAATCAATAATAAAACTGTTAAAAAAACGGTTAATAAAAATAAAAACCTTATTAACCTTTGTAGAGATCAATATGACCAGGGCTGTTTGCACAAATTATCACTTTCCACTCTGCAAAGGATTGCATAATTGTGAGTAAAACCATAGACTGTAAAAAAAATAAGTAAAACTAACTGAGTTTAGCCTTCTTTTTAATGGTATTCTTATTTGTAATATTGTTTTAACGAAGTTTAATATTTACGTAACAGTTTAATAGGCTATTTGTACTTTTTTGTTTTGTTTTATGTTACTTTTTAATTCATCTTAATTTGTATTACATTTCAAATGTGTTATATAATATAAATACCGGTACTCTATCAAGTTTAGGCCTATGGCTATATCATTAAAGCAATTTCCATAGTTTTTTTTTTACTGTACAGCTATACAAGTCACAAGTGCATTCACACCATGGCTATGTATAAACTTCAAAGTCAAAAGAAGTCTAAGGCTCATGCAATAAAAGTGAGCCGAGGTGAGGTATATTTCTTGTGTTTTATGTTGTAATTTGTAAAGGTTGCATTGCAGCCTCTATAATTTCTATTTTTATTGTATCGTATTCAATCCGTAGTTATAATAACTAGAATAAAACACAAATCCCGACAACGCTGCGTGTATTCAGGGACTACAAGTTCCAAAGTTCTTTGCGCGCATCAGGAATGCGGGGGGTCCGGGGAGCGACCAAAGATTGTCCAGGGTTAAGATTGTCGACTTTGACCGGCTGATGCTTTGAAGCCAGGGGTGGGACTCGGAGCATCCACGAATCTGCCTCTCTGTTTTGTAATTCAAGGAATTTCAGGCAAAAATAAAACCAAACCAATAAATATTCTCCACTTCATTTTCCATCTGAAAATAAAAAATAAAATTAATTAATATATTTGTCTTTGTCATAGTGGAGGTGGAGGCAGACAGTGTGACGAAAAAAATATCGTGCAGAAAAATGTACGGTACGTGCACCAGCCGTGCGATGCGATTCCGAACTACAAAACGCCCACCGCCTTCTGATTGAAGTCGACTCTCTCCACCACGTATTGTCTTTGTCGGGGAGTCGCTGTTCTACAGTGTGGGGCTGCCTGCCTGCCGTCGGGGTCTCTACGCAGCCAGTCAACCAGCGAGGATTGTCCTCCCTGACTGTGCGAAGACACCAACCAACGCCGCCCGCCTCTCCCTCTCCCGGGCCATCCGGGAGGATAACGGTTTTTGATAACAACATCACCAGTCATTTTATTTCGGGTTGCATATTTAGCCTTCTAACATCTGGAATGTGATAGCTCTGCAGCAGAGATTGGAAAAATAGTAACGCGTGCATGTGTTATTCTTTGATTCGGTATTGCTTGTGTGGGTCCATCTTACCCATCAGTGACATGATGTATAGATTCCACCATGAGACCTCTAGACGTACAACACCAACATCAGGACCTTGTTGAAACGAGGGACCTCACACACACATCGAGGTTGACAAGATAACGATTCATCCATGTGAGGTGAGTGAAACGAAACGATTTCTACTTGCAGGATTTTATAAATGCATTGGCCCAAGGCAAGAAGAGTTAACATTTAAAACAGGGTTAAATGCAATATCAAGAGACGAGCAGAGACCCCCTCTCGTTTTGTGGAGTGGTCTTTTCTGGTGTTTGGCTGTTTGCACGGATCAACTCGCTTAGTAGGCTACTACGCTACACTCTACTGTACAGTGTACACATTCTCTCTTCCCCTATCTGCTTTCTTTCTCTCTTTCTTCCACCCCTTTCATCTCTTCTATCTACTATCTACATTCACCATTCACTGTTTACTCGGCCCATAATGTCAACCCTCTTCACACAATCTCCCCATTTCTGTAGCTATATGGCCCCCTTTCTCCTCTTTCCCTTTAATTTAATACTTTTTCTCCTCTCCTGCTTTCTCCTTTTTTAGCCTATAGCCTACAATACATTTGATTACACCATCTTCCTTTACCCCAATTCTACTCGAACCACCGTTCTTCATATGACATATCTCTCCTTACTTTGTCTCACTTAGTTCCTCAGCTCTTCGTTTATTTCCTTCTCTAATGAAATCCTCCCAGTCCCATTCCCAATTATAATTCCCTCCAGACTTCGCTCTGCTCTAGTTCTACCCGCTCTACCCGCTATTTACCAACCCAATCAATTTGGCTGCTTGTACGCCACTAATGTTGCTAAATGACAGTAGGCCTGGCTATAGGCTAGTATGGATAGACAGAATGGCACAGTCTGCACAAGGAGAGGTGACAGTTGAAAAGATAGCAAGGGGACACAAGTTTGCATTTGTAGCAGAGTTTTTGAGGTCCTTTGCTTATAATGTCATGATTTATGCAATATTCGTTCTATAGCTTATTATTTGCGTGTGTGTGTGTCTGTCTGTGTGTGTGTGTGTGTGTGTGTACAGTGTGCACGCGCGCAAAACAGACCAAATTTAAACAATAACATATCATTCTGGTTATCGATATTTTATAATTCCAAATTAGGATATCTCCTATATCCTTATACTACAATTCTGTGTGTTTGTGTGTGCTCCTTTCCCCAGCAGATCAGTTGTCCTTTGAAATGGCTACTTTTGTTTTTACTTTACGTTTGGGGAAAGTGTGTAGGCCTACATTACTACAGTGAGCTATCACTAGCTGTCAACCTGTTACCAACACCCCACTAGACCCCACTATAGACAGCTGAGGAAAACTGATACAATCTACCCCGGTCCAAAAAAACTTTATACAGACAAAATATTCGGCGGCAGTGTGCAAACGTGATTGACATGAAGTGTGTGTCTGTGTGTGTGTGTGTGTGTGTGTGTGTGTGTGCGTGTGTGTGTGTGTGTACAGTGTGCACGCGCGCAAAACAGACCAAATTTAAACAATAACATATCATTCTGGTTATCGATATTTTATAATTCCAAATTAGGCTATCTCCTATATCCTTATACTACAATTCTGTGTGTTTGTGTGTGCTCCTTTCCCCAGCAGATCAGTTGTCCTTTGAACTGGCTACTTTTGTTTTTACTTTACGTTTGGGGAAAGTGTGTAGGCCTACATTACTACATTTTCCATAAACAAACAGTCCTTTTTGTCCCAGATTGTGCCCACTAGGGTGCCTGCCCGCCTACTGCACATGTGCTGACTATTAGTTCACTGAATGTAGGCTAATCTAATCCCAGAGCCAGTCTGCCTTTCTGCAACTAGGCATACAAACAAAACAACATGTTTGTGTAAGAAGTTGATTCATGTTTATGAACAGAAATCAACGTTTCGACCTGTAAGGCCTTCTTCAGGAAGAATACCTTACAGGTCAAAACGTTGGTTTCTGTTAAACTTTCAGCATCGTGGCTATGAGTGTGCAGCCTTTTTCTTCTTTTTGCATTGAGACTATACACACATATAGGATGCCAGGACTACAATGACCTGGAATCTGTCTACATAACATGTTATCTAGGTTACATTTTAGCCTTTCCATAAGCCTGCAAGGTCATCAAGGCTAGGGCAAGTCCACAGGTGAGTCTTCTCTTCAGACTACCGCGAAGATTGGGAGTAAAGGTGGTTGCACACTGGTGAGTTGTTTCGCTGCGTTTTGCGGATCCGAAAGTAGTGGGCTATCACTAGCTGTCAACCTGTTACCAACACCCCACTAGACCCCACTATAGACAGCTGAGGAAAACTGATACAATCTACCCCGGTCCAAAAAAACTTTATACAGACAAAATATTCGGCGGCAGTGTGCAAACGTGATTGACATGAAGTGAGATCAACAGGGACAGCTTTTCTCTAAGAACAAAATGCAGACTTTGGTGCTTTGGAAACACAAAGTCAATATCATTCCCTTATATTGCATCTTTGTTTTCTCTCACTTTTTTCTTAGTGATGAGTTTTGTGCAAGGAGAAAGTGTAGGACTCACAAGAGAAACATCAACTCCAGCTGTGATTGGCATAATCAAAACATTTAACCACATTAAACCTGGAATCCCTATTTTGTAAAGGTCTTATAGGTGAAATGTTTTGAAAACCTTCACACTTCTTCAAAATGTTCCCCCCAAATTGCATTAAAAAAAATAATGTAAGCAAAACCAGAAAGCTCACAACACATTACGGTGTGATGTGAGCTTGTAGATCCAGCTATTTGTCGATATATTGTCGTAAAACAATGTATAGGGCGCAAATGGTTAACAAATACATACATGCTAAACAACTCACTTTAGGTTGTTTAGTTAATATGTTATAATGTTGGGAAACAAGAAAAGTTATTCCAAGCACAACAAATCATGCCCTTTAGAGAGAAAAAACATGCCGAAGAAAAATAGGGAGGTCTTTTTGTGGCATGCACCTCTATCTCACTGACCAAAACAAGGAAGAAATGTAAAACATACCTGTATCACTTCCATAAGATACTCTTTTCAGGGGTAAGCTAAGATCCAGCAATGACGAGAGGAGATCATGTGAAGTAGCCTTAGCCTACCCCAGTTTGCTCTAGTATTGACAGCAATGATGTGGCAAATATCCCCATCTAAGTTTTGTTTTTATGTTAGCCTTTTTAATAGGACAGCCAAAATAATAAATGTTGCCAAATGAAAGACAAAACACGTGACTTCCCATTTGTCCCTATTAATAAACTTGTGCCTAACTTTGAACAGTTTTTGCATCATAGTTGAAAATATAGTTGAATATGGTATGTAAATAAATATAAAAATGGCCCCCCAAAATCTTTTTTCGAATAGATTTAATTCAATTAAGTGTTGCACCCAAATGTCTACAGACCATTTCCATTCAATATCAAAGTGACCCGTCCATTACACAACACACAAGGAAAGATCATGCAGTTGCAAACAGTGCTCCGTAATAGTACCACGAGACGAGACGGTAGTGCCACTACCGTCTCGTCTCGTGGTACTATTACGTAGTGCTATGTAGCTAATAGTACCATATAGGATCAAGCTGAGGCTCCAGAGGTCAGTAATAGGATTTCCTCTGCCCACAGGCACGCACACACGCACGCACGCACGCACACACGCACGCACACGCGCACACACACACACACACACACACACACACACACACACACGCACACGCACACGCACACACACACACACACACACACACGCTCTCCATTATATTCGTTTTACATTCAAAGAAGAGTAAAGTGTAAATCCCCGCTGCTGGATTCCTTGAATTGATTTAGTCAGCTCACTAGTCACTGGCCTGTCAACCCTCAGGCCGAATTAGCACTGAGCAGCAAATGTAACTGGTTTGGAACTTAAGTGGTGGGGGCGGGTTTAAAGTAATTCTGATAGCATAGTTGTGGAATTCTTATGATCCAACCTAAACAATGCCTCGAGGTACAGTAAGGTGCCTTCAGTGAAGATCAGCTGATGGAGCTTCATATAAGGCTAATAAGGGCAAAAGACAGACAAGTGTTTCATGTTCTCATGGGGTACACACCGGTATGTCCCATAAAAAAGGTCCAAATGTTTGTGTTATACACATATGCACTGCACATGACTTTCATGACATTCTGCTTCCTCCATCATATTTCTTGGTATCTCAATTCAAAGGAGCTTTATTGGCATATGAAAACATAGGCCTACTGAATGTTTACATTGCCAAAGCAAGTGTCAAAATATAATAAAAACTGTTGAAAATGTCTCAGTCTCTAACACACACATAGACACTTAATCCATGTCTTAGTGTCTTCGACACTTATCTAAGTGTCTAAGGCTAATCCTATCATTTTAAGCCATTTAACCCTATTCCCCTTCACACACAATTCACAGAATCACCCACATTTAGTTAATCCTTTGAACTCATGCCATGCCAAACCACAGGTAGCTTCGCATTGAACTGCATATGTTTTATTTTTACCAGGATACAAAAAACGCATACATTTCATATATTTTTCAAGTGGGCACTGGGCCCTGCATGGACAAGAAAGAGCGGCAAAAGTTTCATCACCTTTGCATAACCACATGATCATTTATTGATCGCGCGTGTGCGTGCGTGCGTGCAGGCGTGCGTGCATGCGTGTTGTAATACAGTACAATGTTTACAAGATGGAAGACAGGGTTGCAGGGCGTAATTGAGATTAAAGTGTAAGGAATATGGCAGATATGGAAGAGTGCGTGCGTGCGTGTATGTGCGTGCGCATGTGTACGTGTGCATGTGTGCAATGCGGTGTGTGTGTTTGATTTGGATATGGATGTCTTTTAGCCTTTCGGCTAAGAGTCCAGTCAGGAATAAATGAAAACATTACAGAATACATTACAAAATACATTGCATTTCAAAAATACATTACAAATACACTGATGCTAAAAGACAACAGTCAAGTATCACAGCGTAACAAAAGTGCCTATACCTCTAGTCCTCTGTATACTCACTCATCCGCACACACTCACACACACACTCACGCACACACTCACGCACACACTCACGCACACACTCACGCACACACAGGCACAGCATATGCCTGCCTACAGACAGATACAATACATTCACCTATCTATATGGACTATGCATGGCAGGGTGTGTGTGTGTGTGTGTGTGTGTGTGTGTGTGTGTGTGTGTGTGTGTGTGTGTGTGTGTGTGTGTGTGTGTGTGTGTGTGTGTGTGTGTGTGTGTGTGTGTGTGTGTGTGTGTGTGTGTGTGTGTGTGTGTGTGTGTGTGATGTGGTGTGTACAGTACGTCTCCCATCTGTGCCAGCTGGCAGGTAGGTAGACAGTCAGAGCCATTTATCACATCAGCTTACTGGCCATCTGAGGCTTTGTTCCCTCCGGATTATCATCCTTTCTCTAATTGCTGTGGCCTCACCTGGGGGAGCACATGCAGTGAGAGGTGAAAATGTGTCATACCAGAGTGCAAAAATAGTGTTTGTTAGCAGCAGTGACTTGGTGGGAACAACTTTACAATAGCTGAAATGATGAAAATCCTTGAGCTAAATCTTAGAGATCTGACATGTTCTGGGGGTGTCTGGGACTGTATATTTTCGTGGGATAAAACTACAAGAAAATAAATTATAGGATTTGTTTTTTGGCAACAAAGGCTGACAATTCTTTAACATAACCTTTATATATACAAATCCTTATTTACTATGTGGGACGGTCTGGCGAAAGGCAAAGCCTATTGAGGGCTAGGCCAGCTCGGGGCTAAAAGAAATACATCTGCAAAGTAAAAAGAAACAAAAAGGTAAAAGAAAAAGTTAGCACAGCTGCAGCAGTGCGCACACAAAACATCTTCAACACACCCACTACTTACATACAATAATAATTGTGCCTACAGTATAAACAGTACAGAGCAAATGGCTTTTACCTGAGAGCTCTTCAAGTAATTGTATAATGATGAGCACCTGCGACTGGCCCGAATGTTTATGAATGAGGCATGACGGGATATTAATTGCCCAGAGACCTGTTTTCGGCATGTAAAGTGTCCACTTTCTTTTATTTACCTATTAATATAGGTATGATGATGATATTACCGTTATCACGCACCCCGATATCTTTTGCCGTGCATCGGTGAGTGGTGATAAAAGGGAAGAAAGGGTGATATAAGCTTGCAATGGTTGGGCAGCTTCTATATCAGCCCAAGGGATAATATATGGCAGCTGACACATCGGTGAATAATAACCGCGCACATCCCTTTTAAAGCAGGTGCTGGCTCAATAGAACACAGCAATTCTACACATGAAAGAAGGTCTGCAGCTCTGCACACACTTTGGTTGCCTTAAATGCAATTTATTGGCACAGTCCGAACTAATGCATTTCTTCAGATTTACCGTATATACTACATACTACAGAGATGCCAACTTTAACCCATTTTGGGCAGGAACCCCTTTTGGTGTTTTAAACATTATGTTATAATTTAGCTATTGAAAAATAGCAGATCTACAAGCTCATAGCGCGCCACCGAGTGGCGCGCTATGAACTTGTAGATCTGCTATTTTTGAAAAATAGTTCAAATGTGCCTCAAATCTTTCCGAAAATTGTCATGATTTAGAAAACTTTTTTTTTTTAATTTCGACGTCAGGCCTGAATGGGTTAAATCCACACGCTCTATTCACATGATAGCCACTTGATCCTGTTGAACCATAAAATCCACAGATAACAATATGCTGTATTATATATCGTCGCTATTGTGCAGAAACTTTGTACCTTCTCCATATTTCTCCTTTTTAACAGTGTGTCTCAACCTGAGTTGGCTCTGTACCTTTTCCCCCCGGCTACATTCTACATCAAATCTCTTCGCCAAAATTCCTGTTCCTAAATGTTTTTAGGGAAATTCTACTTTGAATGGGCCTCTATCTACCTGTAGATATAGCCGTGTTGAAGGTAGGGTGGCTACTGGCCTGATGTAATTCTTTAAGCTGTATATGTGTATGATTTTATGATTTTTCTTAATACTTTGTAATATAACATCGTGGGTGTTATGGTTCAACGCCAGTATCATCATGTGACTAGAGTGTGCATTTAACGATGACACGAAGAAGAGCATTACCTCGAAAAACGTCAATAGTCAACGTGCCAAAAGATTGAACTTACAGTATGAATGCCACAGGTGATCAGCTATATGTATCTACTTTTCTATGTATTTGTTACACGCCTCGTGTGTGTGTGTGTGTGTGTGTGTGTGTGTGTGTGTGTGTGTGTGTGTGTGTGTGTGTGTGTGTGTGTGTGTGACTGTGTGTGTGTGTGTGTGTGTGTGTGTGACTGTGTGTGTGTGTGTGTGTGTGTGTGTGTGTGTGTGTGTGTGTGTGTGTGTGTGTGTGTGTGTGTGTGTGTGTGTGTGTGTGTGTGTGTGTGTGTGTGTGTGTCTCTCTCTCTTCCTCTCTCTCTCTATGCATCATTCATGTCTTGCTGTTCGGTCTTTCATCTACTGCTGATAGGTCATAATTCCCCTGGCCGGTGTCTGTCAGGTGTTCATCTATATCCCATAATAACCTTCTCATCTCTGAGCCTCTCTTCTTTCCTTTCACATTTCTCTGGAGCGCTGGAAGCCCCCCGGGGGGAGAAAGGGGAGACGAGATAGGAGATCCCTCCTGCTTTCCTTTTACAAAATATGTAGGACTATAGGCCTCCTTTATCAGCTTCCTTCCTGTGAGCCCTGAGAGACACACACACACACACACACACACACACACACACACACACACACACACACACACACACACACACACACACACACACACACACACACACACACACACACACACACACACACACACACACACACTCAAGTCTATTGGAACCAAACGTATCTTGAATTTGACACAGATTCCATTCGATTTCCGTGGCTGATTGATCTAGTTTTAAAAGGCCATTAATCAGAAAATCTCTTAGGGTTTTTCCCTACTTGATTTGATTTTATGTTTATTTTATGTTTATGGCAGTATTAATGAAGTAGCGATATCATACTGACACATTAACATTTTTAATTGGAAGAGTGTAATTTGGGTATTAAGTAAGGTCTCAATGGCAATATCCATATAATATGTATACCTTGGAAACCCTTATTTCCAATGTGGAATATTCCTGATTGAACAATAACTTGTCCGGATCTCTTATCATCCCTACAACAGAATATGGCTGGATATGAATTTCAGTATCTTTCCAGATATCTTGAAATGTCTTACTGTACCAATGCTGATATACAGTAGGGTCAGTTTAGCATATTGTATAGTGAGTGACTATGAGTGTCTGGCCGCCAGGATTAATTAATCTATCTATCGCGCATTGCCATGGTTTTATCGCGCGCAACCCTTATTTTGAAGAGCCAAATATCTGTAACCGCATGTTACAATGACAGTCGGTGGTGGCAAAACCCGACCGTGAGTATCACAGCGCCTGCTGTCGGCCGTTGAAAAACCTTGTTTTCACCAGAAACGACATTCATTGCGCCGATTTGGAGATACAGGCCATTGAAAGCAGCACGTAGAGTGCAAGTGGATGCGTGCTCATCTTCAAAATGGCCACGGCCACTGTCCCACTTTGACTGTTATGCTAATGAGCGGCAGCTAACGATTCGATCGGATCAAAACATGGATTAAAGAATATAAAGCCTGGAAAACGTAGCCTATGGTTACTACGGTTACTACGGTTCTGGTGGGCTCCGTGTTAAGAATGTGAGTTAGTTAGCTTGGCCTTATAACACTGTTTTGGAAGATGTATTGGTGGGTGGAGAGAGTGTACATCTAAAATAGGTGCCACTTGTATAAAGTACTAATGTAACCTAGATATATTGTGAGAATGTGTTATACCGCTGGATATAGTATTAGTTGTGGCAGAGTAAATTGTGGGGTGTGAATTATTCTGCACCGTAAAATAGTAAATGATATCTTAGAGTGTAAAGACTGACCTATAAAGATCCCTTCGACTGTGTTAAATTACCACTCCAGACTGTGTGTTTGTAAAGCAAAAGAGTACAGGGCAAACGGAGAGCCGCCCCGGCTTTTTTTGTAATGTTTTTTTTGTGGCTTTCGCCTTTATTTTATAAATTTTATGGAGGGACAGACAGTAGGCTGACAGGAAATGGGGGGAAGACATGCAGTGAGGGCCGTCGGGATCGGGAGTCGAGCCCACGGCACACTGCCAGACTGGATTACCAGCCAAGGTGCCTGGACCACTGAGCCATGGCCCAGGCCCCCGGCGTAAGTCTTTCCCAAGGAGGGTGCATCAGGGGCAGGGTTCCAAAGTGGTGTCACCCGTGCCTGCCTTTGTCTTTATGGATGTTCTCTGCTGCAGCACCATCTGGCACAGAGCCCCAGGAACCGAGAGCGCAGGGGAAAAACAAATGAGAAAGGAAAGAAAGGCAAACAGATAGAAGATGGAGAATCATTTGGAAGAGAGAAAATTCGAAAGGAAAAAAGTAACAAAAAAGCTATGGGAGGAACCTGGTCTCACCCAAACACAGTGAAATAACACACATTGAAAGAAAAAAACACAAATCCGTACATATTACACTGAAATCCTCCCCATAGACAATGACGGAGGGGCGCCGTCTCTACCGAACTTGAGCCACTCTGCTGTGTCGAACGTTGCGAAGTTCGGTAGAGTCGACTCAGCCCCGTCCGAGTTGTAACCCAATAGCACAGAATTGTGATTAATGACAAACCCCATCTCACCCAAACACGGATTGGCAGTAGTAGTAGTAGTAGTGTAATATGTACGGATTTGGGGGTTTAGTGTATTTACGGAAGAATATGAATAAATAAAGTTTAAAAAAAAAAAATCACGGACACAATCATTTTGCCAACCAAATTCGATTAAATGGGAGTTAAATACTGCAATTTGTAAAAACTAGAGCGGTGCCCGTTTGGCACTGGCCTACTTGGAACGATGCAAGTTGTAATTGGAATTGTATGTGTGCCTTTTATGCCCATATATGGAGTTCTTTGTCAGGCTTGCCCAAATATGGAGTCTATGCAGATGTCAGAACATATTTGTGATGTTAGAAGAACAGGCCAGCCTGTATATGGAGCCCGGGCAGGGGCCCTGTCCAGAGCCCGGGCAGGGGCCCTGTCCAGAGCCCGGGCAGGGGCCCTGTCCAGAGCCCGGGCAGGGGCCCTGTCCAGAGCCCGGGCAGGGGCCTGTTGTGGCGGTTCTGGGCAAAAATAAAAATGGTGGGTAGTAAAGTCCTGTTTAAAATTGAGGCACGTACGGTTACGGTATGATTGGGATAAGGGCAGGAGAGAGGAAATGAAGGCGGATTGGAGGAATAAGAAAAAAGATGAGCAGCAGTAGTGTTGGAGAGAGGATTATGTGAGGTTAAAAGTAGAACTGGTAGACAGAGATAATGAAGAATTATTATTAGCTGCTGAGGAGGCGAAGAGAGGCGAATAGCAACATGGAGGACGAATGAAAGAAACTTTGTAAGGATGAAGAGAAAGTGCCAAGTGGCAGGGAGGGTCCGCGGGGATGATGTGATGTATTATAACTGAGGTTAGAGAAGTTAGATTGTGGCCAGAATTACTAACATTAAATTCCCAGGCCGGAAAAATGTGGGCAGATTAAGTGAATGAATCTGTCAGAGAGAGAGAGAGAGAGAGAGAGAGAGAGAGAGAGACCCTCAGTCCCTGTGCAACTGCCCTAGGAGACCATTTGTGTAATTGTGAGCGGACAACATCCAAGCAATTTGACCTTTCTAACATCATCAACACACTGTTTACTTTTAATTAATTCTCTATTCAGAGATGCTGCATTGGCATGCAAGGCTCTTAGCTGTTCACTCAGGGAAAGCTATATAATGCTCTAATGATAATGTGACACAACAATACACTAATGGGGAGAGCAGCGGTGAAAACCCAATGAACTGGAAAAACTACGGCATACACCTTCACACAACCCTTTTGAATGGCATGAAATTAATTTGTCATACATTGTTGCTGCCTTTGCTGTTGTCGTCTGCAAGTACTATTTCACTTTGGCAGAACACATCCTATATTAAAGATGGAGTGCCGTGATTGTTGTACATTTTCTGTTTTGTATGTGTCTATGGAGTTAACATTGCTCTAATAGACCCGTCAGGTGTGGTTAGAATATTGAAATATGTCTTCCCTGTGTATTTTTGAGGGGCGCCAGCCCCTACTATACACAGGTTTAATATTTGTCTTTAGTTCAATATTTGTTTTGTAAACGCCATTGACAATGAAGGGAAATGTACGTCATAATGTGCCTCATTAAGTCATATTGTCTCTTTATTGTTAATGGCGTTTAATGTTTGTGTTTGCACCGTTTGTTTTACATCACTTAATCAACATGAGTTAGACTTTAATATATTAGTCAAAAGGCCCAATCGAAATAGTGACATCACAATATCAACCCCTCCCCTTTTATCATACAAAATAGCTGTGGGTTCAGTTCAGGCGGCCAGACATAAAACATAATTTTAAACACTTTCTCTACAGACCTTAATGCATATAGTGGCTAGTATAGCTATGGTTGCAAACAGGTACATTAAACTCGGACGGAGAATTGTGTTGATTATCAAATAACATGGACTTCTCCATCGATCCTGTCAGTTGACAACAACAACAAAGTTAAACTAGAAAAAGTGCCCTTCTGGGCACAGGTCTCCACCAGGAGGATAGGACTGTGTGAGATGTTTGGCAAAATGTTTAGGAGTAATATAAACATGTTTGCCTTTGATGGCAATTGGATGATTTGAGGCATTTTGTTCCAAAAATGTGTTTTGCAAAAATCAACCTGTTGGTGGCGCTATAACAGGCCAATGTGAAAAGGGTGGGATATATTCCTCAGCCTAGTAAGAAAATGTGTGAAAGATTTCACGTAAATTGCATGGTGCGTTCATGATTTGAGGCTTTTGTTCCAAACGGGGCAATCTTGCAAACTGTGAAAGCCAATTATAGCCAATTAGGATGGAATATGAAATATCGGACAGATCCGACTTGAGCACATGACCATAGAGATACTGTGTAACGATTTGTGAGATTTTTGGACAGAATCTGGAGGAGTAATATCAAAAAATGTGTTTTACAAAAGTCGGCCTCCTGGCGCTATAAAAGGCAGATGCGGAAAATGCAGGTCAAAGGTTTGTCCTTGCCTCTAGGGAGTATGCATGCAACGTTTCACGCAGATCGGTGCAGTTTTAGGTAAAACATGTGAAAAGCTGCCTCATGGTGGCGCTATAACAGGCCGTTCTGGAAAATGCGGGGCAGAGGTTCATCGTTGGCATCCAAGGAGTGTGTGTGCAAAGTTTGGCATCGACCGGGTTAACGGTGCCGGAGATTAGCTGTACACAGACGGACGGAAGGAAGGACGGACGGACGGACGGACACACACACACACGGACGGACGGACACACACACACACACGGACGGAGTGCAAAACATACTCTCTCCCCATGCCTTCGGCCTGGTGGAGACAACAATGACAGGTTTGAAAGAGAATTCCATCACCTCTGTGTTTGAGTCAGAGTCCATCAGTTACAACAGCGGTGAACAAACTTAAAGAAATGGGGATTACTATGAGCTATTTGTATGTGTGTTGACGATCGTCAATCGCACGATTATGACATAACCAGCACACTTAACTTATGTTATTTAAGTTGGCATGTAGTGATGGACGGAATCGTTTATTATGTTAAGGAAAACACAAAGCCAATCACGAGCTGAGCCCCCCCCCCCCCCCCCCCAACCAAGGGAAAACAATATTGCGTACAGAACATTAGTGTCACGGCCCGCTGTTCCACAAATCTCCCATGAGAAAACAGTTTATTGTTAAATCTAGAGGCCTGGTTCTCCTCCAAGATTTGTAATCTTCTTTGCGTTGTCGGATCACAATGGTTCTGGTGCTCTGTCTGCCTGCTTCCATCTGGAGAAATCAACAGACATACATGCAAGGGCACACAGACAAAGGACAGAGACACACAGACAGAGGCACACACACACACACACACACACACACACACACACACACACAAACGCATGCACGCCGCACACACACGCTCGCGTGACACTCACTTCTTGACCCCAGGCACCTTCTTTAAAAAACAGCAGGGGACACTATTCATTACTGAGTGCAGAGTCTTCAAGAATGTCAGATCGCACATTGATTCTCATCTCGTTACACTCTTTAGTCTGCCTATACAGTCCAAGGGCGCACACACACACACACACACACACACACACACACACACACACACACACACACACACACACACACACACACACACACACACACACACACACACACACACACACACACACACACACACACACACACACACACACAGAGAGAGAGAGAGACACAAAGACAGATGCAAATACACTCAATCGCTTACATTCGTTTAAATTCTACCGGCGGATACTGGGATAGATGTCTGATGTCTTTAATTGGCCACTGGAGGGCTGCAAGACGGATCCTCTTTTCTCACTCTTTCCCTTTCGCTGGATCTCGGCTTTTCGTAGTCTCACCGGCACACAGCATGCACTGTAATTCCCGCTTGACTGTTTATTAACCCATTCAGGCCTGACGTCAAAAAAAAAAAAAACGTTCGCTCTGAAAGAATATATATTCAAAGATTTGTGCCGCATTTTTACGATTTTTCAAAAATAGCAGACCTACAAGTTCATAGCGCGCCACTCGGTGGCGCGCTATGAGCTTGTAGATCTGCTATTTTTCAATAGCTAAAGTATAACATAATGCTTAGTTAAAACACCAAAAGGGGTTCCCGCCCAAAATGGGTTTAAAGCTATAATATGACACACATGCGTCCTCAGGTCTAAATGGGTTAAACCCCCTAACCCTCTAAGAATAATGATACTGGCCTCAGATTTGTCATTGACAATATTCCACAGCTCTACAGAATAATATGAATTTAAATTGCTTCATGAGCAACGTGCAAGTTGGCATCTTGAATTAATTTCCCTGCTGTGCACCAAAACCTCCGCATTGGTACTAACAGCATTATAACTTTAAAAATTTTGCCGCAAACTACTTGGTATTCAGTTAAGTATTTTATCCCTTTCCAAATCCACATCCGCATTTTGAAACGGCAAGTTCACTTATTTACACCAGATCATTTCATGTTGTCTCTTTATAAAATGTGGTCTCTTTGTAAACTCTTTTATAGCCTATAACTGTTTATGTTTTCTGATAAATAATTCACAGCACAGGGTTGTCCACGTGGCAGTCAGCTGAGTTTCAATGCTTGGCTCGAGGGTACATTGGCAGTGGTGGTGTTGGGCACCAGCCACTTTCCAGCCACCCCTGGAATATGCCCTCTGGTTATTCAGGATAAATGGTTCTGTTTTCTCCTTCGCCACTGGTTCAATCTTCATAAACACTTTCTCCAATATACAGTGGTGGACAAACTACTCAAACGCTGTACTCAAATTTTACTCAACTACAAGTGAAAGTTGCTCGGTTAAATTTGTACGTCTTGAGTTAACCCATTCTGACCTGAGATCAGATTCTAAAAATGTCTTCTATATCCTGACGGTTTTCTGAAAAAGCTATGTTCTTCGACTTTTCAAAAATAGCAGACCTACAAGCTCGTAGCGCGCCACTCGGTGGCGTGCTATGAGCTTGTAGATCTGCTATTTTTCAATAGCTAAAGCATAACATAATGCTAACACCAAAAGGGGTTCCCGCCCAAAATGGGTTAAAGTAGGCAGCTACTGAAGTAGTTGCTTTTAAAAATACTTCAAAAGTTCATGCGTGACATTTTCTTCAATAATAGTAAAAATCACACTCGTGTGAAGTGAGCGCCGCTCTTCATCACACATCACATTCCGTGCTCAGCCAATCAAATCATCACACAGACACACAAAGCTGGGCATAGGAGGGGTTAGCGCCCCTCAAAAAGAAATCACACTTGTGTGAAGTGAGGGGAGGGGCGCCTAGCCGCCCACTGTATTTATATCGGCCATATGATGTCATTTAGTGCCCTAAAACAAACATTAAAGTCCATAGACTTGACTGGCAAACGAATTACATCATAAGTGCTCTCTAAAGTCTAAACAAACATTAGACTTGGCTGCCATATGACGTATTCTTCAAAAGCCACACACTGGAGGGGATTGCACCTCTCAAAAACAAAATTAGCAGATCTATAAGCTCACAGGGTACGTTTTCCTTTTCAGTAATGTAGTGGAGGAAACGTACAATAATTGTATCCCCCCCAAATATATATACACTCAAGTACAGATATTAAAACATTTGACTTAAGTAGCATATTCTACTCAAGTATAAAATGCAACCTATACTTACTACTTAGTTAAGTCCTCCACTGCCAATATGATGTGAAATCTAATTTTATAAAAATCAACACCCCTGATTTCACCCCTTACTACAACTGTAACTTGGTCTTTGTTGGCTTCCATTTCACCGTCAATAATATCCTCACAATAATTTATATATAGAAATCATGATTGATTCATCTGACCTGATTTCTTTGACTCTTGATGACATCTGGCACACTGTTACTGACACCTTTTTTATTTCCAGGTCAGAAATGACCGTTTGTTTATGTTTCAGCTTTAGTAATTCAAAACTTAACCATCCGCCGTTGGTCGTGTGTGTGTGTGTGTGTGTGTGTGTGTGTGTGTGTGTGTGTGTGTGTGTGTGTGTGTGTGTTTGTTTGCGTTTGTGTGTGCGTGCGTGCGTGCGTGCATGCGTGTGTGTGTGTGTGGCTGTGTGAGTGTGTGCGTGTGTGTGTGTGTGTGTGTGTGTGTGTGTGTGTGTGTGTGTGAGTGTTTGCTTCAGGTCAGGGGACTCAAATCAGAAAACCACCCACCCTTGTACCATGGCTCATTAAGGCACATTAGCATTCTAGTCAGGTAGGTGCTCACCAGCATTAGGCTCATAGATAAAGAAACCAAGCTGCAATGATCAACTTATTATTCTGTTTTGAGGTGTGCAGGAGTCCAGTTTTACAAAAAACACCAAGAATTAAGCCAACCTACTACCTAGGCATCCTGCCTCGGATGTTAAAACTCGAGGTCCACTCTGTTTGTCTCTTTATAAACTCTTTTATAGCCTATAACTGTTTATGTTTTCTGGTAAATAATTCACAGCACAGGGTTGTCCACGTGGCAGTCAGCTGAGTTTCAATGCTTGGCTCGAGGGTACATTGGCAGTGGTGGTGTTGGGCACCAGCCACTTTCCAGCCACCCCTGGAATATGCCCTCTGGTTATTGGGAGAAATGGTTCCGTTTTCTCCTTCGCCACTGGTTCAATCTTCATAAACACTTTCTCCAATATACAGTGGTGGACAAACTACTCAAACACAGTACTTCTGGTCAAACTTTACTCAACTACAAGAGGCATCCTGCCTCGGATGTTAAAACTCGAGGGTCCACTCTGTTTGCATCATAAACAATCCGGAGCTGTTTTCAAGTGAGCAAATTCGAATTTGAATTTTCCGAATTGATTTACAATTATATTTACAATTTAAGAATTTAGCAGACTTACCCAGAGCAACTTCCAAAGGGCAAGATCAGAGTAAGTGACATGAACCCTGGCCAATGAATGACCAGCAAATAGGGTGCAAATAAAACAATTTGGTGTTAAAAAGTAACTAAAAGGTAACTCGTCTAAACAACATGATATCTAAATAGCATACATATAGTATACAGTATGTGAACAAGTAATCAACATACATCTGCATAACTATGTATAAAAAATAGAATAAATGGGGTAGGCAAAATGAGCTTCATAGCTTCAAGTTCAGCCTACACCTTTTTGGACCGCTTTTTAAATTGCCTTATTTTGTCAAAAAAGTACTGAAATAAATAAACTAAACAAACACAAAATATCTATTTCACCGTATACTTTTTGCACCTTTTGTGTTGCTGCGATATTTTTGCCAGACAAACGCCATGGGAAATGAACAACGCCATGGGAAATGAACAACTTCCAGCCACTGTGTCGCTTGTTGTCACTACTGGTTTGAGCGCACAGTGAGACTGCTGTCAGCTGCAGTTCTTCCCCGAGGAGTCCTGACCTGACAAGCCTGCCATCAACTCCATGGCTTTAATCCACTAAACCTCATTGGATTTGATTAGTCTGCACTCTGCAGAGAGAGGCCTCAGATAGCCAAGACATGGCTTACAACAGTAAACTAGAGTTTAAGTTGTTAACAAACTTTGAACAAAGAAATATCTATGAAAATGTTCAAACCCGATTGACTGTTGGGTTTTTATTGGTAGTTCAGACAACACATTTCACATTATTCAACAGTTTGTGCGCCAATAGTTGTTTTAAATGAGGTTGAATAATAATAATATAATCAAAATTGTGTCTTTACGCTAGAGATCATTAGGAACCCATTTTGCACTTATGAATAAGCATTACGTATTCATTAATATGCAGAGCTATTAGGCACCGGGTGCTCTATAACAATTCTTATTCATCTTAGAACATTACACATTTTGGCCCAAGTATCTATAATGCATCAGGTGTTGTGTGGCTATAGCCTGGCTAAAGCCAGATGGGAATCAGCCGTTGGCAAAATAAAATTCCCTGCCGGTGTGGCTAGCCCCACTGCCAGCAGGAGTGAATGATAAATGGGGGGTTACACTTTTTGGACAGTAATCCAATCATTCCCTCACCCCAAGCAAAATCAATCAAACAGTCCCTATCAATAGTCCTTATAGATACAACTCAGTGCTGTTGAAAGAGAACCACCTACTGCATAGCATGACAAGTCTTTGGGTTTGTTAGTCCAGAAACCTTGATCAACCTTGACTTCAAATGTCATGTGTTTTGACATAATTTGTCCCCGAGATTTTGCCTTTTCTGGCAACAGACACAGTGGACATTCTGGACAAGCTGTGCTCTCTCTCTCAACTATCTATCTCTCTCAAAACTGACCATGGTACTTTGCTGGCAGATTGTGGAAATAAAACAAGTGTCTGGCACAATGTTCGTCTAGCTCAGGTGTTCAGCGAGATAGAAAATCTTGGAGGTGCAAGAACTACCGGACATCGGCAAGGCACTGCTGAAGTTCTTTTTCTCTGCCAGGTTCATCATAATTTTGTTATGGATATGCCAAAGCCGAAACTATCGTTAGTTTGGAGTATAGTATACCCAAGGGAAGAACCAATCCTCAAACAAACAGCCAAACAAACCAAATCCTTCCTCAGCTGTTGGAAGACATGCCCACAAACACACTGGAGATCAGTTGGCAGCAGGTCTTTAATTCATTACAAAAATTAAATGTGATCAGTGTGTGTGACGTGTGTGTGTGTGTGTGTGTGTGTGTGTGTGTGTGTGTGTGTGTGTGTGTGTGTGTGTGTGTGTGTGTGTGTGTGTGTGTGTGTGTGTGTGTGCATATGCATGTGCAGCAAGCATATAGTTTGGGAAATTAATGTTTGAGATAAAATGGTTTTTACACTGCAGTTTTATATTGTTGGCTGTTTGCACCTCTAAACGGTGGCGCTGTGTGCTGTCACAGTAAGCGTACAGGACAAGGACAAATGGGGGTTGTCGGACAGGTAGTTTTAGCTTTAGAAAACTGTAACTGAGTCTGAGAGTATCAAACTTACATTGTTAGAACTGAGCCAGAGGCCCCTATAATGCACGTCATAAGTTCAGGTGTTATGCCATAATTAGGTCATAACACCACCAGCGCCGCGGGAAGTCATTTACATTAGCAGGTGCGGAACATTGAGGAGGTGCACGCGCATGAAAACGCAAAACAAGTGGCTTTTTTGCCTTCCCGGTCCTCCTCCTCCTTCTCCTCCTCCACTGGCTCCACAACAAGTTACAACTCCATGACGACTACAACTCTCGACAAACTCCTCAATAATCTCCTCATCATCAACGCTAGTACTTGCTTTGCTTCTTCTCGTTTGGGATTTAGCCCACCAAAGAAATCAGTTTTCTGAGCCATGTTGTAAATAAACAACAACCCCCTGAGTCCTGACACTGACAGCGCCAGGCTCCACGATGTGGTTCACTAATCCTTTTCTGGGCCATGCTGTAATTTAAAAACACGGACACTCTGACAGCTGTGTGTTATAGTTAGGTTCAAGGTCGTACTCAGACAGGAGTCAAAGGTCCTACTCAAGCGGACATACGGACGGACAGACGGTGTGCTACTGCTCAAAACATTATGGGGTACTGCTGTATTGGGTGCATGAAAACAATGCGAAAATGTAATTCTCCATATTGTTACGGACACCCTGCAATTGATGTGAAACCGCATCAATTAAGAATGAGGAGGAGAGTGCGCCGTTGGCCTATGTATAGTGTAAAGATGTTCCTAGAAGCTTTGTCATTGGTCGAAAAAAACAAATCGACCAATGACAAAGCTACTAGGAAAATCTTTGAATGCAGATTGTGGCCCCTAGATGTGTCACAGAGACTAAACTTTTTTTGGGAGCATTCTACCCATTGCTGGCTGTCTGAATTAAAACAAATAAAAAAATAAAAAGGTCATTAAAATGTTGACATATTATTGCTTATAGCAGCTTTAAGATTACATCTATTGTTCTAGAGAGTGACAGGGATGCAGAATTTGTGAGACAGAGAAAGTCAGAGTGAGTATAGTCGGGGAATGTGTGGGTGGTGATTGACAGTTAGCAGTATGATGTTCTTTTGAGTCAGCGTGAAATCAACATTGGAGACATTTTAGTATTCAAAAGGCAATTGAAAAATATTACCACACATACAATACTGTGGGAATTGAGTTTGTGACATCCTGCGAAGCTTAAATTCTCATCAAGCTTCCATTATTATTATTACAAGCTGTCACTCAGTACTGCAGCTGCTAGCAGACTAAATAAGGTATGATGGAGACGTGGAAAACAAGAAGTGGTGATGGTGATAGAGTGTAGATATTGTGATATTGTGATGAGCATACTGTATAAAACGTCCTTTGTTATGGACAATGGAGGAGAGATTGAGGAGAGAGGGCTGGCGAGAGGAAGGATTAGCAAAATAAGTATCTACTCAACTACCAACAACACAGTTAGAGAAAAAATAAATCCCCATCTTCTTGAGATCTGAAGTCCAGAAAAAGAATGTGGATGCATAGAAGGTGTTAAAATGGATGTATCATGGCCACTTGCAGTTTTAATGTTAAAGGGCTATCTAACAATGTATCAATGAGGGGAACCCATGTTGTGTTAACTCAGCCCTTTCTATTTCAATTGTTTCGCGAGGGACAAAATACAATTCTGAGCTTGACCTTGCTGTCAATTTAGCCTACAAAAACATTATGTTCCATGCCATCCTGTCATTTCATGGTAGCTTAAACTGTTTGGCTTCCCATGCCCTCAGTAAAACACTGATTAAGTTGAGCAACAGTAAATCACCAAAACATAGCACTTCAATGCAGAGAGCTGATACTGTTGTCTTAGTAATGAGAATTCCGACACTTTGTTTACGAGCCTTAAAAGTCCTGTCGTGTTATCATGGCAACTGCATCATTTACTGTAATGCCACATGGGGAAATTATGTGTGGACTGGTAAGGACATTATGAACGCTAGTGGATTATATTATAAGCAGGCCTCTTGAATGCAAGGATGTGTGCAAAAGTCAAATCTGTTTAGTCCATCTTGCTGTCATAATAAGTAGTCTATTGTTTGTCTGTTTATCATAGTCTCCCCCAGGGGAAGGTTTTTAGCGGTGATTTTCATTTTCCCAAAATGGCTTATCGTTATTGTATCATTAAATTCAAGGAGCTAGCCACGTGACTAACCTAATTATATATTCCTTGGCGTCAATGAGGTCCACCAACAATGCAAATGAGCTCTTTTAGAAACTATGAAAGACAAAAAAAGTCTTCCCATGCGGCCCAAGTTTCTGGTGAGGAAAATAACCTGTTAAAATTCATATAGTGAAAGCATCTGTTTAACTTTACCTCAAGATTTACAGCCTGTGAAGCCGCTCATCGAAGCACAGCCATATAATTCAAAAAGAGACAGCAAGGAGAAATCTCCACAGTAACAGATTTCAGCCCGTGGTTAGACTATGTGTGTGTGTATACGTGTCTGTTCTGTTGCGCACACACAGATCACGGTTTCTAGTTGTAAATATAGTGACTTGCTATTAAAGCCAGAGAAACAACACCACTAACTAACCAGGTGCAGGATTAACAATGGAACTTAGGTGGTCTTTACACGAGAACGGTGTTCATAGAAAACGGTAAAATAAAGTATCAAAAAATAGGAATTTAAAAAATTCCAAAAAGGTAGCACATCCAAAAATTAAACAAACGGCGGACAAAGTACTCACATTTCCATTTCTTTATTGGCACACACCAAAAAAGAACGCTCGTCGCTTACGCGTTTCGGCTATGCAGCCATCATCAGAGCATCGATGCTCTGATGAAGGCTGCATAGCCGAAACGCGTAAGCGTTCCTTTTTGGTGTGTGCCAATAAAGAAATGGAAATGTGAGTACTTTGTCCGCCGTTTGTTTAATTTTTGGATGTGCTACCTTTTTGGAATTTTTGAAATTCCTATTTCTTGATGTATACTGGATTTGGGTTTGGCACTCCACTGAAAACCATTGCTGATCGCAACCTCTTTTTCTCATTTAAAATAAAGTATCGTTTGCTGGTGTCCCTTTAGACGAGAACTGTGTTTTTAGGAGGTGAAAACGCAACAACGTGAAAACACCTTCCAGAGTGGAAATCTTTGAGAATGCTGTTTTCTCCCTTCTCCATGTAAACAGGCAAAACGGTGAATCCGCAAAACTTATGACATCATGGCTCACGTTGGCTCACAGCGCATATGTTTATTACATTGATGCAGAGCCATATATGATATAATGGAGTTCCTGAACAAGCCTCCCTCCTCGCATTACAAAGCGCTGCTCATCAGCGACGGTGAATGTAAAACCATGATGTAATAATGCCTTGTGCGGCAGCAGCGTTTATGTAGCCTAATGTATTATAAAATATATAACCATCCCGTGGCCGCGCTCTGCCTGCATGTCAGCCTGTGTCACCTCGATGCGTTAGTAGAAAGCAGGTTTCACACGTTTTGAGCTTGTAGATCAGCTAATTATTTTTTGATATTTTTCAATTGGAATCCTGAAAAGTAAATTATTTTATTTTATTTCAAATGCCTTTAATTGGAGTTATGTTAACTTTATAAACGAAATACAAATACATTGGACATAATGAAGACAATAACATTTAAATACTACTCATTAAGCTACTAATATAGACTGAAGTAGTGGTCATGTTTGGAATTGCAACAGCTGAAATAAATAATATATCAATATTCTGCGGGCCACATTAAGTGAAGGTGGGTCCCACCGTGGGGGCCACAGTGGGCCCCCGGGCCACCAGTTGCCCATGAATGGTCTAAAACCGTATTCATAGGTCACCGATTTCAATGTAACGCAACACAGGAACCCCAGCTAGTGTTTTTGGTCGTCCAACATTCTTAACCACTCGGTGGGAGGAGACTCAAATATAGCAGATCCAGCGTCGGGGAGCAGCCTTATATTTATCTCCATGGGCGCAGCGGTTATAGTGCTGGGGGTGCGCTGAATGCACGTGCGTTCATTCACTGGGCGCGCAAGAGCAAAAAGTGTTGTTCTTGATTGTCACATGCGTGCCATGGGGCCTTTTGATTTGGTCAGGGCCCTCGGAGGGGTTGATCCGGCACTGCCACTAACAAACAGACTGAATAGGAACACATGCACGCACACATCCAATCATGCATGTGTGCGTTTTATAGAGGTGACGGCGTGCTCAACAATGACCATGCCGATAGGGGAATATGTTTGTCCTTATAGCTTTGTAAAACATCCTACATTAGTGGCCCTATTTTCGCCTGTGCCTTACCCGTTATCCCTAAACTTATTTGCCCTTTTTTTACTCTTTTGAAAAACATTTTTGAATAGTTCAAATAGCTAAGCTCAAAAAATAACTTTAAAATGTTATTCAAAATAGTAAAAAAAAAAAAGAGAGGCAAAAAACGTTAGGGATAAGGAGTAAGAAATACAGTGGCAAAAATACTGTTGGGCCCTGTGGGGAAATCTGAAACACCGGGTGGGGGGGGTGCGTGGCATTAGTCCGACCGCTCATTATTTTCCGACGCCGCGTTGGTCCGACTTGCGCATTACTATGCCTATCCCTAACCCTAACTGTGTTAGGGTTAACATTACTATGCCTATCCCTAACCCTAACTGTGTTAGGGTTAACATTACTATGCCTATCCCTAACCCTAACTGTGTTAGGGTTAACATTACTATGCCTATTAAAGTTCTCAAACTCTGCCCGAACCCGACCAGGCCCGACAAGGCCCGACAAGGCCCGACCCGACCCGACGTTTTCGGGCCGGGCCGGGCCCAAATAATTATGCTAATTAGTCGGGCCGGGCCGAGCCTTGGGCTCTGTGATTTTCCGCGATTTTGTTCTTTTTTCTTTCTTTTTTTAAAAGAGTGTTATTATAATAAAAATAGCAATTCTGTTATTTGTGTAATGTGATTGTGTATACATGTATGTATTTATTATGAAGAGGGCTGCGCTAGGCGATTCACTTGTGACAGGAGGAGGACTGGAGGCGGGGGTCGCATCGCACTGGCATTTCAGACTCGGAGGTCTCGTACACACATGTCAAACCACGTGACTTCCATTGGAAAAGCATTGAGCCTGAGGCGGCCATGAAACACAGACAGAACAGATCATGTCCGTCCGGCATGTGTGTACAAGGCCAGAGCAGCATGCAGCCTGCCCCGCAGTCCTGCACTGCGCGCAGGCAGTAGGCCCTACAGTAGAGAGAACAGTGAACGGTGTGAGACTTGCTTGCTTGCCTTGCTACCGCTGGTTTCCCTCTGGTTTGCGCACCAAACGAGCTACTAACCACAATAACTTGCCAAGTTGCCATATGCTTAAATATTTTATAAAATCAATCGGATTATCACAGCTGAAGAAGCGTCAGGTTTTCGTCATGTTGCACTGAGTCTCGTTAACCCAGCTGGCTGCGATGAATAAAACCTAATTATTAATCAACGTCACCAAATGATCCATGGTGATATATAACTTATAAAACGCTACACGTAAAGCAACTTCACTTCAGAGGAAACTAAGGGAGGGAGCTGCAGCTGCTATTCGTGTTTACTCACCAGTCACCACCACCACTGTATGGAATCCATTAGAATGATTGGAAATGGAAGTTATGGAACATTAATAGCCTATTCTAACGTGAGTTACATACATCCTTTAGTGCTGTTTTTTTTTCTCTCTTTTTTTTCTGTCGGGCTTTTGTCGGGCTTCGGGCTTAACATTATGGTATTTTTTACTTTAATGCCTATCCCTAACCCTAGGGTTAACATTACTATGCCTATCCCTAACCCTAACTGTGTTAGGGTTAACATTACTATGCCTATCCCTAACCCTAACTGTGTTAGGGTTAACATTACTATGCCTATCCCTAACCCTAACTGCACGCAAAGCCACGTAGTCGGAGTAATGTGGTGTCGGAGTTATGGGCAGTCCCCGGTGGGTGGGGGAAGCAAATAAACTATGGTTTCTCTCAACTATCTGAGGTGCCGGCGAGCAAGGCACTTATTAACCTACTAGCAGGGGTCACACGTACACACACACACACACACACACACACACACACACACACACACACAAATAAGAGGACGCATGCACTTATCGATCAGGCTTATCGAGCCGGGTTCTTATCGAGCCCACTATCGAGCATTTTCTATTATTTTGTGGAAAGATGGGAGACAATAAAATGATTTTGTTTACCCAGACATGCGGCGCTGGTTGGCTGGTATCATACACTTTTAGACTGACATGTTTGTGCCAGCATGGATGATTACATTTATTTCTTGATCGCGTCTTGTCTTGATTGTTTAACCCATTCTTGGCGGGAACCCCTTTTGGTGTTAGCATTATGTTATACTTTAACTATTGAAAAATAGCAGATCTACAAGCTCTTAGCGCGCCGCCGAGTGGCGCGCTATGAACTTGTAGGTCTGCTATTTTAGAAAAATCGAAGAACGACTGACATAGAAACATAGCTTTTCCAGAAAACTGTCAGGATGTAGAAGACATTTTTAGAATCTGATCTCAGGTCAAAATGGGTTAAAACATTACTTCACGGGCCGCTATGCTCGATAACAGGCTCGATAAACCCAAAACGTATTGATAATCCCTAGTAGGAGTAAGAGGTGATTGCGTGCCAACAGGAGATGGAGAATAACAACATGCATTTCTCTCTACATTGTTTGGATGGATCAACGTGACGGGAGGGGGGGATTTGAAGTTTCTCTGTTGCCTTGGTAACCTTGTCTCATTTCTGGCTGCTACGGCGATGTATCAAAAGACCATAGCAGGATGTAATTATTCAGTGCTGGGTGGGGAGGTTAGGCGGGGAGCGAGTCTATCCTTGGACCTGGAGTGCTAACTTGTAGCTGTCGCTCTCGGAATTAGTTTGCACCTAAATTAACAACAGGCTGCTGGATGTGGCATGTTTCAGTTTCAGCCATGTTTTTCTAGTAGTATATTTTCGTTCTCTAGTCTCTAGTTCAGTCCACTATAAGCTTAATATATTTGCTTATATTATAACAACATCACTTGTCACTTGTCAGTGATGTGTGTTCAAATGATTTTGTTGACAGGGGGCTTTCTGAAAGTCTCCGAGAAGCAAAATCTCTGAGGGTGTAGCACAGCTACGCTCAATACACACAGTACATATTTAACAGTACTTTTATCCATAGTACAGATGCTTATTCCATGAACACCTGGTGGGTCAATACGCAATACGCAATCTGCAATCTGCAACTGCAATTTTAGATTTAATGGCATCTACTGGAGGTTTTGTTTTGGACAAAGTAGATACTAGAAATATAATCAGCTGATGGTCTCATTACACCTGCAACATTCATGACAATGGTCATCCCTTTCTTTTACAAAATGTAATTTATAATAGAAATTACCACAAAATTGTAATTATGAGATTTCATTTCAACCATCGAAATGCCATGATTAAAATATTAGATTTTTACAGTGCAGTGTTTTGTGCAGTTTTAAAATATTGTGTTATATCGTGTAGCTCTTTTTCCTCTACTGCACCCGCCAAAGGACACACAGCTGTGCCAGACGCTTTTTTTTGGAGTATAAAAGGTGCAATTTGCGAGCAAGAACCAACAAGAACTATAAGGGGCAGAATGAAGAATGTGATGTGAAAAGAAGAAGATTGCATCAGCAGAGAGAAGAGAGAGGGTCGCTGGGGACAAAAACAGAGGGGGGGGAGGGGGGGGGGGGGGGGGGGGGGGGGAATGAGGAATGAGGAAGAGGGGAAGAAAAAAGAAGGGGTTCAAGAAGAAAGGAAGAGGAGGGCAACAGCAAATATCACTATCCTCTCTCTCTCTCTCTCTCTCTCTCTCTCTCTCTAGGTTTCCAGAGGAACAGCGTGACAGTCATGGCGGCACTGAGAAGTCCCTGAAGAACACCCACAAAGACATGCACAGGAGCTTGATTTCCGCCTGCATAGGAGTGGCTAACAACAGCACCCCTCGCATGGGAACTGCCAGTAACTGAGCACATGAGGACAGCACACACAGACAGTGGTGGGGAAAAGTATACTCACTAAGTAAATTCGGAATCCGGAATAAAAAAATCTACTTGAGTAAAAGTACAACAATATTGGTATCAAATTGTACTTAAAGCTGCTATAAGCGATAATATGTCAAAATGTAATTTCTTTTCTTTTTTTTCTTTCTTTTTTTTTTATTCAGACAGCCAGCAATGGGTAAAACTGTGACACGTCTAGGGGCCACAATCTGCATTCAAAGATGTTCCTAGAATCTTTGTCATTGGTCGAAAAAAACCCGATCGAAATGACAAACCAATCAGGAAGTAGACAGGCAAATCGACCAATGACAAAGCTTCTAGGAAAACCTTTGAATGCAGATTGCGGCCCCTAGATGTGTCACAGAGACTACATTTTTTGGGAGCGTTTTACCCATTGCTGCATCTGAATACAAAAAAAAATAAAACAAAAAAAGTCAATAAAATGTTGACATATATTGCTTATAGCAGCTTTAAGTGCCAAAAGTAGAAAGTACTCAATATGCAGAATGTCCCTTTTACAACTTTTCAAATGTATTAAAAAAGAATCTTTGAAAATAGCAGATCTACAATGTGATCAGTTATTTTCAAATGGCCGAAATGTATAGGGCAGGCTGAAGTGGTTGATGTGTTTTGTAACGAGTAACTCAAGTTTTAAAATAATTGCAGTGGAGTAAAAGTACATTTTCCTCTGAGATGTAGTGGAGTAGAAGTAAAAGTACTTAAAGTAAAAGTATTTTGACTCCATTAGAGTCAAATACGTACCTCAATATTGTACTTAAGTGCAGTAAACTTGAGTAAATGTACTTAGTTACTTTGCACCACTGCAAGAGGACACCCATGGTACACACAGCGCACACAGATTAAAGACAAGCCAACTGCACCAGCTGGGTTGCAGGTACTTCGGACCGGTGCGTGTGTTTGTGTCGATGGCTGTGTTGTGAGCATGTGAATGTCGGGGCTGACTGTCTGTCTGGAGGGCGATCCGGTTGGAGGATCAAGCAGATAGCTGGCATAAAGGGCACACACACTCAGATTACAGTTCAGAAGATTAGAGAGGGGCAAAAGCCAACCCAGATGCAGAATCAATGAAAACCACGTAGCCACACACGCACACACGCACGCACACACACGCACACACACACACACACACGCACACGCACACACACACACACACACACACACACACACACACACACACACACACACACACACACACACACACACACACACACACACACACACACACTCCTTCTCTTCTACAGTACTTTCATTGCCAGCTGGACAGAGGATGATATTTTGACATTGACTGGTTGGTTGTTTTCTTTCTAACCCACTCTCTATCTCTCTCTCGTTTGTCAGGCATTTTGGGGCGCAGAAGCCTCACCAGCCTCATCAGAGAATCTGGACGCTATCTCTTGTCATGTCAGGATTGACACTGCAAAGGAACAGAAACAGCAGTTCTGGTGTTTGGAAAGTGTCTGTGTCATCATTATCGAGACACATACCGTGCGTATGGTGCTCTTTATAATTTCCAACAAAGGATGTAAATCTTCTTTTTGAATGACCTTCGTTGGAACAGGAAGAGAAGACGGCATATGAATGACAGAAGATAGATTTGGACCGCTTCGACTGCTCACAAGGTAGCCATTGAAACAGACAGAGAATGGACCGAAAGGACAGAGACAGGAGGTTAGAAACACTTGACAGGGAGAGAACTCAACCGCCACACGGAAAACCTTGAGAGGCAGAAAGGAGGAAAAAAAACAGTTACTATTAAGAAGAGCTTTTGAAACCCAGAGTGGGAACTATAGTGAGAGGAGCAGAGGACGGAGGAGACAAGAGAATAAAAAGGAACGCAGAGACAGAGAGAGTCCAAAGAAAAGAGAAAGAGCCAGAGGCGTTATTTTCTAGTAGTAGTGATGGAACACCTCTCCTGCCAGACCACCTCCTCCCCCGTACGCCTCCCCCCTCCCCTCTCTCTCGCTCCTGCTCTCTTCTAGTCTGCACGCTTCCTCCGGCTCCGTCGCCTCAGCAGAGCCACAGAGACGGAGAGACTCGGCACGGAGAGACTCGACCGCAGCAGAGCCGGAGTGAACAGCCGTTCCAGGAACAAACTAACTTGCCACGCAATAAGGCAACATCTGCTGAAGATATGGACACTAGTGTTCCTAACGCAGACAGATAGGGGCGGCGGGGGTGGCGGAGGACAAAACAACAGACGGACAAAATAAAGAGAGCAAAGTCAGAAAGGATTGAAGAAGAGGAAAGCGGGGAGAAAGGAAAGACGGAATGAGCATGGAGCAGCGAGTTACCATCGCTGAACTGAGGACAACAGATATTTTCTAATCAGTCAAGACAACCGCTGTGTGTGTGCGTGTACGCGCGTGTGTGTTTGTGTGTGTGTGCACGCGCGCGTACTGTCCCATGCGAGGCGCCCACAGAGCTGTGTAGGAGCAGCGAAGGCGAGGAGAAGAGGAGTTGGAGCAGGGAATAGATCGAAGGAAAGCAGCATCCAGCGGGAGGCAGACAGACAGAGTGTGTGGGAGTGCCGCGCCACGCCGCCCGTCGAGCACACGGTCTGAATGTGAGACGGATCAGTTGTGACGCTTCGTCTTCCTGCGCTCTTGTAAACTACATTCGTTTGTGCTGGTTTAGGCCGGGGGGGGATCCCATTCCAGTGACCCAGGGGCCGGGGGGATCCCAGTGACCCGAGGGGGGGGGGGGTTCCCGGGCACCCTGACCAGCCCTGCGTGGTCGCTAGGTGGGGAGGGAGGTAAGAGAGGAGGCAGGTGGGGTGGGTCTGGGACAGTGGCAGGCCCAGGCGTCGGGGCATGGCCATGGGGGGGCCGCATCCCTTCCTCCACCCTGCACCGGGACAGGCGCTGGGCCTGGTGGTGGGGGGGCTGGGGGCCGTCCAAGGGGTCTGGCGGCCGGCTCTCAGAGCTCCGGCCCTGGCTGAGCGGAGGGGCGGCCGGAGGAGGAGGAGGAGGTGGTTCCGGGTCAGGAGAGAGAGGAGGTGAGAGAGGAGGGGGAGGAGGAGGAGTGAAGAGGTGTTCCCTGAGAGTTTGGGTCCTGCTCGGCTCGCTGGCGCTCGTCTTCCTCACCTCGCTCTTCTTCTCCATCTCGCTGCGAGGGGGGGTCGGCTTCAACTACCTGGAGCCCCCTGGGTGGGAGGAGTCGAGACGGGTGAAGCTGGTGCCCAGCTACGCGGGCGCCCATCACCGGCTGTCCTTGTCCCCCGAGAGTCCCTCGCAGAAGACGTGTGCGTGCCAGCGCTGCGTCGGAGACCCCGGGGTGTCCGAGTGGTTCGACGAGAGCTACGACCCGGACGTGTCGCCCGTGTGGACGCGGGACAACATTCAGCTGCCCTCCGATGTCTACTACTGGTGGGTGGTAAGTGACCCCGAGCATTTTTTATTCACACGCGAATGGGAGTTCACTTTAAACTAGCAATGTGGATGCTTACTTTAAAAACACAGCACATTAAAGTATTTGATTAAAAGTGTATACCCAAGGGTATACACTTTAAAACCAATGTAATGATCTGAGTATTTGTCTTGCTGTCGTGATCGTATAAAATGTGATACTGCGTGTGTCAACCCTAGTGTTGCAGTCCTGCCCCCTTTCAGAACGCCGAGGGAACCAGGAAATAATTCCCCATTCATTGTTCCCATAGACGTTTCCAAAAGTATTTATTTAAAGGCATTTAAGCCTCGGACAAAGCCAACAGCTGAGTTGACAAATCATGACAATAAACACATTTTTTGTATTGGGGCAGAACAAATAATTAGAAAGAAGAAAACGTGTTTTTATTGTCATGATTTGTCAACTCAGCCGGTAATCCAGCCTGACGGCGTGTCGCGGGTTCGAGTCCCGAGCCTGTCGGCCTTTGCTGCATGTCTTCCCCGCATCTCTCTCCCCCTTTCCTGTCTAATCTATCATTTACTATCAATAGGCAAAAAACGTCCCAAAAAATATCTTAAAAAAATAAAAATAACTAGAAAAAGTGCCCTTCTGGGCACAGGTCTCCACCAGGAGGATAGGAGTGTGTGTGTGTGATGTATGGCAAAATGTTTAAGAGCAATATAGTGTGTGTGTGTGTGTGTGTGTGTGTGTGTGTGTGTGTGTGTGTGTGTGTGTGTGTGTGTGTGTGTGTGTGTGTGTGTGTCTGTGTGTCTGTGTGTGTGTGTGACGCGGCTTGGCCTGTTGTAGCGCCACCATGAGGCTGATTTGAAAACTGTCAAGTGGCATTTCTTCCAAAGCCTAGTGGGAATATGCATGCACAGTTTCACCACAATCGGACGCTGCGTTGAGTAGTTGTGGCGATTTGTACAAAACGGGTACAAAGCGGGCTACTCCTGAAAAGTTTAGAAGCCAATCGTAGCCAATGAGGGTAGATTATGAGAAATCAAACAAACCCGTCTTGATCACATGACTATGGAGAGCATGTGTACCGATTTGCGTGAAATTTGGATAAAATCTGAAGGAGTAATATTAGAAAATGTGTTTTACATATGTCGGCCTCCTGGTGGCGCTATAAAGAGCAGATGTGAAAATTTCCAGGCAAAGGTTTTTCCTTGGCGTCTAGGGAGTTGGCATACAAAGTTATCCACAGATCCGTGCAGTTAGAGGTAAAAACACTTTTCGGCCAGTTATAGCGCCACCATTAGGCTGAGTTGAAAATATTCAAGTGGCATTTCTTCCTCGACCTAGTGGGAATGTGCGTGCAAAATTTCACGGAAATCACACGATGTGTTCATGATTTGCAGCATTTTGTTTGAAACGGAGCACTCCTGCGAACTTTGGAAGCCAATCTTAGCCAATCAGGATGGAGTCTGAAAAATCTGAAAGACCCGTTTCGTTGAATGGCTCTAGAGAGACTGTGTACCAATTTGCGTAATGTTTGGACAAAATCTGTAGGTGTACTGTCAAAACATTTGTTTTGCACAAAGCTGCCTCCTGGTGGCGCTATAACAGGCCAATGTGAAAACTTTGGGGCAGAGGTTTGGACGGACACACGGACGGACGGACGGACGGACACACGGACGGACGGACGGAGTGCAAAACATACTCTCTCCCCATGCCTTCGGCCTGGTGGAGACAATAAAACCCCATAAAACATGTATACACACGTTAGGGCTGTCAGTTCACTCTATAATCCCATTTGAATTTCATTGCTTTATTATTTGTAATATTCAAAAATATTCGAACATTTACATAATTAATTTTAGCTCATTATATAGCCTACCGTATACACAGAATATCAAGTTTTTATGCCCGTTCTGTCCACTATGACAGGCCAGCTATGAATAGTCTGCAGATTATGTTTTCTCTAATGTTATTTTCCCGTTTTTGGACGGAAATCCAAAAACCTTCCACAGATCACCGCGTTGCACTGTGCAATGCAAACTAATAGGCGAGTGGCTCCGGTGCGCTATTTCCGAACGTGCCCAACTGCCCATCACCGCGTTCGGAAATAGTGCACTGTGCAATGCAAACTAATAGGCGTGTGTGGTCCGGTGCGGTAAATACGAACGTAAATGTTCAGTTGTGGTGATTCCCCGTTTCCTAGACCTTTCGTGCTGCTGCTTGTAGCCTAGCCTGACTGCCTGCCCTCAACTCCCAAAGCTAGAGTGAGGACAGGGAGCGACAGCCCCGCCCCCTGCTATTCATTTCAATGAGTCCTTTATTGAAATGACTGTCCTTTAAGTATATGGCTGGAATTAGGCAAGAAGCAGCCGGGGTGATTTCACAGCGATGGATTAGTTATCTAATACATTTTAGCGAGTGCGGGTAAAATAAAATATGAAACCAAATAAAAATATAATATATAATTAATAAATGATAAAAGCTACTTTCGAATGGCAATTTCAGCATTCGAATATGTATTTATTATGAAATTCGTTCTGACAGCCCTAACACACGTACTAGGCATCCTACGGTTTTATTTGACAGGACGTGCATACACGTCCTTGGCTTCCAATGTGTTGAAATCGATATGTCGATGCAGTTACTGTATCGTTACGCCAATTTAATCCCTGATCTGACCCATCCCCTCTCACATGTACATGGTCATCTATATGATCTGAAAAATCGATTAATCGACTATTCGACTAGCAAAACGGTAGTCGACACTGTAAATCAAAAATCGAGTAATCGTTAATATTATTTTTAATATTTTTTATGATTTTTTTTTTTTTTTTACAGCAGACATGCAGCTGTGAGCTCTGTTGTTTTGTTGGTAGTTCTCCAACTTAAGTACTAATCCCTTCCTGGCTGATTGTTTTCATATCATATACAAGCCGACTGTACGTGGGTTTTGCCGTCACCGTCACTCGTGTAGGCGCGGTGGGCGGCGGTGGCTGCACTGGCAACATTTAAGACAGATTTTCAAAAAGCATATGCCTCATACGCTCAATGGGGACAACTACAGTGTGTAAATACTTTTACTATTGGTGAGTTTACTACTGTAGTTTGTTCAACAAGTTAGATTGGAGACGTGTCGTCGTTTCGTCCGGTACAGTAGTATAGCAGCCTGTCCCTCCTCACTCTGCCCAATAATATCCAGTTTGGTGACAGTCAAACTACAGTAGCTCTTGCCGTGATTTCATGTTTCTTTTTCTTATTCATCTTTCTTCATGCTTATCCAACAAAAGTGCAGGCGTGCGGCATTATTAAAAACAAACAGCCATACCGCGCGATCATAGTTATAATAGTCGTGAAGTAGTTGATCATCTGATTCATAGCCTGGTAAGCCTGCTAGCTAGCAAGCCTAGTATGTAATCATAACCTCCTCCTAGCTTGTAGCTTCTAAAAACCAAAGGAACTGTGGTTGTAACTTGTTGTTGAACATTTAGGGTGTATGAAAAACATCGCATCATCCTCCTCCGTATCCAATTCTCCAACTGAACAAACATTTTCAACAACGTAACATGCTATGCTGCGCCGTAGAAAGGTCTTGCGCATCAAAAATAGCAGATCTACAAGCTCACAGCGCGTCCATCCGTGAGTCATTGTGGACTTGCAACTTTGACTTGACTTTTAACAGCTGTTGTGAATTTCGGCCAATCAGAGCGGCATTCAGCGTAATCTAGTAAGAGAGTGGCGACACTAGCGTTGACTCCCATTGTAACAATGGGATGCGGAAGTGCTCATTCTATCTCAATGGGATAGTTCCAATGTTTGGAACTATAGCCCATAGCACCCCGCTTTGTGGCGAGATCAAAGCGTGTCGCCACTCTCTTACTATTCCACTCGGCCTGCATTCACCGCCTCTGTTTTGCAGTTAATCCTTCACTCGCGCTGGCCGTTTCAGAACACAATGTTTTAATGCTTGATTGGATGGAAAAAAATATCATATTTAATCGATTATAAACCGATTTTGATGGTATTCGTGTCGACTATCAAAAATCACGTTTGGTTAATGCCCTAGTACATGGTCATCTATATGATCTGACCCATCCCCTCTCACATGTACATGGTCATCTATATGATCTGACCAATCCCCTCTCACATGTACATGGTCATCTATATGATCTGATCTGACCCATCCCCTCTCACATGTACATGGTCATCTATATGATCTGATCTGACCCATCCCCTCTCACATGTACATGGTCATCTATATGATCTGATCTGACCCATCCCCTCTCATGGTCATCTATATGATCTGATCTGACCCATCCCCTCTCACATGTACATGGTCATCTATATGATCTGATCTGACCCATCCCCTCTCATGGTCATCTATATGATCTGATCTGACCCATCCCCTCTCACATGTACATGGTCATCTATATGATCTGATCTGACCAATCCCCTCTCACATGTACATGGTCATCTATATGATCTGATCTGACCAATCCCCTCTCACATGTACATGGTCATCTATATGATCTGATCTGACCCATCCCCTCTCACATGTACATGGTCATCTATATGATCTGATCTGACCCATCCCCTCTCACATGTACATGGTCATCTATATGATCTGATCTGACCCATCCCCTCTCACATGTACATGGTCATCTATATGATCTGATCTGACCCATCCCCTCTCACATGTACATGGTCATCTATATGATCTGATCTGACCCATCCCCTCTCACATGTACATGGTCATCTATATGATCTGATCTGACCAATCCCCTCTCACATGTACATGGTCATCTATATGATCTGATCTGACCAATCCCCTCTCACATGTACATGGTCATCTATATGATCTGATCTGACCCATCCCCTCTCACATGTACATGGTCATCTATATGATCTGATCTGACCCATCCCCTCTCACATGTACATGGTCATCTATATGATCTGATCTGACCCATCCCCTCTCACATGTACATGGTCATCTATACTATATAATCCCTGATCTGACCCATCCCCTCTCACATGTACATGGTCATCTATATGATCTGATCTGACCCATCCCCTCTCACATGTACATGGTCATCTATATGATCTGATCTGACCCATCCCCTCTCACATGTACATGGTCATCTATATGATCTGATCTGACCCATCCCCTCTCACATGTACATGGTCATCTATACTATATAATCCCTGATCTGACCCATCCCCTCTCACATGTACATGGTCATCTATATGATCTGATCTGACCAATCCCCTCTCACATGTACATGGTCATCTATATGATCTGATCTGACCAATCCCCTCTCACATGTACATGGTCATCTATACTATATAATCCCTGATCTGACCCATCCCCTCTCACATGTACATGGTCATCTCTATATGATCCCTGATCTGACCCATCCCCTCTCACATGTACAATGCATGGTCATCTATATGCCAGTCAGTGTGTATTCCTGAGTGGGCTGCTGGGCGGCTTCTAAGCTTGTGTTGTTGCGTATAGCCTGACAAGACAAATTGAACATGTCACCAGAGAGAGAGAGCACTTAATTAAAGTACAGTGCGTGTGTGTGTGTGTGTGTGTGTGTGTGTGTGTGTGTGTGTGTGTGTGTGTGCATGCATGCGTGCATACAGTATACATGCACCCATGAGCTTGTGAGCGGTTGGCTGGCTTCTTGTATAGGATAGTCATTCATGGACAACACAATGTTTGTGTTGTCATTTTATGGTTTAGCTTTTATTTATTTTATTTATTGCTATGTAAAGCACTTAAAGCACTGAGCTGCATTTCGTGTCATGAAAGGTGCTATACAAATACACTTTTATTATGTATTATTATTATTAATAAACAATTCCATACACTCATGTACAGTATGCCTGTGGATGAATCTGAGCATATACTATGTGTGCATCGTACATATACGATGTGTGCGTGCGTGCGTGCGTGCGTGCGTGCGTGCGTGCGTGCGTGCGTGCGTGCGTGCGTGCCTAGCCTAATCTGCATGTGCTGAGTGCTGTGACCACTGTTCCATAGTTGTGTCCTTGAGCGGCTGGCCTGGACTTTCTTTCCAGCACTGAAGCCAATGTCCAGCTAATGGTAGAAAAGTGCTAACACAGACCAACAGCTGCCAAGCCATTAGGTCACACTGCAACAGCTAGGGAGGTGAGGTGAGAGACGATGCATGGGTGGGTGGGATTGAGGGAGGGAGGGAGGAGACAGAAGAATAGAAGTAAGGGACAGGAGGTTTACAAAGAAGATAGAAGATCATCATCATCACCATAACCTTTATTTAAACTCGGAGTACAATTGAGGGGAAGGCCCTCATTTTCAATGTAGCCGAAATACAAAACACAAAACTCAACATACACTAAATACAGCAATATCAAATATATGAATTGTAAAACAGAAAGTGTCCAAAGCTAAAATAACTATAATAGATAGATGAATCAATTAAAAACAGTTACATTGTTGAGTAAAAGTGCTAGAAATCATTTCCCTGAAATTGAGGGAAGGCAGTGATCTGATTTTTAGGGATTTTTGGAGTTCGTTCCAATCAAATGGAGCACTGACAGAAAAAGCTGCTTTACCTAGCTCTGAGTTAGCAAAAGGAACCTTGAGGGTCAGGAAGTCACTCGAGCGGGTCTGATACGGACTTGGATTCTGATCCAACATAGAGCAAATGTAAGAGGGGACCATTCCTGAGATGGCTTTGAAAATACAAATGGGGAAAGGAGAGATGGAAGGAAAGGAATGTAATGGAGCTGGACAGTAATTAACAACTTAGTATCGCTATTTTGAGCATGACATTATTGTAAAAACATTTCAAAATGATATATATTTAGATATCGGTAGCATATTATGTAGACATAACATTCTCTCATAGTTTCATTGTACAGGTATTCTACTGTTAGACGGATGTTAGGTTCTTACTACTTATTGTTATTGCTTACTGTAACTCGCAAAAACATTAAGTTGCCGCTAAATGCCTAAATTGTAATTGTAAATGTCAAAAATAGCTGATCTACCAGCCCCAGTGAATTTGTAGATCAGCTTTATTTTGCTATTCGTTGTACAACAAAGTCCATAGAGGGCTTGACCACATGAACCCTAGCGTTTCCTATTCTGGTCATATTAGGCGAGCATTCTCAAAAATACGTAGACATTCTGCAAAAATAGAAGAAACTACAAGCTCTGAACATGTCACATTGCGACCCGTGTGAGCTAGTGTATTTTCACCAAGGACGTTTGGTGTAGAGGAGGAAAAAGTTTAGACCACTGGGGGTTGCAAGTCCAGGGGTGCCATGGCGGTGACACCCTGGGGTGCCCTGGACACAAGTCCAGGGGTGCCGCGGAATACTTTGATAATATTTGGAATTTGTCAACATCACTTCAGTTTAACAACTTGGACCCTCTATACTTAGTTAGACGGACCACCAAACCTCCTCGTCAAAAATGGCCGATCTACAAGATCACAACGCAATGAACGCGTGGATGCCGGGGTTCAAGTGGTTAAAACGTTATTTTATATCTGTCGTAATGGAAACTACTATTACGTTTTCCTCGTGACCAATATACTGTATCTTAGTGGGAAGGAAACGGCAAGATAGAAGGGAAGAGATGGAGGAGTAACAAAGGAGAGCAGACGGGGTAAAGGTGAAGAAAGCAGAATAAATAACACCGCTCCCTGAAAAGCCACAGAGTCAGCGCTCTCCTTGTTTCTCATTTCTATCTTATAGCCTTGGTGGCTGTGGTGATCATATCAGGGCCTGTCACGTCCACACGCTCCACGGCCTGTATAGTATGTCGCCTACCGACTGTAACATTAAGGCAATAGGCCTTTTCACATGATTCACATAGAACAGGGATGCTGAGCAAGCTGCTGGGAAGCGGTGTGTGGGTCGGATGATTAGAAAAAGGTATTGTTGGAAGGGAGGGAGGGATGGATGGGGAGATGAAAAGGGAATGAAGGAAAGAGTGGGGAACGAGAAGGGACGAATCGTTCACCAGCACTTTATACCTTAACTCATGTGTATGTGGTTCCACCACCCACCACCTAATCTACTCTGGGTTTCATCTGATGAGAAATAACAGTTGAAGAGAACCGGTGTAAGAAAGCAATTTACGAAGAGTTAAGACACAACTGCAATCACAACAATCAGGAGGAGCTGATTGTTAGGACAAGGGCTGTTTGATGGCCATCAAGAGTCAAACCTCCCAAAGCTATTTTCTTCTACAAATGAAACACCAGCCAGGCCTGGCTGTGATTAGTATGTACACTGAAACAAGGGAGAAAGAAAGAACTGCGGAGAGTTAAGAGGCTTTGGAATTCTAAGAAGACTAATCAACAGTGGCTTAAGAATTTTAATTTAGATTCTGTGAAACACACGCAGAGAGAGAGAGAGAGAGAGAGAGAGAGAGAGAGAGACTGCTGTGTGGAAGACAATAGGAGGAACGTATAGTAGAATTAAGTAAAAGTATTGGAAATTGGAAGTAGTCCTACAAATGAAACACCAGACATGTCACAGGCACAGAATGCATTTCAGAAAGGTCAACGAAGCAATGCAGTGTGAGACCGGCCCGGCATTGACAGCCCATACATCCACACAAAAAAAGTCTGATCTGATTGTATTAAAGGGATAGTTCAGAATTTTTTAACTTAAGCTGTATGAAATACTTGCGATTAATATAGTGGTTGCAACTGTATTAAATGATTGCCTGAGTCCCGTGGTGGGAGTTCTGCTCTGGTTTTGGTGAAATATAAAGTAGTTTCTGGTCATTCTGTTGGGGGCACAGGGGGCCACACATTAAAAGTAAATTAATCCACAAAACTAGCGTCATTTGTATTGCTGATCTATTTCTACCATATAGTGCAACTTTCGTTAATTTTTGACCCCTCGATCACACGGAACTATGTTTTTTGTGTCCATATCACTACGCTCAAAAAATAGTTCCATGTGATAGAGGGGTTAAAGTTGAACGAAAGTTGCACTAATATTTTAGAAATAGGTCAGAAATACAAATTACGTTAGTTTTGTGGATTAATTTACTTTTAATGCGTGGCCCCCTGTGCCTCCCACAAAATGACCGGAACTACTCACCAAAACCAGAGAACTCCCACCACGGGACTCGGGCAATCAATTAATACCTTTACAAATATTGTATTTCATACAACTTAAGTTCAAAAATGTTGAACTCACCAACATTGCAGCTGTACAGAAAGCTTGAATATAACTATTGGAAGTGCTCGTTTTCAATAACGCAACTGCATTATGTGCAATTTAGAAACAGGTGGTACGTAGGACCGTCGAGTGCTTTCCAACGAACCCTTCCAAACACTAATGTTTTGCCACTCAGTCTAGATGAGGGAGGCGTGTCCACTCAGTCTAGATGAGGGAGGCGTGTCCACTCAGTCTAGATGAGGGAGGCGTGTCCACTCAGTCTAGATGAGGGAGGCGTGTCCACTCAGTCTAGATGAGGGGGGCGTGTCCACTCAGTCTAGATGAGGGAGGCGTGTCCACTCAGTCTAGATGAGGGGGGCGTGTCCACTCAGTCTAGATGAGGGAGGCGTGTCCACTCAGTCTAGATGAGGGAGGCGTGTCCACTCAGTCTAGATGAGGGAGGCGTGTCCACTCAGTCTAGATGAGGGAGGCGTGTCCACTCAGTCTAGATGAGGGAGGCGTGTCCACTCAGTCTAGATGAGGGAGGCGTGTCCACTCAGTCTAGATGAGGGAGGCGTGTCCACTCAGTCTAGATGAGGGGGGCGTGTCCACTCAGTCTAGATGAGGGAGGCGTGTCCACTCAGTCTAGATGAGGGGGGCGTGTCCACTCAGTCTAGATGAGGGAGGCGTGTCCACTCAGTCTAGATGAGGGAGGCGTGTCCACTCAGTCTAGATGATGGGGGTGATTTTGCAATCAGAGAGGATAAGAGCTGAGGAATTTGGGTGATAATAATAACTCTTTCCAAGGACAGCCAATATTAGAATCCACCAAACTATGAGGAATGCAGAAAACGGCATAAAAAGATGCATCACCTCAAAACTGAAAAAGTGCTGCATTCACATGGAATCAGGCAAACGGTAGACGGCAAAACCTGCTGGACCCGGCAGCCGTTACCGTCGCCGGTTCTGGCTGCCGGGCTGCCCGTGTCGTCCTGTTCCGTTTACGTCATGCTCCCGTCCACTAAAATGAAGTCTGGTTTGCAAGTCTACCGCTTGCCTGACTCCATGTGAATGCAGCATTAGGCAGTCTGTAATTTAGGAAGCAGAAGGCAGCTGAGAGACAGGGAAACAACGTTTGGCATTGCTGCCCACTGAAACATCTGCCAAGAATTAGTATGACCCTGAACAACAGTGATGCACTGTGCCAGTCTGGCACTGGCATCTAGCAGAGAGAGAGCGAGATACACTGGCATCTGAGAGAGAGAGACTGAGCAGGAGGAGGGAGAGGGAGATGGATTTTGACTGTAAATGGTAAATGGTAAATGGTGCATTTATATAGCGCCTTTATCCAAGGCGCTTTACATAGATTGTGCATTACATTCACCCATTCACACACACATACACTGATGGCAGCGGAAACCATGCAAGGTACCAACCAGCACATCAGGAGCAATTAGGGGTTCAGAGTCTTGCTCAAGGACACTTCGACAGTAACTCTCGGGGAGCCCGGGTTCGAACTGGCGACCTTGCGGTTACTATCCGGAAACTCTACCCCTGAGCCACCGCCGCTGTCAATCTACAAGCTCACGACGCGTCTTCAGAGCAACCCGATCGCAACCAAACATAAAATGATCTCTTCTCCACTAGTCCCTCCCTAATATATATATATATATATTTTTTTTTTAATGTTTTTTTTTTGGCTTTCGCCTTTATTTTATATATTTTATGGAGGGACAGACAGTAGGCTGACAGGAAATGGGGAGAGAGATGGGGGGAAGACATGCAGTAAAGGCCGTCGGGATCGGGAGTCGAACCCGCGGCACACTGCCAGACTGGATTACCAGCCAAGGTGCCTGGACCACTGAGCCATGGCCCAGGCCCCTCCCTAATATTTTTGTCTAGTTTTTAATTTGTTGCCGAAATAAACAACATCATATTTAGTCATAGTTTTAGTCTTCATGGCTTAGTTTTTATTTCGTTTTTCTTTCTCGTCAGTGAAAAGTTTTCCGTCATAGTTTTAGTCGACGAAATAAATCAACACTTTTGTGTGACGCTCTTGTGTGACAAAGCAGTGGCAAGAAACCATAAAACGGTGAAATATGGAGATTACAAGATTCCCCTGCTGACAGCGACGACACGCATCCTGCACAGGAGGGTACGCTGGAGAGACAGGAATAATAACTGTGTGTGTGCGTATGCGTGTGTGTGCGTGTGCGTGTGCGCTCGCGCGTGTGTGTGTGTGTGTGTGTGTGTGTGTGTGTGTGTGTGTGTGTGTGTGTGTGTGTGTGCGCGTGTGGGGGGAGGAAGCATACTGTATACATGAAAATGAAAGCGAACGAGAGGGAAAACAGCATTAATGCCAGTGGTGGTGGGTGGAATGCAGTGGAGAGAGAGAGATAGAGAGAGAGAGAGAGACAGACAATAGGATTAACAAAACGAAAAACAAAAAGGTGTTTGATGGAGCAAACTGCAGTGGTGGGAAAAGTATTCACATTTGTTTTAAGTAAAAGTATTAATCAATACTGCAATGTAGAAATGCTCTGTACAAGTCTTGTACTCTGCGCGTACATGTGAGTGTGTGCGCGCGTGTACGCAATATGTGCACGTACACAGACATGGCCTATGTGCATTTTCTTTGTGCTTGCAGACGCTCACGGAAAAAAAACACGAAAAGTAAATAAAACACTTGTCATCGACCGACCGTGTTGCCCATTCCCTTTGCAGCTCTCAGTCAAAACCAAGATCCAAGAAGAACAAACAATTAATTTCCCACATACTTTTCAACAGCAGAAACAAATGCATGTTGACACACTTAAGCTCCCGTCTGTGCCCAGATTTGACAAAATGAGGGCTCACAGACAGCGTCATAAACAGGGTTGGTCATAACAGAGTGTCTAAAATGTAAAAATATATGGCTTACTTTTAGAAATTATGATCAAAGAAATATGTTCAATTATGTTCAAAGACCTTCAAATCCATGCTGCCACATGGCAAAATAGACACAGCCGGTGAACCTGGCTCTTAAAGGGAGTGGGAGATGATACTGCGATGATACTGCGCCTTATTTTGAACCCAAATTATGCACCGTTTAATTAGCCAAATTGCTGTTGGACACACTCGAATGCACTTGTGTTATGCACTTTACTCCTTGTGCCATAGACCATTTAAATAGGGCCCTCTCTCTCTCTCTCTCTCTCTCTCTCTCTCTCTCTCTCTCTCTCTCTCTCTCTCTCTCTCTCTCTCTCTCTCTCTCTCTCTCTCTCTCTCTCTCTCTCTCTCTCTCTCTCTCTCTCTCTCTCTCTCTCTATGTTGTTTGCAATGTTTGCATTGCTTTGTAATAATAATCAAAATCTACGAAGTAACTAGTAACTAAAGATTTCAAATAAATGTAGTGGAGTGTTTGGATCTGAGATGTAGTGGAGTAGAAGTAAAAGTATTGGAAATTGGAAATACTCAACAAATACCTAAAAAGTGTACTTAAGTACAGTAGTTAAGTAAACTACGGTAGTTAAGTTGGTTACTTTCCACCACTGACGATACCCTGCCTCCTTCTGTCCCCCCCCCCCCCCTCTAGATGTTGCAGCCCCAGTTCAAGCCTCACAGTATTCAACAGGTGTTGCTGAGGTTGTTCCAGGTGAGTGGATATTATATTATAATATATAGTCTTTGTGTTCTATGCACTTACTGTAATTACTTACTCGCTGTTAACCCATTTAGGACTGAGGCCGATTCTAAAAAAAAAATCATTTTTCATGTCAAGGACCCCAGAATTACCTGTATTTGGCCGTGGACCCCCATCTGAAAATATGTTTTTCCAGGGACCCCCCCAGAAGCAAAAAGTTGAGTTAAAACGTTCGCTCTGAAAGAATGTATATTCAAAGATTTGTGCCACATTTTCACGATTTTTCATGAGCTTGTAGATCTGCTATTTTTAAAGCTAACGTATAACATAATGCTTAAAACACCAAAAGGGGTTCCCGTCCTGAATGGGTTGGGTAATGGGTGGCTGAAGGGAAGAGAGGAGATAATCTTCATTGGTGTGACCCACCTCATTTCCTTTAACAAAAAGTTTTACGGACATGCTTTTCTATTAAAATGTCACAGTGGTTCTGCATGAAGATGTTCTTTTTAAAACCTCCCGGCTCAGCTCAGGGGAATTCCCCCTGGACAGGAATACCGGTAATCAATTATTTACCCTTGTAGGGTAACATGAAGAATTTAGGACTCTATTATGGGCAGGACGATCCATTAGGACTGTGATAAAGGTCAGACTATGACGTGTACTATAATAGAGTTATAGAGGTAGGTCACAACCACTGTGACATTTTCACATTTCCCACTGGTATTGTTGTTTAATTCTTAAAGCGAAGTTGGCATTGGATTTCCAACTGGCATTGTTGGCATAACCGAGAGTGACAGATGCAAAGGTGAGAGAGTAGCTCAGGCTATCATGTGTCCTACAGTGGAGTTATAGACATCCGCTATGACATTTTCACATTTTGTTCTAAAGGGAATTTGGCACTGCCTTCGCGGCTGATATTGTTTCATTCTTGAAGGGAAGTTGGCACTGCATTCATTCATTCATTCCCCGCTGGTATATTGTTTCATTACTGAGACAGACAGGAGGACAGGTGAGGAAGCGAGGGGCACAGAGTTGGCACCATTCACCAGTAGTAGTACCAGGAAGGAAGAGGCACCATTCACCAGTAGTAGTACCAGGAAGGAAGAGGCACCATTCACCAGTAGTAGTACCAGGAAGGAAGAGGCACATTCACCAGTAGTAGTACCAGGAAGGAAGAGGCACCATTCACCAGTAGTAGTACCAGGAAGGAAGAGGCACATTCACCAGTAGTAGTACCAGGAAGGAAGAGGCACCATTCACCAGTAGTAGTACCAGGAAGGAAGAGGCACCATTCACCAGTAGTAGTACCAGGAAGGAAGAGGCATTCACCAGTAGTAGTACCAGGAAGGAAGAGGCATTCACCAGTGGTAGTACCAGGAAGGAAGAGGCATTCACCAGTGGTAGTACCAGGAAGGAAGAGGCACATTTCACCAGTAGTAGTACCAGGAAGGAAGAGGCACATTTCACCAGTAGTAGTACCAGGAAGGAAGAGGCACATTCACCAGTAGTAGTACCAGGAAGGAAGAGGCACCATTCACCAGTAGTAGTACCAGGAAGGAAGAGGCACATTCACCAGTAGTAGTACCAGGAAGGAAGAGGCACCATTCACCAGTAGTAGTACCAGGAAGGAAGAGGCACCATTCACCAGTAGTAGTACCAGGAAGGAAGAGGCACCATTCACCAGTAGTAGTACCAGGAAGGAAGAGGCACCATTCACCAGTAGTAGTACCAGGAAGGAAGAGGCACCATTCACCAGTAGTAGTACCAGGAAGGAAGAGGCACCATTCACCAGTAGTAGTACCAGGAAGGAAGAGGCACATTCACCAGTAGTAGTACCAGGAAGGAAGAGGCACCATTCACCAGTAGTAGTACCAGGAAGGAAGAGGCACATTCACCAGTAGTAGTACCAGGAAGGAAGAGGCACCATTCACCAGTAGTAGTACCAGGAAGGAAGAGGCACATTCACCAGTAGTAGTACCAGGAAGGAAGAGGCACCATTCACCAGTAGTAGTACCAGGAAGGAAGAGGCATTCACCAGTAGTAGTACCAGGAAGGAAGAGGCATTCACCAGTGGTAGTACCAGGAAGGAAGAGGCATTCACCAGTGGTAGTACCAGGAAGGAAGAGGCACATTTCACCAGTAGTAGTACCAGGAAGGAAGAGGCACATTTCACCAGTAGTAGTACCAGGAAGGAAGAGGCACATTCACCAGTAGTAGTACCAGGAAGGAAGAGGCACCATTCACCAGTAGTAGTACCAGGAAGGAAGAGGCACATTCACCAGTAGTAGTACCAGGAAGGAAGAGGCACCATTCACCAGTAGTAGTACCAGGAAGGAAGAGGCACCATTCACCAGTAGTAGTACCAGGAAGGAAGAGGCACCATTCACCAGTAGTAGTACCAGGAAGGAAGAGGCACCATTCACCAGTAGTAGTACCAGGAAGGAAGAGGCACCATTCACCAGTAGTAGTACCAGGAAGGAAGAGGCACCATTCACCAGTAGTAGTACCAGGAAGGAAGAGGCACATTTGAGTCTGGAAGGGTCAAAGTCATCGTCACTCTCTCTAACTCAGTGGTTCACAAACATTTCGGGTCGAGACCCAAAAGAGAGATTAGACGTTTTCCTGGGATGCAAGCTAGTGAAAATAGCAGATTTATACAAGTGCACAACGACCGGTTCGCTTCCTGCCGCGTTGCGAGCCTGTACAGTAGATCAGCTATTTTTCACATATATACATATATATATATATATATATATATATATATATATATATTTAATTATATATTTAATTATTTATGGAATTTCTTACATTTGTTTGTTTTAAAATTATTATTGTTATTAACCCATTTTGACCTGAGATCAGATTCTAAAAATGTCTTCTACATCCTGACAGTTTTCTTTGATTTTTAAAAAATAGCAGATCTACAAGCTCGTAGCGCGCCACTCGGTGGCGCGCTATGAGCTTGTAGATCTGCTATTTTTCAATAGCTAAAGCATAACATGATGCTAACACCAAAAGGGGTTCCCGCCCCAAAATGGGTTAAAATATTTTTGAAATTTAAATTGAATTCATAAAATGGGATTTTTGACTCGAGTCGTGACCCATAAAAATGTATTCGTGACCCACAAATGGGTCCCGGCTCACTGTTTGGGGGAAACAGTAGCTCTGCTACAGTATAGGTTCGATCTTATCTGTTAGGAATCTAACAGATAAGATCGAAACTTGCTTAAACTGTGCATAACACCCATGTGACGTCACTGCTCTCGTTTTTCCCAGGTGATTCCGGGCCGGTCGCCCTACGGGTCGTGGGATCCGGGCCGCTGCCTCCGCTGTGCCGTGGTGGGGAACTCCGGCAACCTCCGTGGAGCCGGATACGGGCCAACGATAGACGGACACAACTATATCATGAGGTGTGACATGGTGGTGTGAACTTCTAGATAGATGTACTGGTGTGGAGGGATGGAGAGAGAGAGAGAGAGAGAGGGGTGTACTGGTGTGGAGGGATGGAGAGAGAGAGAGAGAGAGAGAGGTGTGAACTTCTAGATAGATGTACTGGTGTGGAGGGATGGAGAGAGAGAGAGGTGTGACATGGTGGTGTGAACTTCTAGATAGATGTACTGGTGTGGAGGGATGGAGAGAGAGAGAGAGAGAGAGAGAGAGAGAGAGGTGTGACATGGTGGTGTGAACTTCTAGATAGATGTACTGGTGTGGAGGGATGGAGAGAGAGAGAGAGGGGTGTACTGGTGTGGAGGGATGGAGAGAGAGAGAGAGAGGTGTGAACTTCTAGATAGATGTACTGGTGTGGAGGGATGGAGAGAGAGAGGTGTACTGGTGTGGAGGGATGGAGAGAGAGAGAGAGGGGTGTACTGGTGTGGAGGGATGGAGAGAGAGAGAGAGAGAGAGAGAGAGAGGTGTGACATGGTGGTGTGAACTTCTAGATAGATGTACTGGTGTGGAGGGATGGAGAGAGAGAGAGAGAGGTGTGAACTTATAGATAGATGTACTGGTGTGGAGGGATGGAGAGAGAGAGAGAGAGAGGTGTGACATGGTGGTGTGAACTTCTAGATAGATGTACTGGTGTGGAGGGATGGAGAGAGAGAGAGGTGTGAACTTCTAGATAGATGTACTGGTGTGGAGGGATGGAGAGAGAGAGAGAGAGAGGTGTGAAGTGGCGAAGGAAGCAGGGAGAGAGGGAGGTTGAAACTCAAGTGTAGTGGAGGCAGGAATGGTTGGATGTGCAGGAATGGTTAATAGTGAAGCCCCCCTCTATTGCAAAGAGACATATTGTACTGTGAGACAATGGTTCTCAACATATGGGTCGGGACCCACATGATTTTGGGGAGGGGGGGGTCCCCAGATGACAGTGAAGTGACAATTTAATATAAAAAAAAGAAAGAAAAGAAAAAAAGACCATTAACACTTTGACCGGCAGGATTCAGAGCGTTTTTCACCATCCTTTCATAGAATATTCTGCGTCGCTCCATTCAAATGACACGCACGGATGTGCTAGAATAAGAAATTATCCTGATCCTGATCCGCAAGAATCGGTTTGAAAGCTACAGGCTCTGGTGTAGAACGAGCGCTGCGCGCAGTTGTCCATAGGAATGCATTAGGGCACCCCTGGAGGAAATGTATGTGCCCTGATTTAAAATACCATGATCCTCCCTCTGCATGAAAATAAAATACCATGACCCTCCCTCTGCATGAAAATAAAATACCATGACCCTCCCTCTGAATGAAAATAAAAATCCAGCACTCTCCCCAAGTGATTAAACAATCATTAAACAATCACCCTCCCCTAAAATAACATGACATTTACCTCTAATTACCTAATTATGCCTAAAACTCTAATCATTATTCCTAACGAGTAAAAGTAGTGTTTTCCCACTATACTATAAAAACTGCTCAAACCTTATATTGTCATATAATATAAGGAACGAGGCAAAAAAAATGCCAATCTACAAGCTCACAACGGCTCGCAATGCCTACACACACACACACACACACACACACACACACACACACACACACACACACACACACACACACACACACACACACACACACAGACACACACACACACACACACACACACACACACACACACACACACACACACACACACACACACACACACACACACACACACACACGTCCCGGTCCCGGTGGGGGTCACACAAAGAACCACTGCTGTAAGAGACAGATTGAAAACACATTGAAACTGTGAATGGGGAGATACAATAGCAGAGGACAGATGCATGTTGAATCCAAATGTCTGCGATTCCCTGCACTTGTGTAGAGCAGGCAGCTACTTTAGGTCTGGCCAGTTCTACAGTTCATCCAAGTCCATATAGGGGGGGGGGGCTCATGCACACTTCCAGAATGCCTGTTAACGTTGTTAAACAGGCATATGCCTGTCTAACGACGTTAGTAGGATTGCCCAAACTTCATTGCAAAAAGGATTTTACAATATAAAAGACATCAAGGAAGCAATGCTAAAACTAAGAAAAATGGCTGATTAACAACCAATCACAGAAGGACTTACATGATCATAATAGATGATCACAAAAAAGCTTGCTAGTTTATTTCCATCGTTGTCCTTTGAGTGCAAAGGTATGTGTAAACTAAGTACCAGGAGTAGGAGGGGGTAGAAGAGAGTAGACATACATGAAAATAAAATCAACGATAAATAGATTCGTACAATTTCAAAAATGGAACCCTATGGTACTGCATGGACTCTATAGGGGCTGCTAGTGCTAGCAGGGTTTTTTGTCTTTTAATCTTGTGTATTTTGTTTATAAGTGTATCGATGTAGTGAGGTTTGATATCGCACCATACATAATAGGCCTAATCATTATTTGATATAGTTATAATCTGCTGGGTCACTTGAACAAAAATTGGTCATTCATCTAACTAAGTGGGGAATAGTGTTGCTTCCCATGGCAGATCTTGTCACTGGTCATATCCTCTGCAAAAAAGTTAGTTCTGAAGTCCTGTGTCATTAGCAAACTGTACACGCTCGCAGTCTTGTGCCCTTGCAGACTTGACATGATGACATCAGTCAGCGCCACAGTACGGCACACCGAAGTCCGCAAGGACCAAGTCCGCTAGTGTCTAGAGTGTTGACATTTGGATTCAGTAACAGATGAGAGGAGAGGGAAAGGGAAGCATAAATTACATTTGACAGGGGCCAGTGATTGTGTACAGCCCACACTTTTTTGACTTGAGAGCTACTAAAAAAAAAAAAACCTGAGGGAGGTTTGGAATAGTGGTGCTGGTGTTACATATAGACACACACACTTAGAAAGTGAAATAGGGGGAGGGGGGGAAGCGGCGGAAGCCTTCATCCCATTCTGTATGGAAGTGGTAGGTTTTCGCGTTCTTTATAATGCTACTGACTCTGGAAAACAAAGCATTTCCCTACATTTAGAAGCCTTGAAGGGATCTGACAGGCCCTTCTTGATGTCAATCAATCAAGTCACCTTAAGTGGCCAAAAAGAGGGGGTTTGTTTTTATATTTTAATTATAATTCTTTAGGGGCATGTCATGTGGTCTACCTGCACAGCCTTACCTCTTGGGCACCCCCTGGTGTACAGGTATGGTGCTGCACCCCCTGGTGTACAGGTATGGTGCTGCACCCCCTGGTGTACAGGTATGGTGCTGCATCCCCTGGTGTACAGGTATGGTGCTGCATTTCTGGATTTCACTCACATGTCCAATAAGGAATGGTATACAGGTGAAAAGTTCCATAACTCCATTGAGAACGCACTGAGGCTCCGACCGTGTGCGCTGCCGGGTCATACACCCAATCGCTTATTTTGATCACTCGAAAATAATTATTTTTCTACACACCTGTCTTTCATAATGACGAAATACGGTGCACAGTGTTTTGAAAAAAGACGAACGATGCTCTGAGCTACGATGGATTATTATTACCGTATGTATTACACGGCTTGGTTGAATGCTTGATTCTGATTGGTCAATCGCTGAATTCAGTGGTCTGTTATTTCTTGATTGACCGCTCCGCTCTATAACAGACCACTGGCTAATCAAAGCCTCGGAGCACCTGCTGCACCCCGCCTTTTGAAAACATTTGTGCGAGGAATAGACAATGCAGTATCCAAAAATGCATTCAATTTGATCAACTCACTTCCTTGTTTTCCGCTGGGCAGACGCCGGGCCAGCGCGACACTTATACTATACTTTCATTACCGTAAATTAGGAAATACCTCGTTTTGTTATGTTTTGGGTCAATTTAAGCTGTGTGGGATAATGTCTGTGGGATAATGTCTGCCTAGGTGGTCGTTGTAGGGATATATATATATAAACACTGTCAGTGAATTATCCCTTACTTAATCCGCCTCTACCGCTGGTTGTTGAATATAATAACATCGGATTGCAGTAAGAGAAGCGCTGGTCCGGAATTCTCCTTGAAATTGCTGTCAGACTTGTTGTGTCTAAGGCAGGACTCAGGAGTGGTACACCATGCGACGCTGTGCAAGACCATTATTATCCCACAAACTAAAAATGATGAAAAGATGCCATAAAGACGATAAAATGCAAAACACTTTCTCAGCGTTTCTCTTTATCCGCCCACACCTTCTCTGTTGTTTTAAGGCAGATTGCCACCTGCTGTTTCTAAAACGCATTCGGAATCGGTGTCATTTTCAACCCATTAAAACCGGGGAAAACATCCGTTGTCATTTTAGATGTTTGCGTTGGGCTATTCATAAATAGCACATATACAGTTGGGTGCCACCAATATTGTCCCTTATCATTTGACCCATTTAGGCCTGACCTCAAAACTTTTAAAAATCCTTCTAAATCCTGAAAAAATCCTTTTCACGATTTTTCAAAAATAGCAGACCTACAAGCTCGTAGCGCGCCACTCGGTGGCGTGCTATGAGCTTGTAGATCTGCTATTTTTCAATAGCTAAATTATAACATAGTTTAAAACACCAAAAGGGGTTCCCGCCCAAAATGGGTTAACTGTCCTTTTGCGCAGATCACGCAAACCTCAGCAAAAAGAAAAGGACAATATCGATGGCCTCCAACTGTATAATGTATATTATTGCATATTTGAATATGTTTGAAAAAACTTGAATAATTTTGAATTACGAAACCGTTTGAGAACTGCTTTTTTAGAATGTTTTTTGCAGAATAATGGCCTCATGTCTTAATGGGTTCAGATGCCAGTGGTGCGCTGATGGTGAAGTACGAGCATGCCTCAGACTGAAGGACAGATCATGATGGTGAAGTACGAGCATGCCTCAGACTGAAGGACAGATCATGATGGTGAAGTACGAGCATGCCTCAGACTGAAGGACAGATCATGCTGTTTTATCATCTATCACCTAATAAAAGTAGTTATCGTAGAAATAGAAGCCCACCGTGTGTCTCCAAGCAGATCCTTTTGATGTGTGCCTCGAACAAGGAGCTGCTGGATACGCACAAGGCTCATTTAACAGGTTTGTGGAAAAAAACGTTTTTAGGGAGTTTAGGGAGTTGTGCGCGCATGATATAAATATAAGAAACCATCCATCAGGAGACCACCAAGGGGAGGAAATTGAAATTTCCTATTTGTTGATAACATGTATCATTGTGTTATCTTATCTTGTGCTATATTTTCGACTTTTCTGTGTTATCCTTTTAGCCTTAATGTCTGACTGTACCACGTGCCGTTTACATTTCTGGCTAATAAAGTATTCAATCAATCAATCAATCAAGCTCCTGGGAAGCAGGAGACAGCACTCAGACGGTGGTTCTGGCAGTCACACTACTTGTACATTTATGGAGTGGTTTTGCCTGCGGTTGAGATACGGGAACGGATCTGAATAGGGTGCCATACCGTAATGTGCACGTGAATAGGGTGCCATACCGTAATGTGCACATGCGTGTGTTGAGGAGACCGACCAGTAATGGAACGGAAACCCCTGTTGACCGGGACCTGTTCGGCTGCTGTATTGGGGAGTTTTATGTATTGTGTGGCTTAGTGGCTAGTATGATTTATTCCATCCACGACTCACAGGAGAGTGCGGCCGATGGATGCCTTTGATGTGTCTAATATTGCCTACACTGTCTCCTAGCCCTCTGCAATGTCCCAGTGGCTGCCTTTGGTATGTCTAATATTGCCTACACTGTCTCCTAGCCCTCTGCAATGTCCCAGTGGCTGCCTTTGGTATGTCTAATATTGCCTACACTGTCTCCTAGCCCTCTGCAATGTCCCAGTGGCTGCCTTTGGTATGTCTAATATTGCCTACACTGTCTCCTAGCCCTCTGCAATGTCCCGGTGGCTGTCTTTGGTATGTCTAATATTGCCTACACTGTCTCCTAGCCCTCTGCAATGTCCCAGTGGCTGCCTTTGGTATGTCTAATATTGCCTACACTGTCTCCTAGCCCTCTGCAATGTCCCAGTGGCTGCCTTTGGTATGTCTAATATTGCCTACACTGTCTCCTAGCCCTCTGCAATGTCCCGGTGGCTGTCTTTGGTATGTCTAATATTGCCTACACTGTCTCCTAGCCCTCTGCAATGTCCCAGTGGCTGCCTTTGGTATGTCTAATATTGCCTACACTGTCTCCTAGCCCTCTGCAATGTCCCAGTGGCTGAAAAGCCCAAGGTGGAAAGTACAGGTACAGAGCGTTGCAGTGTTGGTTTCGTCGACTAATACTATGACGAAATATGTCATACGACTACTGACGAAAACTAAATGGAAACTAAGCTATATGATGACTAAAACTAAGAGTAAATATATTGACAATTTCGGCAACAAATAAAAACTAGACTAAAATGTTAGGATGGGACTAGTGGACAAGAGATCCAGTATAAGTAAAAGACATCATTTTACACTTGGTTGCATGCTGAAAATAAATGTGACTGAAACTTAAATGAAAACGATTCAAAAGACTATGACTAAAGCTAAAACACTGGAGCATCGGGGATGGCTCTGCACTGCAGTGCTGCTGTCTCCAAACTATTGCAAAGCTCATTGAGCACAGCTACAGGAGAGCCTAAAGAGCAGTGGGCGGAAAAGTACTCACATGTTGTACTTGAGTGAAAGTATCAATAGTGCAATATAGAACTCTGTTACAAGTAAGGCCCGACTCACACCTTTACATCTAGCATACAACATTGATGCATGCTAGATGTATGAAAGGGTTTGTTTACATCTTGCCCCAATGCATTTCCAATGGTGGAAGTCACATGGTTTGACACATTTGTGTTGTACGGCTTTCGGCTGTGTTTCGACTGCCCCCCTCCCCCTCATACAACACAAATGTTGTGTCAAACCATGTGACTCCCATTGGAAATGCATTGCGAGCTTGCATCAGTCAATAAGTCTCATACAACAAGCATACATCAATCTGTTGCGAAGGTGTCGGGCCTCAAGGTCTATTCAAAATGTACTTGAATATACAAAAGTATTAGTATCAAAATGTATTTAAAGTACTAAAAGTAGAAAGTACTCTTTATGCAGTAGATCGGCTATTTTCAAATGGCCCAAATGTATATAGGGCTGAATTGGGTGATGTATTTTTTGTAATAATAATCCAAATCCAAAACAAGTAACTAAAGTTGTCAAATAAATGTTGTGTAGTAAAAGTACAACATTTGGATCTGAGCTATGTGTAGTGGAGTAGAAGTAAAAGACTTGGAAATTAGAAATACTCCAGTAATAGCAGTATACCTGAAAATTGTACGTAAGTAAATGTACTTAGTTACTTTCCACCACTGTTAACCCATTTTGGGCGGGAACCCCTTTTGGTGTTTTAAACATTATGTTATAATTTAGCTATTGAAAAATAGCAGATCTACAAGCTCATAGCGCGCCACCGAGTGGCGTGCTACGAGCTTGTAGGTCTGCTATTTTTGAAAAATCGTGAAAATATTTATTTCAGAAAACTGGAGGATTTAGAAGATTTTTTTTTCAATTTTGAGGTCAGGCCTAAAGAGGTACTCATTTCTCTTCAAATATATATGCATGGTCCTGGAAGATAAGCTCTTTCCTCAGGGCATGGTCTGAAATGTTTTACCGCAGCAGTGAGTGAGTGCAGAAGTAGGCCTACTTTGTGCCTATAAATAACGGGACTTGGACGTCCAGGACCACATGTGGGATCAGACATGGGCCAACGGAACATACTGCAGGATGCTGGCCCCGTTAAAACACCTGATGCCAACTGAAGTGTGTTAATGTCGTGTTTATTTGTTTTAAAAGGCCATGCCCATAATGCTTTGTACGATATTGAAAGTAATTCAAACATTACTTATAAACATATCTTATCTTACAATAAATGCACCGACTCTGTACATGTGTACGTCTGTCTAATCCACAAACTCGAGAACCATGATTCGCCCCACCATAACTTCAAATTCGGCGCACGCATTCCCCACCGCCATAGGGAGTGCAGTGCCCGTGGCCTTGAGTCGGTCGGATAGACGGCTGTCCAGAACAGCCAGAAAAATGTCCAGGCTCTGCCACATGGCCATTTGATATACTTACTCAGTCACTTTGCACTCTTCACACGCACAGGCGTTTACAGTTGGAGGCCATCGATATTGTCCTTTTCTTTTTGCTGAGGTTTGCGTGATCTGCGCAAAAGGACAGTTAACCCATTTTGGGCGGTAACCCCTTTTGGTGTTTTAAACATTATGTTATAATTTAGCTATTGAAAAATAGCAGATCTACAAGCTCATAGCGCGCCACCGAGTGGCGCGCTACGAGCTTGTAGGTCTGCTATTTTTGAAAAATCGTGAAAATATTTATTTCAGAAAACTGGAGGATTTAGAAGGATTTTTTAAAATTTTGAGGTCAGGCCTAAATGGGTCAAATGATAAGGGACAATATCGGTGGCACCCAACTGTACGCCCACTGATAACATCAGGGATCACTATACAGTACGTACAGTATGGGCATAAAAGGGACAAGGACAGACAGATAGAGAGCTCCATATATGTGAAATGTGACTACATTTTACTGAGGGACTGCCATTGGACTTTTTAGATTTTTTTTCATATCATAGCATAGGGAATCAGCTTCAAATGGAGATATTGGTTGTTCAGTTTGACCCACCAGTTTTGAAGATACGGCTTATAGAGTAATGTCTTGCAGAGAACAACAAGTTGAGAAAACAGGCGTGGTCTCTAACATTACAGCTAGCTACATATTTAAGCATTTATTTCATATTTACATGTCAATTTCAGCTCTGACACTAGTATGTGAAGAGTCTGCCTGTTCTATTAACTCATTTTGTAATGAGTTAATAGAACGAGACTGAATGAGAGACTGAATGAGACTGGTCACACATATGTGACCAGTCAAATCTGGTCACATATGTGCATAAAAGGGACACAGGCAGACATACAGGCGGTTAAAACGGGTGCTATGACAACATATATAAGGGATATTGCATTGTTTCGGATATTGTATCGTTGCATCATTTCCAAGTAGGCCGGTGCCCGGTGGGCACAGGTCTAGTATCATAATACAACTGTAGAATTGAAGAAAACACAGCCAATTATTTTTTGCACAAACATGTCAACACTCAAATGTGTGCTCTACCCTTGCATAAGAACAAATAAGTCAATAATCTCAGAATCTTCTTGTGTACTTACTTACCGCGTAAGTGGCCGTTTAAGTGAATGAGGCCCAATAACTAGGGGGAAAAAACAGAGCAATTACTGCTACACTGACAAAGATCTTTACTGAAGAGACTTACAAAGATTAACAAGCTATCAGAGACATCATTACCGTTTGCCTACTAAAGGAATGCAGAGATTTGATGAGGGCAGGGCTGCAAAAGAGAACAGGGAGAAACTAAGCCAGCAGCTGGGAGATATCTGAATTAACCTCTGCGTGCGCGCGTGTGTGTAATGAAAGCAGCAGGTGCATTGCGTTTGCATTTGAAGGCCAGTGAAGGCATCTCTTTGGTTTGGCTCGGTGTTCCGTTTCTGTGACTCTTTGCATTTGTCAGTCACCCTGTTTATACTGATATTGATCTGTCAGTCAGTCTCAATCAGTGATCTACGTCTCGGCTGCAGTTAGATCCAGATCACAATGAATGCTGCTTCTTGGCCCGCCAGTGCCGCCACGGCCCTGACTGGCCCTAGGAATTGAGGGACCGCATGCATGTCGCCCTTTTCTCTGGTTGTCTGTCAAATACGGAATAGAGTATACAGTTTTATTATACGTTTTCAAAGCACTACTGGATTGGCATAAAAATATTAGGGATGTGTAAAAGTGTAAAAACGCTGAGGAAGGCCATACAGGCCGAAACGCGTACGTTTTCATTCTCAGAGGTAAATAAAATCATGTAAAAGGACACACAATGAGTGCTGGCATTTTCTTCACCTCAACTTATATCTTCGAGCCTTGCACCTAGAAGGATTGTGTTTGAACCTGGAGTGCTGCGGGTTGTCTGCTACGGCAGTACTTTTCTCTATGTGTAAAAGTGACCAAAATGAAAGTCGATTACTGTAGTCTACTATTATTTTTTATATTTTTTAGATATATTTTTTAATATTACATTTTGATCCTATTAACGATTAATCAAATATTCCATTGTTCGCATCCTTACAAAATATATTTCGAACCTCCTTTGCCATTATTCCAGTGTATTCCACCTCCAGGCCTCCAGAGTCCAGACCAACTGCTCCTGGCTGTTCCTGCTTTTAAATGTACTTCAAATACAAGTACAACAACTATACGTGTACAACAAACATACATGTATGCATGCAGGGACAAATTAGCCATGGCCCAGGGGCCCTTGGCTCTCAGGGGCCATTCGGAGAAATTGTACTAGGTTTGACGCCCTGAAAAGGGCTCCTGGGACCCTTCATTGCCATTGGCCATTGATTTTGTTAAATTTAGGTCAAAAAGATGATAAAAACACGGAAAAACACAAAAATGACTTGCACGTGCGCAATGTGGGCCCTGCAAGAAATGACCGTCCCATGGGCCCTTGTGGGGGTTAATCCGTCGCTGTATGCATGCATGCATGCCTATGACTAGTCTACCTGACCAACAACATGCAACAGTATCTGTGGTTCATAATGATTCATCTCTCTCCTGTAGGATAAATCTGGCTCCTACACTAGGCTATGTGTAGTATCTATGGTTCATAATAATTAATCTGCCTCTCTCCTGTAGGATAAGCCTGGCTCCTACACTAGGCTATGTGTAGTATCTATGGTTCATAATAATTAATCTGCCTCTCTCCTGTAGGATAAGCCTGGCTCCTACACTAGGCTATGTGTAGTATCTATGGTTCATAATGATTCATCTCTCTCCTGTAGGATAAGCCTGGCTCCTACACTAGGCTATGTGTAGTATCTATGGTTCATAATGATTAATCTTTCTCCTGTAGGATAAATCTGGCTCCTACACTAGGCTATGTGTAGTATATCTATGGTTCATAATGATTCATCTCTCTCCTGTAGGATAAGCCTGGCTCCTACACTAGGCTATGTGTAGTATCTATGGTTCATAATGATTCATCTCTCCTGTAGGATAAATCTGGCTCCTACACTAGGCTACGAGGAGGACGTGGGCAGCCATACGACGCACCACTTCATGTATCCGGAGAGCGCCAAGAACCTGGCGGCCAACGTCAGCTTTGTCCTGGTTCCTTTCAAAACGCTGGACCTGCTCTGGATCACCAGTGCCCTGTCCACTGGACAGATCCGCTTGTGAGAGAACACACACACACACACACACACACACACATTTTCAAAAGATCTTCCTAAAAAAAAGCAACATTTTTCATGAATTAAAAACAAATTCAATCATTTTTTTCCGGTAATTTCTTGAAGAAATACAAGAAAAATCAAAGAGATTCCATAAATTAGAAAACTAATATTTAAGTAGTAGTGAAAATAGCCGATGTACAACGCGTCGCTCCGTGCCGCGTTGTGTATATCTGATATGTCTCAAATGTCTCTTTTCTCCCGTCACGGGCTAAAAAGTTTGGAAACAACTGACCAATAGGGTACTGGCTGGCTTGTCTCTCTCTCTCTCTCTCTCTCTCTCTCTCTCTCTCTCTCTCACACTCAGTCTAGGCGCGGCAAAAAGCCGCTCGTGGCATGCATCTCTTCCTGGTTTTTAGACAGCTGGTGGATGGAAATTTCCATCCACCAGCTGTCTAAAAACCAAGGTATATGAAATGGAGGTACAGTAAGGTCACCAACGTCATTTTCGCTATCACGCAATTCCAGACAGCAGATTCGTCGCACCATGGGAGCCAAACTGCACCCGGAAGTTCGGCAGAATGCACTGGAGTCGATGAGAGCTCAGTGACCAACCAGCTCATGAACAAATACTATTTCTGAATGACTGAGATCTTTTGTAAAGTAATCGCTTCGGGCAAATAACAGAGGACATATACAGTAACACATTATTGTCTGCTGTGTTGCTTTTCAATGTGTACACTGTGTAATTTTATAGAGGTATCTAAAGAGCAAAAAGTATGTTTCTGAACGTGCCAAGTATCGCAAGACTGTCCACCGTTTCCTGTCTGGCAGCCAAATCTCGTGATACCCCCGGAACCGAAACGATACCTGCTGCTGTTTAAATCCTCAAATAAAATGATGTACTGCACATCGAAAAGCGAGTGATTAGAAAACAAACTGTGATATATCTTCTTTTATATGCCTGAACTGATTATATGAAACAGGTCTCAATGGTTCATAAATAATGTCTGTTATAAGCTGGTCCAGCTTGCTCCATTCACTGCTTTGTATTCATGTAACTTCTGGTGCGAGATTCGGCTCCAATGAAAGTGTCATGGCGCAGCACAGTCACGTGACCATGACACTTCCTTCTCTAAATCCTTGCTAAAAAACAAGGACTATCTAAAGAGGACGAGAAGCAAAGACCGTACGGTGGACGCCATGTTGCTCCATGGAAGGAAAGAAACATGCGCAGTTGAGACCAGGAAGTTGTATATGCACAAATTTGGGCATAGTCCTTGCTAAAAACCAGGAAGAGACTCCTGCTCTGAGCATAAAACTGCCACGCCTAGATAGTAGATGCCTAAGTGTGGATACAGTGTCTCTGTTACCTTTTCTCTCTCTATCTCAATAATATTAATTTCCCCCTTTCAGTACCTACGCTCCAGTGAAGCAGTTTCTCCGCGTGGACAAAGACAAGGTATAATGTATACAATATACTAGTGTTTATTTTGACAGCAAATGTTCATATTTTTGTCATCTGAAATGTTCTAGTGTTTAGTTTAGTCTACTAAATGTCATTCGGCAAAAAAATATTTTGGCGGGCCTTGATGGCGTTGTAATGGCAGATTTTAGACTTGGTTGCACTCTAAATAGCCGATCTACAAGCTCACAAGTTGCAACGTGTCGCAAGCGCACACACTGCACACACATACGGTACAGTACAACTATGAACACATAATGTAGTGACCCTGCTTTGCTGCAATCATATCATCTGTTGCTCTAGTTTATGAAGGATCAGATCATAATCCCTCCCTTTGTTTTTAAATAATCTTCTGCTTGCTTGCTTTTTAATCCATGAAAATCCAGGAAAATATGTTGAAAGTTTCACTGGAACAAACCCCCCCCCCAAAAAAGATTTCATACACCAGCACTGTGTAGAAGACCTACAGTATTAAGGCTTATTATAGTGCTCTGAACAAGCATTAAAAGTCCATAGAATTGGCATCCATCTGATGTAATTTCAAAAGTCAGATGTTGGTGGGGCTAGCGGCCCTCAAAAGATTTATTTTTATTTGAAATAACCAAACCTGCCTATTGGTAGGCATGTTTCTGAACTGTCCACAACCGTCCTCTGAGACACAGAGGCAGAGCGACTAGTCAAAAAAAGGGCAATAGTGAAGACCAATTTTATGAAGTCTTCGGCCTAGGCTGGGCGTGACTCATCGGTCCAGGCACCTTGGCTGGTAATCCAGTCTGGCTGTAGGTGCGTTTCCATAAAGCCGTTTTTTTGCGCATTAAGGCTCTTGCGCAAAATCTCCTGGATGGAAACACATCAAAATGCGAATAAGTCTCCCCTTTTCGCAAAAACACTTTTTCGCTTGGAGGTTGCGGATTTAGGCTTTTTCGAAAAAAGGGAAATGCGCAAATAGTGTATGGAAACACTTGCGGAAAAGGTTTTTAATTAGAAAGCATTGAACTTGCATTATATCGCCTTTGAATAGTTGGAAAATAAAATAAAAACACGATGGGGAGGCAGTGGAGTGAACGGTGCATGGGAGGGTGGCTAGAGAGGGAGGGGGAGTGATGTTGTGGATACATATAAGGTCCCAATTTACTACTACCCGACCCGTCCGATTAATAATTGTGTAGTGTGTTCAAAGATCCCATATGAAGTCTGAATCCTCCCGAGTTGATCGGGGCGCTCCGATCATTTTGATATCTGGATCGCTACTGTATGGATGCAAGACACACACACACACACACACACACACACACACACACACACACACACACACACACACACACACACACACACACACACACACACACACACACGTGGTGTAGTAGACAAAACTTTTATATAACCTAGCTACCTGGGTCCCTGCAGGCTATTCGATTTCGATCCATATGCTTCATCTATTCTTATATATTTATATTCATTGCATAAGATAAGCAACCTAAACGTGTAGGCTATATAGCCGATGAAACAAGTTATTCACAACTGTTTGCAGCTGCAATCAATCAATTTACAGTATAAACGACCAGTATGCTCCAATCGAGTCCCGCGACATATACCTGTAGGCTACATGTGCCCCGAATATATTAAGACAAGCATTACACAACAAATCGTTCTTTCTTTGTACGTTCTTTGACTGTAGGTGTCGTCAATACTGTGAAAGCGGCAGATGCCCGCTGGCTTGCTGTAGACTTGCTGACGGTCGGTCAGCCGCTGACCAGGGATCAGATTACAGCACAGTATATGGGGTCCCGTCCGTTAAACAGAGCACGCACAAAGCGCATCAAATCCCTAAATCAATGGTGTGAACATGGATTAGGACTACTTTACATGAGCCTCACTTTACTGGCAAAACAGTGCCAACTACTGCATATTTAATGAACTTATTTCATATGCGCATTTTATCAGTTTAATGGAAACACCGACAATTCGCTTTTCTTTTTTCGACTTAATGAACATACGCTTCCTTTTTTCGCAAAGGCTTAATGGAACCGCACCTGTCTGATCCCGACGGTCTTTACTGCATGTCACCCTCATGTCTTCTAGGCAGCTGAGTGATGGCCATTTGGAATGCCTGGGATTGGATTAACAAACATAAAATCTATAGTGGGTGGGGTGCGGGTGCGAAGAAAGAAACTTCCTCAGGAGTGAGGAATTAGGATGAATTCCCCATTAGTTGAATGCGATTCATAATTAATTTCACAAATTTGGCTCTGTATTTCTCAGATTAAGACTAGTTATTATGTTTGTGTATTCCATCCAGGTCCAGATCTTCAACCCAGCATTTTTCAAATACATCCATGATCACTGGACCAAACATCATGGACGTTACCCCTCCACTGGCATGCTGGTGTTGTTCTTTGCTTTGCACGTCTGTGACGAGGTTAGTAACACTTCGGTTTGTCTCGGTTCAGTTCAATCATTTGAGCTTTATTTGCGTCAACTACTTAAACCCTACTTTATATACTTGACCGGAGTACCTCAGGGGTGTATACTCAACCCACTTCTTCTTTACACTTGATCTCCTCGCCAAAAAAAACAAATATAAGCTCATAACTCGTGAGCCTGTAAATCTGCTATTTGTCCCGGGAATGCTCACCTATCATGACATGCCCAGAATCAGGATGAATAGGGATAGGGAACACCAGGCCGAAGGCAGAGAGTATGTTTTGCACTCCGTCCGTCCGTCCGCGTGTGTGTGTGTGTGTGTGTGTGTGTGTGTGTGTGCACACACACTCCCTGGATGCCAACGATGAACCTCTGCCCCAAGTTTTCCAGAACGGCCTGTTATAGCGCCACCAGGAGGCAGACGTTTTGAAAAACAATTTTTTTTGATATTACTACTCAGGCAAATCGTTACACACTATCTCTATAGTCATGTGTTCAAGCCGGATCTGGCCGATATTTCATATTCCATCCTAATTGGCTAACATTGGCTTTCAAAGTTTGCAGGATTGGCCGGTTTTGAACAAAAAGCCTCAAATCATGAACGCAGCGTGCAATTTACGTGAAATCTTTCACGGACTTTCCTACTAGGCTGAGGAATATATCCCACCCTTTTCACATTGGCCTGTTATAGCGCCACCAACAGGTGGATTTTTGCAAAACACATTTTTGGAACAAAATGCCTCAAATCATCCAATTGTAAGAAGAAATGGAACCCTTTTCACATTGGCCTATTATAGTGCCACAACCTGACCTGCCCTGGTGGAGACGTGTGCCCCGAGGGCCACTTTATCTAGGTTGTTTTTTGTTACTGTACATTTTAAGATAGGCCTACTTGAAATCTGTCCAATGCATTTACCCATCCTAACTATAAGGAGCAGTGGGTGCCCAGGGAGCAGGTGAAGCCTCTAGTCTCTACCGTTCATCCATAGTCGCCATATAATATAATATAGTGACTATATAATCAGGTGGAAAATATTCAGGGATTTAATTCCTTGGCCTACTGGCAGCATGGAATGTGCCGCTGATCGCCCCAGTGGTTTGCGAGATTAGCCGAGAACACCCAGTCAGGGCCGACCATAATTCACCTTGTTTGCTTTGGCCTGGTGGAGAAAATAATAATAATACAAATATAATATTGCCTTTATTTTTTTTCATTCACAAATCAGTCTATTTTTTTCTTTTGCTGTTACACATACAATATTCTCTCTCCCCTCCCCGCCTCTGTAGGTGAATGTGTTTGGTTTCGGGGCAGACAGTCGGGGCAACTGGCACCACTACTGGGAGCAGAACCGCTACTCCGGAGAGTTCCGCATAACTGGCGTCCACGATGCCGACTACGAGGCCCAGATCATCCAGCGGCTGGCCAAGGCCGGCAAAATCACCGTATTCCGTGGGAAGTAGCCGACACGTCGCCTCAAATACCTTAGATTTCATGTTAGAACGCTGGCTTGGCTCGGAATGCTATACAGTAGGTGCGGCTTAGAGTGCATTGTATATTCTTCCTTTCACTTTGCAGCAGTTTTTGTGAACCTATAAGAAAAAGAAATGAAGTGGAGCGAGGAGCAAATACAAACTGCTGCAGCATCAATGGAATCTGTGCCGAGCGAAAGTGAAGTTGTATCTTTTAAAATGTTCAACTGCTAGTGAAAAGTGTTACAGTAGTAGGGAGATTCCCTTACCCGGGGAAGATAATTAGGGACATTTGGAACAAGCTGTTCCAAATGTCTTTCATTACTGTGGGACATAAGACTTAAAACGTCTGAAGAAAAAAAAGAAAAAGGTGCACTCATGCACGAGTGCTAAAACGATTACCACCTACAGGGGGAGGAACAATCACCACACTGCCTCGTCTTAACTGAGGAAGGCACTGGAACCACTAAAGAGCAACTGAACTGAAGGTATAGGCAGCTTAGCTGCTACACTGGCTCGCTCACACCAAGGATATATATCGCATCTTAATGCATTAATAGCAGCATTGCCAGCAGGCCCTCTGAAGGAAATCAATGCACAGAGGAAAACACTACATTTGCTACTGAAAATGACACAGAAAGCAAGGTGTTCTTGTATCAGCGGACTATTCAAATCTAAGCTGGAGTTGTGGATATTGGCGAGCAACAGGGACTCGAACTGTACTGTACATCTGCCATTATACAGTATGGGCAGTTGGGCACATACAGTACTGTACTGTACTGTAAGGTAACATATCAGGACTGAAGCTCCCCTTCCCATGCATTACTTTGCCTTGGACAAAGAAAGAGTTGTGCCGCATCAACACAAATGTATAACGTTTTTGTTTTGTTTCATCTAAACGTAAAAGCAACACATTAAGATACCGAAGGCTCCAAACAATGACTTTCTTTGTGCAACTGTGTGTTGGTTAGTAAAATAGAGGAGGTTCCTTTTCACATTCTCTGCCCACGCTGGTCTTTATCCTCCGTTCCGTTCAGTATTCTGTACGGTGCCACAGAAACACAACCAACACTCTCGCCCTAGCTGGCTGTTTTCACTTGCAGGAGGCTAACTGCAACCCTAGCTGGCTGTTTTCACTTGCAGGAGGCTAACTGCAACCCTAGCTGGCTGTTTTCTCAGAGTTTTCAACAGCAGAGCCAGCAAGCCTGCCTGGTGCTCCTAATCCAAGCGACCACAACCCTACCACAGTTCTGCATCCTGTCAGAGTCTATCTGGCTGATTAAGACTGTAGAGTAACGACGCCAAGATCCCCCTCTCTCTCTCCTGGGATCCTTTGTCAAGGTGTCGCCTGCCAAGGCTTCACCGCAGGTGTATCACAATGCAGCGTACAGTCCCGCAATCCACAGTTAAACGTACGAGCTGAGAGTGCCGTTGTCTGGCAAGGTTATGACAGAGGAAGACGGGAGAGAATAGAGTGCCTGGTCGAGCTTGGACTTGAGACTTGTTCGCAATATTTTAAGACGAATGGAATTACAAGACGCCTAACCAAAGGAGGAACATCATAACCTACTTTTCGCCACTCTTCAACCCTCTTTGCTTACCCATGCAGCTACTTAGTGTGGTCATTTCTCTTTGGCAGCCCCAAAACTGTAAATTGAATGACTCCTACTATACTGTTAACCACTTGTAGAGTGAAGAATTAATTGGTTCATTTGATATGCCGTTCTAAGCCTAAAGCCCTAGACTATCATACTGTACTCTGTCTGGATTTACACTTGTTGCTCAGACCAGGATTTTTTCTTTTTATTCTTGCATTACAAAAAAAAATATGATAAGAAGTTCAATATAAAAATGTTTCACACAAGTAGAAGGAAAACATGAGCATTTAAAATGTGCTTTGAGTGTCAGTTGTAAATCCATCCGAAAATGGCATGAGAGTTGTTCAAGAAGAGCATGCTTGCTTGTGGCTTATGAGCAGTTAGGCTACTGTTACTGGAGTAAACGAAATGCTTATGTAGGTCTTACAACAGTTACAAGTATGAAAAGTATCACTGGTTTGTGTATGCACTAAGTCAGGGGTGTCCAAAGTGCAGCCTGTGGGCCAAATGCAGCCCTGGGGAGAATTTTATATGGCCCGCAGCTTCATACCTGAATGTATTATGAACGGCCCTCCCAACAGTATGTGATATCTTTACATTTTGGTTTTTTTAACCTGGGCATTTCCCAGAGTATAATTTGACAGTGTTCCTTGTTTATTTTCTTTACCTTGCTCGTATGGTTACATTTGGTAATGTGTAAGAAGGCTGAAAAAAGGCTTAGTTACACTTTTTGTTTACAGCACACACCTGACAATGATGATAGTTAAATAGAATCGTTTAAATATGTAGTTGGCCTTTGGGTGTTTTAATATTTTCTAATTTGAAAAAGGTTTGGACACCCCTGCACTAAGTCATAGTGCTTATAGGACTATGTTCAAAAGTGTAAAAGAATGTGTGGCCTAACACCTGTGTTTGAGTAGAAAATGTTTATGAGCCAAGAGTGCTAGAGCAGTGGTTCTCAACCTGTGGACTAGGGCCCACCGGTGGGCTGTGAGGATAGAAAATACTGTTCCTGAAGAAACAGTGTGTGCTCGAGTAGCTCGCCAAGTGCATTCTGCCATCGTGCGGATGAGATTTAGCCTCCCCCGCTCCCATCCCTCTGTCTTAGTATCCAAAGACGCATGGTACTGCAAGTGGGCCCGCAAATATTTGGATTTGGAAGATTTTAATCATAATATATAAAACATTTATAATGTAAAAAATGTCACAGTATTTTGTCTTGAAACAAGCATTCTACATTGTGCATCTCCCCCCCTTTTCTGCGGCATTACAGACTCTGGGTTGAGACCATAAAGTTATAATATACCGGTATCTAGAGAGCGGATGAGGAGCGACAGGCCCGCCCCCCCGCTATTCACTTCAATAGAAGTCGTGGGGGCTTGGTTGAGACTTCCGTGCGGCGTTTCAGAGTATGGGGTCAGACTCCCATTGGCTTAGGTGGCGTTTCATAGTATGGTCAAACTTGGCCAGCCAATCATGACTAAGTCGCGCAGAGGTCCTCATAGCCAACAGCAGCGATCACAAGCCAGGTTTCACCTGGCAAAAAATCATAGTGATACCGATAAGAACTACAGTACAGTATGCACTTTGTTAGATCCATTGAGACAAGCCAGGCCTTAATCGATACAATCGATTGATTGTAGGGGTGTAACGATATACTAACTGCATAGAAAAATCAAGTTTAATTTCAAAAATCAAAGTATCATGATTTGACTTTGTATCGTGTCATTTTGCAATGCAAATAATCGATTGTATCAATACCAAGTACTTTGTATTTAGCAATTTTAAGAAGAAAAAATAAAAAGGGGATTTAATTACATTTCCATTCCATATCGCTACACTTGGTCTATCGATAAATGTGTGAATTCTTTGCGTTCATATCAAGGTGCGGGTTTGTCCATGTGTTCAAATATAATGTCCATGTTTGCCAGAGAATCACTGTGTTTACTTTATATCCATAATAATACATGTTTCCCGTAAAAAAAACCTGCACTACCCACAAATGTTTCACACATATTTAATTTCTTAAATAGTCAGTGTATCGATTTTAAATCATGAATCGTATTGTACCGTTATCGCCATGAATGAAGCTAAATTGTCCATGTATGTATCGTATCATTAACCATGTATCGTGATACGTATCGTATCGCTGTTAAAATGTATCGTTACACCCCTAAATGATTGATCATTAAAATAAACATGCTCTGAAAATGTAGCCTGGCTAATAAGCCAGACTCAAATCACACTGTCGTGTGGTATTTGAGTCTGGAGATGCTGTGTATGGATCTTGTTTCCCGGGGGGCGGGTTCAAACATTTTCTCTTTGACGCAATTGGTCAGAGCTACTGTCAGTCAAAGGTCTCAAGCATTGAACGTCACTGTACCAAAGCCCGCCCATATTGCATACCGTGTCCCGATTGGCCACACCAGTTCTCTGGTGTAGGAAATGGGCGTACAATTGAGCCTCTCCAGACCGTAATGCGCCGGCAGGCAATTTTCTTTTGCCAACGGCTGATTCGGTCTGGCTTATTAGCCAGGCTACTGAAAATGTACACAGTAAGTGGTCAGACGGGTGGGCGACTTTCATGATTTTCAAGGGGGCTCTGACCCAGGGGAGGTTGAGAACCACTGACCATGCTAGAGGAAACATGACAGCATTGGTGTTGTGGAATAACTTCAGCATAAGATCCAAATGTCTTGCTTGACGCACATCCTTATGAGATCATCCACATTGTAATGACATGACTGTCATTTACTAAAAGGTGAGACCTGCGGGGATAACGCCACATAACATTAGGAGGCTGTTCTTATTAACCCTGATTTCATCGTTTTTGCTTCCGTTATTAACCGTGATTTTAGCTGGCTAACAATCCTGCTAAATAACTGAGTAGACAAACTCATACATTCAAATGACAGGACTTGATGTTTGAATGGCATCCAACATGAATGGGTCCTGTCTTGTGCCTATTCTGTAGGTCAGCGGTCTCCAACATGAATGGGTCCTGTCTGGTGCCTATACTGTAGGTCAGCGGTGTCCAACATGAATGGGTCCTGTCTGGTGCCTATTCTGTAGGTCAGGGGTGTCCAACATGAATGGGTCCTACTGGTGCCTATACTGTAGGTCAGCGGTGTCCAACATGAATGGGTCCTGTCTGGTGCCTATACTGTAGGTCAGGGGTGTCCAACATGAATGGGTCCTACTGGTGCCTATACTGTAGGTCAGGGGTGTCCAACATGAATGGGTCCTACTGGTGCCTATACTGTAGGTCAGGGGTGTCCAACATGAATGGGTCCTACTGGTGCCTATACTGTAGGTCAGGGGTGTCCAACATGAATGGGTCCTACTGGTGCCTATACTGTAGGTCAGGGGTGTCCAACATGAATGGGTCCTACTGGTGCCTATACTGTAGGTCAGGGGTGTCTTTTTCAAAGGGGGCCATATTAGAAAATATTAAAACACCCAAGGGCCAACTACATAATGTAAGTTCGGATTGAAACGGTTCTATTTAACTATCATCATTAAAATTAAATATCAATGGTCTTTTGTCAGGTGTGTGCTGTATATGTAAATATCACATACTGTTGGGAGGGCCGTTCATAATACATTCAGATACTGTATGAAGCTGCGGGACATATACAATTCACCCCAGGGCCGCATTTGGCCCACGGGCCGCACTTTGGACACCCCTGCTGTACAGTAGGTGTGGAGAGAGATATGTACTGTACCTCCACTGTTCATATCAGCCCCATCATCCTGATGGGCTCCTGATTACGCATACTGCGTAATATTGTATTATCTATATTGTATAATAACCACACATTGACCCTTAACATATAGTCACTGTATTTCATCTGCTTTCAATATTTTGTATCTTGTTTTGCACATAATGGCATTTATAGGACACTTTTGCATTGAGCTGGACTCATTTTGAAAATCAGACTGGCCGACTCCAGTTATGTGTACAGTATACAGACTGTGTCACATCTCGCGCGCGTGGGCGGGCAAAGTCATGCTTTTGTGCCTTGTCCTGCTTCTGGACGCAGTTCTCCTAGATTGCCCCATCAGCAAAACACACCTGCTACCCACACATGCTACCTTTGTGTGCGCGCGTGCGTACAAAGGTAGCACACACACACACACACACGAGCTGTGCCTCGACTGCCTTCTGAGTTGTACACCACCACACAGATACACATGCAGATACAAAGTCATATTTCTTCCACAAGAAGTAGGCTACAGTTGTCTCCAATAGTTAATTGTACACAAACATTGTTATCCACAGCAAGCTGTAGGCGCATGAACGGCATGAAGCCTCGAAATGCAACGTGACTCGCTATGAATTAGTCTTAGGCCATTTGCTACTAAATATATCTATCATTTATTTATACTGAACTGGGTACCACAAAACAATGTGAAAAGAATCTTGAAAGATGGGAAAAAGGCTCAAAGGTCCCAAACCATTCAGACTAACACCAAAAACACCTTTTATGACAATAAAAAGCATATTTTGGCAGAGTTTGGAAGTACGTAAATTGACTTTCTTGGAATGCAATGTTAAAAACAAATCAGGGTATACGTGTATTTATTCTGATATGCCACCGTTGCAATGACAAACCGCAGACAGTGGGGCTTACGGTCATATAAATGTGAGAATCAATAAAAACCATTAAATAAGCCACCGTTCCCATAAAGTAGCTGCTACATCGTTACAAGCGTTTATATGGTCTGCTCTTAGCCTGCAGACCTTTGCTCTTCAGCAAGATACTCAACTACACTACAGTACAATGTATCACTTCAAAGACTTCAGGTAATTTAGACACACTGAAAATAGAAGTGGGGGAGCGACAACGAGAGAGCAAGAACGAGAAACTGTACGAGAGAAAGGGAATGTGTGTGAAACAGCAGAGGGAATGTAGAGGGAATAGAACAAGAGAACACCTTCTACTGTTCTGTCCTAAATTAGATTGGAGTTTCACTGCAGCTCCAATAATGTGATGTATTTCACACACATTGAGTCCGCCCCCCCTCCCCCCGAGGCGTTCATAACATAAAGTAGGTCTCATCTCCTTTTGCTAACCTAACTCAATACACTCTCCCATAACTGTCAAATGTCTCCTTTGTAGGGAAATTGAGTTAAACATTTGGTCTTTATTGTCATAATTGCCTCATGACTCTGAAATGAGTCTGACTGCTATACTTTATAACAGAACAAAGAACTGACTTTGGTTGTAACTGTGTTATTGGGAATAGACTTTGGTTGTGAGTGAGCCATTTCCCCGTCTCCTTGTGTTAAAGAATCGATTTCTCAGAGGCTCAGACGAAAGAACAAATTACTTTGCTCGACTGATTTGCAAAATGTAAACTGAAGTATGCTCCTTCGTGTATTATACACGAGCAGATCTGTACCAGTTTAAAAACACCCAGACATGGATTGCAAAAGCAGCCAATGAGATATCTCCCAAGTATTATGATATCCGTCTTAAATTAGATCCACTTTAAAGCTACTCACTGGCTCACTGTTCTAAATTAGAGCAGCAGAGAATAGAATCCTCTGTATACCAATAACTGTGTGACCCATTTATGGTGCTGCCTCGAAGGTAGCGGTTAGTTGCGCATCACCACCTAATGCAAGAGGGATTTAAAGCATACTGGTGTAAGGGTGACTCCCTACTACATTGCTTTTCAAAGCCAGGATTCCCAAAACAATCATAACAAGATCATCGTTGTCCTGCTGGTTTCGATCAAGAATCATTTTAGTTGAGATGTTTTAGCTCTGTGCTTACACTCATGGATTGTGGTAGTTTGAACTGAAGTCTGCAAACCATATATGGTACAAGAAAATACTTATTTGTTAATCTGACAAGATTAACAAATTAAGTCTTTTTGAGCTATGACCATCTTTGAGGGATTGTGTAAACAAACATTCTCCTAACACAAACATTGAATGCCATCGACAATGAATGGGGTGCCAGTTTTGAGTGTTTGTGCAAACAAAATGTGTGAGGATCATGATTCTCATTTTTTTCCATGAAAATATTTATAAAAACAAACGTAATAGTAACTAAAAATTAAAATGAACTGGACAGCCAACTAGTGCTGCACGATTCTTCACAAAATAAGATTGCATAGGTGTCTGAATCTATAGATCTTTTTTCAATTAATTGTGCAGCACTATTATGTGGTACTATCGATACTACAACTACTGTACAAAATACTTGGAAGTATGACTAAAGTCGCTTGGTGCATAACTTTACCTGTAAGGGATCTATACCATCTGAATACAGCGGAATTGTCTCATAATGCTTTTCAACAGAGGACAATAAAACAGAGTGGATAACAATGTTAAAGTATCAACAGTACACAGTATTAGAAGGACATTGGCTCAGTAAGTGTAGTGTACCCTTCCATTTTAAGTGGTATCTCAATGACAGGTCAGTCCGCATCATTGTGCAGGTCCTTGATTTGTTGCCTTGTTGGTTGTAGTAACGATTGATGTATGCTTTGGTGAAAAAGCACCTGCGACATGTCACTCGACAATTTACTTCTGTTGGAATTTTGAAATGTTATCTTTGTCGTACGACATGCCACACAGCACTCTGTTACTGAAGCATAAATCAGGTTGAAGACTGCCACTGGATTAAACCAGTACACTTGTATTTACTACATTGAACCTGAATCATTGTGATCATCAAAGACTGTATCGTATTATGCTATTGAACAAATAAATGCTTCTTTAAACATGACTTGGTTGTTAACTCAGTGCAACTCTACACAAAATGTTAGGGACAGTATCTGACCTGTAAAGGACTGAAACTACCTACTGCATGAGGATTTCTTTCTTTCTTTAGAAACAATCCTAGATTTTTCCTTGAAGCTGACACACCATAATGGGCTGAAAAAGGAAGCCTTTCTACTATGCTACCCAGGGCTTGACATCAAGGCTTGTCGTGTTGTCCGGGACAAGTAATAGGCCTACATCTTTACAGAAGTGCATTAAAAATGTACTTGTCCGTTGGACAAGTGACTCCTAGCAGCCAACAATATTTTCTGGCATTATTGTCTGGCTTTCCTAATAATCACCGTTCCAATAATTTGGTAATAGCCCTAGAATGTCTGTGATCTTACATACATTTCATGCATTCCAAATACAGCCATAGATCGGTCTTATCCGCGCAAGGTTAGCAGACTGACCATGTCGGCGTTTAAACTTGTAGCACTGCTTTTGTACTCACCCAGAAATTAATTCCTAAGACCTGGAGTCAGATATTGTCCTCTAGTTTCATATCCATTTGAATATATATTAGGGCCGGGACTTTAACGCGTTAATTGAGATTAATTAACTACAGAAAAATTAACGCGTTAAAAAAATTAACGCATTTTAATCGCACTATTTTTTTCACCGCGGAACGTTGTCACTGGACAGTTTTCAGATGGACCGGCGCACCACCCAGTTCACCGAGTGAAGTGTCCGTTGTTACAGGGAGTGGAAACCACCCCCCTTTAGAATGGTATGCCCCAGCAGCATTGGGGGAACAATAACACCACCAGACAGTTCACCAGACCGGGGGAAGCCGCTGAGATCACTTTGCTTGTCCCCGTGGATTGGAAATAGGATTTAAAAGGCTATCCGATGATAGCGTGGATTACAGCACAGTTGTGTGCAATTATTCAATAAAGAATTCGCATATCACCGAAGACCGCACCTCGTCAAGCCTCCAGTATCGGCTCGATGCGAAACATGTTGCATGTTGCCTAGCCTGGAAGCTAACGTCAACAACAGTAGCTCTGGTCCTTAGCGTAGTTAGGACTCAGGAGGAGTTCTATGGTACTTAATTTGATCCTTTCCCCTCACACCCACGGAAGTGCAGGCTGTGCAGCCCCTCGTTTTTAGCACAAAAAAATATGTGAAAGCCTACTTTCCTCCTTCTAACACTATGGATCAGAGCTAACGTTATTCCAACTACCAGTAGCAATTCAAGGACCCGACCAGATTACATGGTTTCTAACTAAACGGTTATGGCCAAATAAAATGTAAAATCTGTGAATGGCTGTTACTGTATGTCCACGGAAGAAACACAGAGGTGCTTTCTTATGGTCATGTCACATATTTGCTGCACCAAGCCCCCCCCAACCCTGTGGAATGCATTCCCCAAACTCTCAGAAACATGACCCCACCATCCAAACCTTCAATATTGCTTTCCCCAGCTATTTCATCTATTTAATTCCTTAGTGTTTTTCCTCTAATAAAGTTGGTTTTGATTTATCATGTCCCCCTTGTAAAGCATTTTTGGGTACTCAGAAAAGCTCTATATAAATTATTAAATTTGAGATATTATAATTTATTACCCCTATTATTACTACAAAAACAATGTTTTATTGCTTAAACTTATGTATTCACTATTCATTGATTCACTAGTATACCAAAATCCATTTAAAAAAAATAGCTTTCTCACTGTTCTCGGGTCAAATAATGATATGCGATTAAAATGCGATTAATCGAGATTAATTAACTACAAAGCCTCTGATTAATTAGATTAAAAATTTTAATCGAGTCCCAGCTCTAATATATATATTGAAAGAGTTCCCACTTAATAAGTAAATGTTATTGAAGCCGTCTCTACACATACTGTAGAGTAGACATTGAAGAGTAATTGTTTGGAAAACAGAAGATCTTTTTGCATATTTGACATTTATCAGAATTAATTCTGTGTTCATATGAACTTCAGACATGGAACAGCTACAATGAGAAAACAAGTCGTTTCAGTGTCAGGACAAAGACTTTCCAAATAATAATTACAAGTTTGTGTTAATATATGTATTTATTAATGGATAACCATTTACTGAATAACATGACAGATAATGGCTTGATGTCTGAACAATGAGACTATGAAACATCTAGTGGCTCAGTCACTAACAAGAACGCAGCACCGATTGACTTCTAACTGTCGCTGGGCAACCATTCACAGGAGAGAACACAGGCTTTCACAGACAACGCCTCTCATCCACACCCAAGTTGTTTCCACTTGTAAGCCAATGATGCTTTTGTTGATCGTTGAAGGTACAGTATCGGTCAAATAATTAATTACATTGGTACACCCGACCATTCCAGTCCTTTCAGCATTAAATATGTCCAATTTATATTGTTCTTGGAACTCGCTAGCTTTGTGAGCAGAAGCCGAGCAAAGGAGGCATACAAATACTTTTTACAATTCAACAAAAGCGCCAATGGCAAACGTTCCAGGGAGTTGTTTGAGGTGAGAAACAGACAAGTAAAAAGACAGAGAGGCAAAATGGACAAAAGCTTCCAATTTAATTTTGTGACCACCACCCTATCACTTCCCCATTAGGATGGGTGCTACTGAACATCATTAGCTTTTATAGCCGTCTTAGACCAAAACAAAATTAAGCTACATGCATCCATTAATATGAGACACTAGGTTACCATTCCCTAAAATTAACTGTCTATGTTGTAGTTTCCCTTTTTTTGAGTGGTGCAAACCACTCCAACAACCAGCTTTGTCTGTATGTTTGTGTACCTGTGTACGTGTCCGTGCACCTGTGTACGTGTCCGTGCACAGGTGAGCATGGTTACTATGGTCACTGACATTACGACAGACCACAGCTGATCAGGCTATATAAGACCTTGCACCACTCAGTTCACACGGGTGTGATTTTTTTTTAAACCGTTTGAATCTTGAGTTCCCAGAGAGAGGACCATTTCAATGTAATGAGTCTCAATGGTCTTCCTTCTCCAGTAAATCTGTCATGGTGCATCTGTTTAGCATTAGGCACAGCGTCAGCGGTCATATTTCAACAGGCCACGGAGGGGAAAGCCACAATCTCCTTCCGGTACCACCAAACCACAGTATCACTGATAACTTAAATGGAAGCAAAACCAGAATGCTGGAAGGGAGAAGGGAATATAAAAAGAATAATAAATGGACGTCACCCCCTCTCCATTCAGACTAGAGATGGGACGATATGAAAATTACATGCCACGATAATTGTGGCACAAATAGTAGCAATTAATGGTATTGCTAGCCTCCCAGTTCTGAGGAGAACGATCGCCAAAAATAGCCAATCTACAAGCTGCGTTACAACAAGTTGTGTGCTTGTAGTTCTGCTATTTTTGGCAAATTGATTTGTGTAGCGTGAAATAAGAGCATACCATATGTGCTCTTTTCAGGTCTGCTTCATCAAGTTTAGTGTTTAAGTGGTGGTGAATTTGCAGCTCAACAAAAGCCAATTCCTAGTGTATGATGTTGGACAATTTCACGATACATTAAAATCTCCACAATACTTATTATTGGGAGTGTTTTTTTAATCACGATAAAAAATATCGTCCCATCCCTAATTCCGACTCTCACACCCAGTCTGCTCCACCCCCCCCCTCCTCGTACTCCACACCTCCCTAGTTCTCTCCCAGCTTGAGCCGCGCAAACTCGTTGGCCATCTGTAGCGCCACCTGCAGGTTGTGCGTGTTCCTGCCGGTGGCCTGGGCCGACATGTCCTTGCCGCCACCTTTGCCGTCCAGCACGTCGGAGAGCTCGTTAACCCACTCGTTGGCCTTCAGGCCGCGGTTGGCCACGTCCTGGCGACGACGACGGGGAGAGAGATTACAAATAGACGAAGAGAGAGAGGAAGGAAGATTGAGAGGGAAATCCAGAACAGAGAGAAATCATAAAAAAGGGTGGGAAAAAAATAGTGAAGAGTGAGTGAAATTGAAGAAGCTGCATTGATTGTATAATGCTGTTTGTGAGTGAGTGAGTAGGGTTGTCACAATTGTTACATAATAGTCTGATCGAAATTTGTTGGGGTAATCACAAATATTTTGCCATAATTGTCATAATTTTGTCCATGTTGAAAAATGCACAAGTAGAAATAGCAGATCTACTGTACAAGCTTACGTGTCACTTCATGGCGCGTTGTAAGCTCAGCTATTTACGCACATTTTTTTACAGTATAAAATGCCAATAATTTCAGTTATTGGTCATGTCTGCACTGTGCACTTTGTTTTTAATTACGAAGCCTAAAAGCCAAACAGAATTGTAATTTATATTCTTAATGTTTGTTATGTGACAATTAATCGTCTAACTTAAAGGACAACTGTAGGTTTTTTCAACCAAGGTTCATGTTTTGGGTTGTTATTAGAGAACGTAAAAGATGAGTGTTAAACTTTTTTCATTTGCTGCTTTCTTTCGTTTTAGGGATTTTAGCCGTTTTTGACAGGGGGGCGGGGGCATTCGAAAAGGGGGCTAAATATGTATTTTACCCCAGGAAATTACATCTGGCCACAGAAGATCACAGGATCTACTGAATGTGAAGGAGGCCTACTTGGGGGCTGCCCTACTGTGTGTCATAGGCTCAATATGTCAGTTTGACACATTCAGTAGATCTCGTGATCTTTTGTGGCCAGATGTAATTTATTTTTGCCCCATGCTCAAATGCCCCCGCCCCCCTGTCAAAAACAGCTAAAATCCCTAAAACGAAAGAAAGCAGCAAATGAAAAAATAAATGAACACTCATCTTTTACTTTCTCTAATAACAACCTAAAACATGAACCTGGGTTGAAAAAAACTAAAGTTGTCCTTTAAATATGCAACTGTGCCAGCCCTCAGCCCTGTGAGTGAGTGAGTTACCTGTGGGACTTGGCATAAACAGATGATCTTGCCAGCATCCTGGTCTACAGTGAAGAGCATGGCAGCCGTCTGTGGAGACTGAGCCTTCAGCAGCTTCAGTGACTCGTTCAGAGCCTGAGAGAGACGAGGGAAGGAGGAGAAAGGTGAAGTGAACATTAGCAGACAGGTTGGGAATGCACTGACGAATGGTCTCCATTCACCCATGAGAACTAAGTGAACCGCATTGCACTGAGCAAGTGGTTTTCTTCTCGTCTCGGATAAGGTTCTCCGAACCTCATTTGGGCCCTGCTCCGGAGGTATACTAGAGTTTTATAAGTTTCTACGTTTTGTATTTTATTTTATTTTTTAAGTTTCAGGTAATTGGAAGGTTCTGCGTTACCCATCATAGTTGTCAAGAGTGAGAAGACACATGAGAGAATGATTGGAGGAAGGGGGAGTGTCTGTTTTGGGACTGAACATGTTGTGGGATCAATACAACGTTGCTCAGCTCCTGCTGTGACTTTAGAGCTCCACGTTGTGTGATGACACGCACAAATTAGAGCTCTACGTTGTGTAATATATGACACGCAAAAATTAGAGCTCTACGTTGTGTGATATATGACACGCAAAAATTAGAGCTCTACGTTGTGTGATATATGACACAAAAATTAGAGCTCTACGTTGTGTGATATATGACACGCAAAAATTAGAGCTCTACGTTGTGTGATGACACGCAAAAATTAGAGCTCTACGTTGTGTGATATATGACACGCAAAAATTAGAGCTCTACGTTGTGTGATGACACGCAAAAATTAGAGCTCTACGTTGTGTGATGACACGCAAAAATTAGAGCTCTACGTTGTGTGATATATGACACAAATTAGAGCTCTACGTTGTGTGATATATGACACAAATTAGAGCTCTACGTTGTGTGATATGACACGCAAAAATTAGAGCTCTACGTTGTGTGATGACACGCAAAAATTAGAGCTCTACGTTGTGTGATGACACGCAAAAATTAGAGCTCTACGTTGTGTGATATATGACACAAATTAGAGCTCTACGTTGTGTGATATGACACGCAAAAATTAGAGCTCTACGTTGTGTGATATATGACACAAGAATTAGAGCTCCACGTTGTGTGATATATGACACGCACAAATTAGAGCTCTACGTTGTGTGATATATGACACGCACAAATTAGAGCTCCACGTTGTGATGCGACACGCTAAAATGATCTATTTCTGAGTTCACACACGATTCTCAGAGTCTCATCAGCAGACTAATCAGATGGCAGTCTGGGGACACGCACTCTCCATCAGCGGACTGGCCAATCAAATGGCAGGGCGAGACGACTTCAGTGTGGGTCCAGGGAGCTGTGCTGTGTCATGGTCATTACACTGCTATAATTCATTTAATCACCAATTAATTCTGTGGATCATCAAGAGTGCTTTTAATGTCGTTTATAGCAACAGTAACTATTTTATAGCGTCTAACAATGAATACGAAAATAGGTGATCTAGCCAGCAGTTGTTGTGAGGGTATTTTACGGTGTAGAGATCCATCACGGTTTACACTGACTGAACAGGGCATTGCATACACAAACCATTACAAACCTTTTATTAAGGTCTGTTGATGCAATCCCCACCCATCCCTCCTGCTTCCTTTGTATATGATTGTACACATCTTATTGTGACACTAGGCCTGTCACAACTATTACATAATCTTCCAATCACAATCACACTGAGGTAATCACAATTATTTTGTTATAATCGTCATAATCGTCTCCCTGTTAAAGCGAAAAATTGCTGATCTACAAGCTTACATTTTTATAGTATAAGATTAATAAATGTCAGTAATTTATTTGAATAATTCAGCCATTGGTCATATCTGCCCTGTGCATTTCTTGATAACTAGGCAAACAGAATATATATATATTTTTTCAACTTATTGTTTTTATTGTCATTGTCGGGGTAAACTACATTTATAATTATACATAATATGGCATCATTATGTTCACAATACAAAATTCACATTGTCTCCCCAGAGAGACAGCAGCAACACCAAAGCAATTCTTTTTTCATTCATGTATGTATTTCAATGCCAAAAACACAATTAAATCTTTAACCCATTTTGACCTGAGATCAGATTCTAAAAATGTCTTCTACTTCCTGAAAAAGCTATGTTTCTATGTCAGTCGTTCTTTGATTTTTCTAAAATAGCAGATCAATAGCTAAAGCATAACATAATGCTAACACCAAAAGGGGTTCCCGCCCAAAATGAGTTAATCACAATTATCAGTGTGACAATTAATCGTCAACTGAAACGTGAAATGGTGACGACACCCACCTTGGCGGAGGCGCCACTCTCCATGGCCATGACGAGCAGCGGTTGGTTGGGGCTGCTGTCAATCACCTCCTTGGTCTTGTCCAGGACTCTCTTCTGGACCTCGGCCTTGCTGGCGCGGTCCAGGTCGTCCATGGTCTTCTTCTGGCCCTTCAGAGCTTCCCTCATCTCGTCTTTCTGCCACTGGGAGATCACTGCCGTGCCTAGGGACTGTGGGTTATAGATGTATTAATATCAGACATAAGGGTAGAATAGTTTGGGATTCTTCATTTATAGTTTAGTTGTAGTTAGTTTTGACAATTTATTGTCTAATTCAGTTAGTTTTAATTCGTTTTTAAGAGCAGGTTTGCTAGTTTTTATTAGTTTACATAAAGACTTGTCAGGTGCAGGATTCAGAAAGGTCAGAGTAAGTAGGCCTATTGTGTAATAAAAACTCAATAGATACCATTTAAAAATATATATATTTGTTTTAGTCACTTTTGTCAACACAATACAGTTTCAGTTTAAGTTAGTGTTATTTTTTTATTTTGTTTCCGTTAATAATAACCTCGAAAACCTTCACGTCCTTCCTTTCAGAAAATAATTGTTATCCTAAATTCAGGACCTGGCTATTGTAGGCTATATAACGCACGCACACACACACACACACACACACACACACACCAAAGTCAAAACATCCTCTTGGGACACCACCTGACGCAACACAATCACAAAAGTCTCACTTCTGTCATGTCAGCTATCTCTTTCTGGACGTCCTTGTTTGGAGACGTCTGAGCCTTCACCTTTTCACCTAGCAACGACAAAGACTGACGCAAGGCGTCAGCTTTCCTCTGGGCCTGAAGAGAGAGAGAGAGAGAGAGAGAGAGAGAGAGAGAGAGAGAGGGATGGTGGAGGGGGAGAGAGAGGGGGGGGGGGGGACAGATGATGGGGTAGATTAGAGGTGAGAGAGAAAGACAGGGAGGGGGAGGTTGAGGAGAAACAGATTGGGAAGCAGTGAAAAGTTACAATAACAATGCAGCTGCAGATTAGAAAATACAAGTTGAATTGTGTTTCACGGCAGCTTGGATAAGTAGATTCTTGGAAACTCCATTTAGGCATCCCTCATCCCTGTGCCATTAACATGGCACAGGGATGAACTAAAACCCAAATTCAGTGTCAAATTTAATACTGTACGCCAGATATGCTGACAAAAAAAAGGCAACCAGTATTTGAACTGGGCATCACCCTGGCTGGGTGATATGGACAATATCAGCATCGATCGAACATACAAGGTCACCGAGTATGGCTGCCGTGTGAGGCAGGTCTGTGCTGGAGATAAGGGGCACTCCTTATCTCCAGCACAGACCTGCCTCACACGGCAGCCAGAAAGGGAGGCTGCACAGCCACGGACACTCTCTGAATGCTGAACATTAGACACAGCATCATAAACACTCCTACAGATCATGACAGAATATGCAACGCAGGGCATAATACAGTTCAAGGTTGTAACGCATCCTCATCTGTAACGTTTATGGATGCAGCGGTTAATCAAACAAATCAATTTAATCCATTCAAATAATTGATTTGATTGAGAATTTGTGTGACAATTCATCGTGGGCTTAAATGCGTAACGGTGACAGCCCCTATCTGTGTCTGGTGTGTTTCTGACCTTCTTGGCCTCGTCTCCTGTCACAGCAACGATGCGCCTGATGCCCTTAGCGATGGCCTCCTCGGAGACGATGACAAAAGGTGCAGCGTGACTGGAGTTCAGCAGGTGGCTGCCGGGGGGAGCAGATGGGAGAGGAGGAGAAGGCAGTAAGATACAGAGTGTACATTTTACTCGCCAAGTGTAAAAGATACCTGTGCTGAAGTATACAGACTTCTTGACGTTGCTCAAGATCAGACAGCAAAGAGTGTTGTGAAAGCACAATGTGTACGTACAGAATACAGATACTGTACATATCTTTTTAGTTGAATATGATTCGGCCGTTCAATACGACGATTCGACGATTTATTTAGATCTGCAAGACTTTCTTGCAAAAATAATAGCATTTATTTCCGTGTTGATTTATATAGACCGTCAGACCACATTAAGTCCAGTTGATGAGGGAAAAAAAGGTGAGGCCAGCAAGATTTTAGCTAAATTATTAATATATATATTTAAATGAATCATCAATAAGTACTGTATTTGTTCTTAACTTTTTCTCTGCCATCTACATTCATAAATTTAGCTAGGCTAACGGTACCTACTGGTGCTATCTACGCGTATGTTCGTAGACAACCGTATACTCCATATATGAAAGTGCCGACCTTTTAGCATCGCTGTTGGAGTCAGCCAGAAGTCTACATAATTAGAGAATGTAGACGGATTGTTATTTTGACGTTTGCCAATTGTCTCTGCTATGGTACCAACATCAGTACAGCATGGAATAGTTGTGAGGCAAAATCTCATAAAATGGTGGTCCGTGGCTCAAATGACAAATAAAATAATGGATCTTGATATGAAAAGGGTTGAAAACCACTGATCTACAATGTAACATTGCACATAGAAATCAAGCACACACAGACAGCAGAATTGCCACGTGAACCTTGTCTAGTGTATGAGGAATGGCTTGCTCTAATGTCTGGAACAGACAAGAGGGTCTGGAGAATACTGGTGAGACTCGCAGAAAGGAAACTACTTATGCAGATGTGGCTCCTCCATAATGAAAAATATTTTCATCAAAGCCACCTATAAAAAAGGATGTTGCTCTTCCCTTATAAAAAAAAGCCCTGTAGTAAAATATGTAGAACTCTGCTTAGCTCCTGCAATTTGACATTGGAAATATTTTCATCTACTAATTGATAGGCTTTCTATCGCAATATACATTACAACTACTAATATGAAAATGACAGCTGAACAAGCTGCCTTTTTTGTTTGCTCTTATTTCTAATTACAATACATTCCATAAGACTTGAGGCCAATACTCCTCTTGATTGAACACACACACACACACACACACACACACACACACACACACACACACACACACACACACACACACACACACACACACACACACACACACACACACACACACACACACACACACACACACACACACACACACACACACACACACACACACACACACACACACACACACACACACACACACAGCTTACTAAATAATTGTGCTCCAGAAACCCATTTCCCACTGTCCACACATGACGCAGAGAGCCACAGCTGTGGGACTGTGATCCCTTACTAAGCTTATTGCTAGTTCAAGCACCAAATAGATGGGCAACCAGCTGGCAACAGCACTTTCACTGGAAACATTAAACAAGCCATCGTGACGAGCACAATGCACCTGCAGTCCTGCACGTTCAACTGCATTCAGACATTGGAGGGAGATGCCAAGTAATCACTGACAGCTGTGCTGGAAATGAGGAAACAAGGGAGTAGTATAATAAAGCAGACACACAGATGGACAGTCATTAAAAAAGGCAGAGGCATAGATGCCTTGTTGGCCTCATTGGCCGCTGCAGTTCATTGGCGTGACCTGTATCGCACGAGAGGGTCGGAAGTGCGGTGGAACTGTGGAAGGCACGCTGCCACTGGCCCCTTTCCGGGACTTATGTGACGCACGCGGAAGCTTGGCAAGCTTTCCGCGTGCGTCACTCACAGAAGCTTGCCCCCTCACGAGATACAGACGCCCCAAAACCTTTCTATGTCAGAGTGGTTATGTTACATAATACATATTCATACCTAACTTATGTATGAATTGGCCACTACGGTGGCATGTACCGCAGTGACGTTCTCAATTTCCTGTCTTATTTACCGAACCCATAAGCCAAAAAAAAGGTCTCGCACACTGAAGAATGAGGCTCTTTGGCTGCAAAAAAGTCTTTGGCTGTCTAAAAAGTCTGTCCATCCATTTTCAACCGCTTATCCGTAGTCGGGTCGCGAGGGCAACAGCTCCACCAGAGAGCTCCAAACTTCCCTCTCCAGAGCAACATTAATAATTTCCTCCTGGGGGATCCCGAGGCGTTCCAAGGCCAGTGTGTCGATGTAGTCCCTCCATCTGCGCCTTGGTCTGCCCCGGGGTCTCCTCCCAGTGGGACGTGCATCGAGGACCTCCCTAGGGAGATGCTCGAGAGGCATCCTAACCAGATGCCTGAACCACCTAAGTTGGCTCCTTTCCAGGCGATGAAGCAGCGACTCTACTCCGAGTCTCTCTCGCGTGACTGAACTTCTCACCCCATCTCTAAGGGAGATACCAGCCACCAGTCTGAGAAAACTCGTTCCGGCCACTTGTATTCTCGACCTTATTCTTTCGGTCATGACCATAGGTGAGAGTAGGAACGAAGATTGCTCGGTAGACTGACAGCTTTGCCTTCTGGCTCAGCTCTCTTTTTGTCACAACAGTGCGGTAAAGTGACTGCAATACCACCCCTGCTTATCTCCTCCTCCGTCCTCCCCTCACTCGTGAACAACACCCCGAGATACTTAACACATTTTGTTAAGTAAAATGTGTTAATATAAGTAAAAAAATAATAATCATTGTTTAGATTTTTTTGAATAAAAGAAATAAAAAATATATATATATATATTTTTTCAAAGACGTCCACAGACATCTTGGGCTATGCACGTGCGGTAATACCCAAGACGTCCACAGACGTCTTGGGTATTACCGAGCAGACCACAATCACGGCAGGTACTTTCACAACTATTGTACAGTGCGCCGATGATTCAACCTATATTTAACCAGTATACACATTGAGAAAATATAACACAAAAATCTCCAAAGTGATACACTTTAAGTGACAGGGCACAACGCTCTGCATAGAGAAAATACAATATGTACAGAAATAATGAATATGTAGGCCTATACAGAGGCTAGTACACGTCCGAACATGTGCAGAGTGTACATCTGAGATGATCCTTTTGAAACTTCTCAGCGGAACTTTCAAGGCAAATTTGAGTCTGGTCTGCAGATCGTTCCACGACCAGGGGCCAATAGAGAGAGACATTTTTACCCCTCTCAGATTAAAATGCCGGTACTACACACCATAGCCAGGCATTTGATCTGAGGTTTTTAACCAAATAGAATTTGGGGCCCCGCGGTGACCAGCCTGCGCGTCGGGGCCACTGTCACAGATTGAACTGCCAGCGTACCACCTATCAGACTTGCTGATCTGCCTGGTTGAACGAACAGAAGATGACCATAAACAGGGAGCATGAGCATCCTTACGTTCCTCCGCAGAACTCTATGGAGGTGAGTGATCCGGCAGCGCTGTTGGGGTCAGCCAGCAGCTCTTCCACGGGGATGCCGATGGAGACGACCCTCACCGGGTCGGGGTAGGTCTCGTCGAACACGGCGCGCAGACCCTGGATGGCTTTGGCTTCAGCCAGAGGGGTGTCCTTGTAGTACACAGGCTGCAGGAAGGCACAGAGACATGGACGGTAACTCGTCTGTTCCTACAGACGGCGTCCATTCCGTCCACTAAAACTATGATGGAAAATGTTCGTTCGCCGACTTCCTTTTGTCACAGACAAAAACTAAATAAAAGCAAAGTCACGACAACTAAAACTATGGCTATACTGACAATTTTGTCAACAAATAAAAACTAGACACAAATGTTAGGGAGGGACTAGTGGAGAAGAGATCATGTTGTGTTTGGTTGCCATCGGGTGTTGTGCTCTGAAAATAGCCGACCTACAAGCAGGGCTCGACAGTGCGACTAGGTACTCGCATTTGCGAGTTAAAATATCACCGTGCGAGTTGTCAAATTCACTTTGTAGCACCCGTGCGACTACAGAATTTGACCGTTCAATCGTGATAAAGACAAGGCTCTACAGCAAGTGCACAGTCTATAGTCGCGGTTCTATACCTACATTTATATTTATATAGTACGGCGGTGTCGTTCGCCAAAAAGAGCAGATCTACAAGCTAACAACGTGTCGAGACTCAATGCGGCGTTCATTTGAAGATCTGTCCCTTTTGCTCCCACCGCCCCGTCCCTCCATGTGTTGCTGCTCAGTACTTCTCTTCCCTGTCAGCAGCGAACGATAGCATGATAGCACAGAAGGAGTTGCTAGGACCCCGACACGTTGAATACTAAAGTTATTTGGAAAGTTTAATGTTCAAGCATCACTCGATAACTTTTAACCAAACGTGGGTGAAACAGCGTGCGGCCGTGCACGCAAAGAGTGCACGTGTGCACGGATTCTACCAAAACAACCATCGCTCAGCACCTCGGTTACAAAATACGAATGACCGACTTGGCTGGGTACATATTAGTCAGTAGCCTGCATAACGAGCGACGGAAAAAAGGCAAAGATCCCCCCACTACCTCCTTCCACCACGCCGAGGTGTATATGTACGATGGTCTGAACTGAAGCAGTCAAAGCCAAGGAGAATGTTACAATACTAATAGTACCATCGAGTAGCCTGCGCCCTGCACCGAATCTCACACGATAGAACAGCAGGATAAAAACGGATAGAAAGTCTTTCTGTCTGTCCATCCATCCATACATGAGCAACATAAAATTAATTGATTATCCATCTATCCCTCTATCTATTTGCATAAAAAACTAATAGACTATCAGCATAAAAACAAATTGATTATATAGATTATATAAAAACAAACAAATCCAGATGAATATCAATATTGTGATCATTTCTGAAAGATTTTTCATATTGCCCGCCCCCTACCTCATATCACTGTATTAAAGAAAAATCACACCTGTGTTAAGTGAGGGGCGCTCTTATCATCATACATCATCATGAATCATCTCATATTGGCCAATCAGAATGCCTGTTGCCTGTGATTGGTTAGCGGATTTGCTCGTTTACATATGACATACATTGTCCTTTCAATGTCAATGGCGTTTAATGTTTTGATGTTTAATTTACGTCATATTTAGCGGAATTTTGACCTAATTTCTCCTTTCATTGTCAAGATATTGAGACGTGTGGGGACTACAGCTGTATATAGGAGGGGCTAGCGCCCCTCAAAAACACATTATTTGATAACTTTTCATCGTGCTCCTAAAATAATTTGTGTGCTACTAGATTTTTCAACTTAGTCGCACACGTGCTACTTGGAAAAATGCTAAGCGTCGAGCCCTGCCTACAAGCTCACAAGCTTGTAGATCGGCTATTTTCAGTAGAGATGTCCCGGTACTGTATCGGTATCTGAAAAGTATCGGATCGGCCCTTATTTGGTCATATCGGTATCGGCGAATATGCCAATCTAACCACCGATCCGACACAAGGGTACGGGGTTGACACTATGGCAGGTAAAAAAAAAATGTTGGGACATGTGGAGTTTGCTTTCGAGTTGCCCAAACTGCAAGTGCACATTTGAGTGAGGAGTCTGCTATAAACCCAACATGATATATATAGCTAGATAGCTATACACACACTATTCCCGGTTGGTGGACTTCAAAATAAGATCTTTTTTATTTTTTTATTATTCTAAATATTATTCTCTGGTATCGGTATTCGGTATGGGCTAACACAGAAATTGTGGTATCGGAATCGAATCGGAAGCGAAATAAGTGTATCGGGACATCCCCAATTTTCAGCATGCAACCAAGTGTAAAATCTGCAAATACGACGCCACCAAGGCCCGCCGCCAAAAAGCATTTTGGTCGCCAAAAATCAACTGTAGATTTAGTCGACTAAAATCGTATGATATTTAGTTGATTAAAACTAGACTAACACCAAAACATTTCAGGTGACTAAAATATGACAAAAACTAAATTACATTTCTTTCAAAAGACTAAAACTAAATGTCCTGTCAAAATCAACACTGGTAGGAGAAGACCCTCAATGGCACCCTCTGGTGGAATTAATTATGGACACAGTGACATTGGTGGCCATACATGTACAGTATGTACGTAACATAGTACATTCAATGCACTCAACAACTAAAACACACATCCAGTATATTTGTTTTGTTCCTCATTCAAATGTTGTCACTGTCGCCAATCTCTGCTATCAGGGGTAGCGTCCCATTAAATGTCACTTCCATCAGAGAAGGAAGTGGGAGTTAACCTTGCATTTCCCTAACCAATAACAGTGCAGAGGGGCGTCGCTCCAAATGTGGTGACATCACTGTTCTCCGCTGTGTTCTACCAGGGAGGGGAGGAAGAGGGGGAGGGGAGGGGAGACGGCGTCGGTTTCCAGTGCTAGTTTGAATCCGCCCATAATTTTAAGCTTACAGAACTGGTTCCTAAAACGACATGCATTGACCATTGGCCACACACACACACACACACACACACACACAGTCACACACACCTTTGCATCTCGAATCAAGGCACACGCGATCTCCTCCGTGCGGCGGACTTCTCCGGTGCTCAGAGCGCCCTTGGCGGTGAAGTCGAAGCGCAGGCGGTCGGCGGCGACCAGGGACCCCCTCTGGTCGGCCTCTCCCAGGACCCCTCGCAGGGCGAAGTTCAGGATGTGGGTGGCCGTGTGGTTCTTCATGATGGGCTTTCGACGAGCCTGGAAGCAGGAGGATGTCGCTCGTTACATGTTATACAGTATATAATATATATTAGTCATTCTATACTAGTGTTTATAGTTTCAATGTAGGTTACTGTAAATCGCTCTGGATTACTGTTCAAGGTTGGACTATGTTACATCTTGTGTACAGGTAAAGTGAAACTTATTTTTGTTTGGCTTCCTTACAGACAATGCAGCAGGATACAGTAGATAGCATAACATTCAAAACAACAAAAAAAACACAGCAAGCACAGTAAACTAAGGGACAGAATAAAGAGTGCAAGAAAGAGCAATCAAGGAGTAGAGAAATAGTCACATATGTACATGTGCATGTTTTCCCTGTAGTAGCAAAGTTAGGTAAACTTTTTTTTGTGAACAGCTTCACAGTAGGTTATGTTCCATACAACACAGTTTAGTTTAAGAAAGAGCGTCCGCTACATGCCTAAATTGTGAATTATACTACTATCAGTACATTTTGTGCAATGTCTGCTATTTTAATTGTGCTTAGTGCAGCATGGTTCTTAACCTGTGTGTATGGAGGGACCCCTAGGGGGTCCCCACATGATTTTGGGGGCTCCCCAAATGACACTGAAGTGACAATTTAAAGGACTTTTAAGAGTTTTAATAAAATACCTAAAAAACCTAAAAATAAATAAAAAATAAAATAAAAGATACTGCATCAATAGTAATGAACAAACTATACTATAAAACTGGTCAAATAAAGAGGCAAACATTTTGAAAATAGTTTCACAATATTTATTTGTGGAGCCGAGTCAAACTAAACGCCTCAACTCAACTCGAGGTTGATAACCTCTGTGTTAGTGGAGCAAGCATTGAAATGCTAGATTGTTGGGTTGGTTTGTTAGTTTATTTTCCAGCACTATATAAAGGTGAAACAAAGTAGTAGAGCAATCTAAGGATTTATAGTCAGCTTTTCCATACTGTCGTACTGGACATTTCCACAAACATCTGTTGACTTCATATACTCAAAGAAATCTACAGTTCAGTCAGGACACTCAGTTCAGCCCTGCCTGAACCATCACAGGCAGGGCTCACTTGTGCATGCTTGTGTGTGTGTGTGTGTGTGTGTGTGTGTGTGTGTGTGTGTGTGTGTGTGTGTGTGTGTGTGTGTGTGTGTGTGTGTGTGTGTGTGTGTGTCTCACCTCATCTACGCGCAAGGTGACCAGGTCTCCGACCTTCAGCGTTCCATAGACTGTCCCCACGTGGAGAACATAGCCTCCTCTGACCTGTGTGTTCTTCACTGTAAACTCCATCCTCTGGAGAGGGAGGGGGGGGAGAGAGAGAGAGAGAGAGAGAGAGAGAGAGAGAGAGAGAGAGAGGGGGGGGGGGGGGGATAGAGAGATAGAGAGAGAGAGAGAGAGAGAGAGAGAGAGAGAGAGGGGGGGGGGGGGGGGGGGGGAGAGATAGAGATAGAGAGAGAGGGGGAGAGAGGGGGGGGGAGAGAGAGAGAGAGAGAGAGAGAGAGAGAGAGAGAGAGAGAGAGAGAGAGAGAGAGAATTAATACAGCTCCTGCATTCCTAATTGTAAGTAACTAATGATTAGCGCTAGCTAATTAATTTGTCTGGGGTTTCAATGAGGAACAGCAACAATAACGGGGCTTTGGTTCATTGCATTTGTAGGCCTGTCACAACACATTCAGTGCCCAAGAAGACCTCTTTATAATTACACCCAAGGGCGCCCAGGACGTCTGGGGACATCTTAGGGTCCTTTTCCTTGAAAAAACAAACCTGTCTCCTTGTATTTCACGCATGCGCAATGCCATAAATAGTGGAAATAGCAGATCTACAACCTGTTGTACCTATTTTTAAGCAGTATGGTCATAAAATAATATGTGTTATTTATTTGTCATATCTGCCCTGTGCAACTTTAGTTTTACAAAGGCTAAAAGCCAAACAGAAATGTGATTTTGATTCATAATGAAACAATTAAATCGCTAATCGCAATTATTTGAGTGACAATTAATCGTCAAAGTAAAATGTCATAATGAGCTGAAGTGTAATTGAGTTTTTCCACTCACGTCTTCCGCATTGTCGTCACCCCTCTGCATGTAGCCCTCGTCAAAGGTCTGACCTCCCTGCTCGGCGTAGAAGGACGTTTGGTCCAGCACCACTCCACACTCCTGGCCCGTGGTCACCTCTTCACAGAAGGCCCGCTCACGGCGCAGGGCCACGACCGTGGACGTGGGCGTCTTAAAAACTGGAGCGAGTGAAAAAGGTGGAATATCTTCATGTCTCAGTCCGTTTAGAACAGACAGCATCGACAGTCAGCTGTCTGTTTTGTTGCCCCCCTCAGATCACTTTGACTAGCATAGCAAGCATGCTGCGTTGTGACTGCTTCGGTCATGTCATTCACACCACGCGGCCATCGCTACACTGTACACATAGCCCCTACCCCCAAAAATATATTTTTTGCGGATCTACACTGATCTAAAAAAATGGTCCCTATGAAATCTTCAGGATAGAAATCCGTCCCCAGGACGGAGAACTTTAAGCCCCATGTGATCTCGGTACAAATCGGGTCCATAAGTAAAGAAGTAAAGTCGGAATGGCTCAGAATCTGCCGAAATTGTCACGGGTCCACTCGGGCTCGGTGCAGTCATTTTAAAGAAATCTCGGAACGTTGGAATTGGATCAAAATGTAGTATGCTCCTTTTTCAATCTCTACACCAAATCTCTTCGTCGAAAACATCCAATCTAAAAGCTCAAAACGCGTCGCATTGAAACGTCTTCTGCTAATGTTCACCGGAGCATGGGGTTCACTTCATGGGGTAAAGAATATCTAAATAAATACATCTCAAATAAATTAACTGAGCCTTCTGCCCCACTCTTTATTGTTCTAGGCCAGGGGTTCTCAACGTTTTTGGCCGGGGACCCCCGGAAATGCTTTGGCAATGTCTCGGGACCCCCGCCCCACCCCTCCCGACCCCCAATATAAATTGACTGCTACAATAACCTTAAACCATTTTGGGCGGGAACCCCTTTTGGTGTTTTAAGCATTGTTATAATTTAGCTATTGAAGCTATTTGAAAAATCGTGAAAATGAAATTATTATTATAATTTGGGGACCCCCTAAAATAATTTGGCGACCCCCCCGAGGGGTCGCGACCCACGGGTTGAGAACCCCTGTTCTAGGCACTGATAGTATTGTTTTCATGCCGTATCCAAAACACATGTCACGTATTATTGTGTGTCAGAGAACAGTCCTCACCATATTCGCCAGTGTCGTTTAACTTGTAGTCGTATTTGGGGGAGTCGTCGGTGGCGGGTACACTCTTGTTTCTCAGTTCTTCAATGGCGTAGATGTCCAGCATGATGTGGTCTGCACAGCCAGCACCCTTCCCCTGGGACCTCAGCTAATGGACACACATTGCTGGGCTGATTAATCTCATGTGATTTACAAAACCAACCATGGTTTTGGTTATGACCCACCAAGTATTGTCCATAGAGTATATAAAGGATAGAGACTGAACTGGCGCGAAGCTCCGCCCCCCCAGCTATTCATGTCAGTGGAAGTTGCTCAGTGGCGTTTTGAAGCACCCGGAAGACTGCCGGAAGTACCGTCTCAGAACGTCTACTTCCGCATTTGACCACCAAATTTTGGTGGTCAAATGCGGAAGTGCAACCGAGCGCTCAATGTTAAAGCCCAGCTGCACGGGGTTTCCCGGTCATGAATCCACGGGTCCGCCTGTAGTCCCTCCTCCTACCACTAGGGAGGAGAGCTTCAACGTTGAATAGCCTCGCTGGCCCCTTGGTATTGTCAGTTTGGAAGGTTTCCCTCAATGTGTTTTTTTTACCATTAAGGACTAGTTCTTGACTGTTCAGGTAGGGAAACTCAAAGAGTTGTGGCATTTCTGCGCTCTTTACGGTACTGGTGTCACACGGGCTTCCACCAAGCACATCCACCATTAACGGTTAACAGTATTTCAAAATCCCATGGAGAAAGAAGAAAATAACATGCATCTTTCTCTCACTTCAAATCCAACCTCTCTCATCTCTCAATCTCCACCTCAATGAATGCTCCTACTCATTCCACCGTGTCCATCAAGTCAGTGGACAAACCTTTCTAATTAGCGTTTCTAATTCGTGCCTTTTGTTCCAGTGACTGAACATCTTAATGTTACAGTCACAATGAAATTATACACAAGTGCGCTTCCAATTTTGTGAGCACAGTTTGCAGAAATAGCAGACCTAGAAGCGCGCCGTGGGGAATTTGTAGGTAGGCTATTTTCGACACGTGACACCGGCATAAGTGTAAATCGGTCTTGACAATCCCAACAGTACATCATACAGATTCCTTTTGTGGAGATACTGTAAGTGAGGAAGAACTTGACTGGCCTGCACACTGCACAGAACCCTGACCGTAAACCTTAGCAAACACCTTTGGAAAGTATCGGAATGCCAAATGCGAGCCAGATTTAAAGGACTTAAGACTGGCTTAACATGACTTGGCTGGCTTAATCAGACTTAACCCATTCTGGTTATTATTATTATGGTGTTTTAAACATTACTTTATAATTTAGCTATTGAAAAATAGCAGACCTACAAGCTCATAGCACGCCACCGAGTGGCGCGCTATGAACTTGTAGGTCTGCTATTTTAGAAAAATTGTCATGATTTAGAAAACATTAATTTCGACGTTAGGCCTGATTAATATGACATGTCTGACCTCACCAATGCTCTTGTGGCTGAATGGACGCACATTGCAGCAGCAACTTCCCCAACTAGTGAAAAAGCAAACTTCTCAGAATAATGGAGAATGTTGTAATTGCAGCAATTGCACTTCCATTTTACCACAAGACCATTAATGAGATCCGAAAGTGATGCCGAGATACCCGTCTCACATTTGGCGTTCCATTAAATTCCAAAGGAGTTTGATTCCGTCATTCTGTCTTCTTGGTACAGTAGGTTTATAGCCAGGGCTCTGTGCACGCCAGTCCTTCTGTAAAAGGGGGAGCATGGAGGCACTGGGGGATTGCCATTCTGAAATGAGGAAACGGCCTTCCTCAAACATTTGACACAAATTGGAAGCACACATCGTCTAGAATGCCATCGTAGCAGTAGCATGAATATTTCCGTTCATTTGAACAAAGAAGACTTATCAGAGACACCAATTTGAAATGATGTCCACTGACTTTCGGTTATGTGGTTATCCCTAGCTTCGACGACCATGCAGGCGTATGCAAAGTCTAAAATATGTCATTTAGATAGCATATTATGTGGAGATAGCATTGTATAGTGTAGTATACTTATAGTTTCACGGTACAGATATTGTACCGTTAGACGGATGTTAGTAAGTTTACTTATGACCCCAGGCCTAGATGATGCATTACCATGTGTTGTTCTTGCTTACTGTAAATCATTCTGGATTAAGAGCATCTACTAAATGCCTAAATTGTAAATCGCCATGTCCATCACTTTACACTACTCTTCACTCGCACCGTTTCTTTCCCCCCCCATCCTTAACCCATTTTGGGCGGGAACCCCTTTTGGTGTTTTAACTAAGCATTATGTTATACTTTAGCTATTGAAAAATAGCAGATCTACAAGCTCATAGCGCGCCACCGAGTGGCGCGCTACGAGCTTGTAGGTCTGCTATTTTTGAAATATCGTGAAAATGAGGCACAAATCTTTGAATATATATTCTTTCAGAGCGAACGTTTTTTTTATTTCGACGTCAGGCCTAAATGGGTCAAATGCACTAATCCCATCCATTTTACACCCCGCCCATTATCTCTCTCCTTCCCTCACCTGTGCTGCTTTCTTCTCTTCCTCGAAGCTGGCCATGTCGACGCCCATGCCTCTCTCCTCGGCGATGAGAGCCGTCAGGTCCAGAGGGAAACCGTAGGTGTCGTACAGCAGCCACGCTGTGTCACCTGGAACCACAGACAGAGACATTAGAGGACCACGTTCTTCTAACATGTGCCACAGCCACGCTGTGTCACCTGGAACCACAGACAGAGACATTAGAGGACCACGTTCTTCTAACATGTTCCACAAGCACGCTGTGTCACCTGGAACCACAGACAGAGACATTAGAGGACCACGTTCTTCTAACATGTGACACAGCCACGCTGTGTCACCTGGAACCACAGACAGAGACATTAGAGGACCACGTTCTTCTAACATGTGCCACAGCCACGCTGTGTCACCTGGAACCACAGACATTAGAGCAGGGGTTCTCAACATTTTTGGCCGGGGACCCCCGGAAATGCTTTGGCAATGTCTCGGGACCCCCGCCCCGCCCCCTCCCGACTATTTTTGAAAAATCGTGAAAATAAAATTTAAAAAAAAACCTTTTTTTTTTTTTTGGAAAATAATTTGGGGACCCCCTAAAATAATTTGGCGACCCCCCGAGGGGTCGCGACCCACGGGTTGAGAACCCCTGCATTAGAGGACCACGTTCTTCTAACATGTGCCACAGCCACGCTGTGGCACATGGAACCACAGACAGAAGAAGAAAACACTTTCTATGTTCCACAGTATTCGGCTCAAGGCCTGTCACAATTGTTACATAATCGCCTAATCGCAATTAACTTGCATAATCGTCATAAGCGTTTCCATGTAGAAAAATGTTCATACATTTTCAAAGATTTTCCAGAAATAGCAGAAATAGCAGAGCTACAAGATAACATAAGCTTGTAGATCCTGTATATATTGCGGATTTAAAGTATAATATTATTAAATGGGTCAGTAATTTAAGTTATTTGTCATATTATCTACCCTGTAGAATTTGATTATGAAGCCTAAAAAACAAACTTTAAGTTGTATGCATACAGTATATGTTCCAATGTTCAATGCCAAAAACACAATTAAATCGTTAAATCGCAATTATTTTGTGCGACAATTAATGGTCAAATTAAATGTGTAATCGTGACAGCCGTGACATAGACCGGAAGACGGATAGATGTAGGACCCATGCAAACACAGCCACTAAGAATAACATTGTGAAATTGTTATTGTATTGTGTGTGTGTGTGTGTGTGTGTGTGTGTGTGTGTGTGTGTGTGTGTGTGTGTGTGTGTGTGTGTAGGCGTTCATCTCACCTGGAATGGTCTTGCTGCATCCCAGGCTCTGGATCTTCCTGTCGAGGATGTGGCGCCCCCTCTTGAGCGTTTTGAGGAACTGCTCCTCCTCTTCATTTATAATTTCCTTCACCATCTCTGGGTCCTTTCTCAGCTCTGGGAATGCATCGCCCTGGAGGGGGGGGGGGGGGGGGTTGAGAGGGAGAGAGAGGGGGGGGGGGGGATAGAGAGAGAGAGAGATACAGTAGAGAGGGGGGGAGAGAGGGAGAGAGAGAGGACACAGAGAACAAAAAGGGATGAGGATTAGTTGGAGGTGGAGAAAGGACAGCAATGGGAGAGGCTAGTATTAATGATCCCCCCCTACCAGGAACTGAGGGAAACAATGAATCACAGAGTTGCTGACTGGCAAAGAACATCTCACCAGGGACTGGACCACCACGTCCACCAGAGAGGCAAAGAACTCCTTTTTAGCTCCCAGCTTCTCATGGGAGTAACGCACAGCGCGACGCAGGATCCTCCTCAACACATAGCTACACGGAGCGGAAGGGAAACATAATTTTACTGTACACACACACACACACACACAAACACACGTACTGGCCCTCCCTTTTTATACACCCTCCAGAAAAGTGTGATTATGCGATCGGATAAATTACTGCATAATCAGACAATATTCAGGCGCATATTATGCAGGATTAAATCATTTTCAAAAAAGGCACATATCCAAGATGTGGCCAGACCCCAGCCTCATTAGGCCACATGTATTCTCTCATATGTGTGGAACAGTAATAACCCCTTCTTTCCACACCACCAATTTTGGAATAATTCCCCCAAGCTGTACAGTCACATCTCCGCAAGCAAATTCTTTGGCATTTGCCTCCCAATTAGACCCTCCTTAATTGGAAATCGGATAAAGCACCTTCCTAAAAATCAAGGGTTTTAGCCCGCATTTTCTGTACACACAGACAAATGTAAGTCATTGTAAAACGCTGTACATTTTACGGTAGGACTAGGAACTAAAGACTTAAAGAGGTGTAATGAGTCATTATTCAGAGGTAGCGTAGTGACAGTCATCATGTCCCTGCATTTAATCAGGAAATGTTTTATATCTCACCCGCGTCCCGTGTTGTCGGGCCGTCCTCCGTCCGAGAGGGCGATGGTGATGGTGCGAGCGTGGTCAGCCAGGACACGGTAGGCCATGTCGATGCCGTCAGTGTCCTCAGAACCTACCATACCCGTGTAGGGCCTGGCGTTAGTACCCTGAAATATACAGAGTCTGCCTTTAGCTAGGATATCAGCGAATACTGAAATATACACAGTCTGCCTTTAGCTAGGATATCAGCTAATACTGAAATATACACAGTCTGCCTTTACTAGGATATCAGCTAATACTGAAATATACACAGTCTGCCTTTACTAGAATATTAGCCAATACTTAAATATACACAGTCTGCCTTTACTAGAATATTAGCCAATACTTAAATATACACAGTCTGCCTTTACTAGGATATCAGCTAATACTGAAATATACACAGTCTGCCTTTAGCTAGGATATCAGCTAATACTGAAATATACACAGTCTGCCTTTACTAGAATATTAGCCAATACTTAAATATACAGTCTGCCTTTACTAGGATATCAGCTAATACTGAAATATACACAGTCTGCCTTTACTAGGATATCAGCTAATACTGAAATATACACAGTCTGCCTTTAGCTAGGATATCAGCTAATACTGAAATATACACAGTCTGCCTTTACTAGGATATCAGCTAATACTGAAATATACACAGAGTCTGCCTTTAGCTAGGATATCAGCTAATACTGAAATATACACAGTCTGCCTTTACTAGAATATCAGCCAATACTGAAATATACACAGTCTGCCTTTAGCTAGGTCCGGATATCAGCTAATACTGAAATATACACAGTCTGCCTTTACTAGGATATCAGCTAATACTGAAATATACACAGTCTGCCTTTAGCTAGGATATCAGCTAATACTGAAATATACACAGTCTGCCTTTACTAGGATATCAGCTAATACTGAAATATACACAGAGTCTGCCTTTAGCTAGGATATCAGCTAATACTGAAATATACACAGTCTGCCTTTACTAGAATATCAGCCAATACTGAAATATACACAGTCTGCCTTTAGCTAGGTCCGGATATCAGCTAATACTGAAATATACACAGTCTGCCTTTAGCTACAATATCAGCCAATATTGTGAACACATAAATGCAGTTTAAGTATGGGGATAGTATTACCAATCCCCCAATACAATGCAACTACATATTAGGTACATACATAGAAATTGAGTCATATAATACATTGTTGCAACATAATTAGCTCTCGTTAAGTGTAGCACTACAATTTACATCACTGAGATCATTTGTAAAATACACAAAACCTGTGAAGGAAGGCCAGGCAACATTCATTTCTTATTGCCGACTTTAATTCCTTAATCCCAGTCCAATCCAGACCAAATATTATTCAACAACATGCAAAAGAATCCGAAAACTGTGATTTGCAACTTGACGGTGCACATTCAGGCGCTTCCACAGCAATAGAGAGTATGCGCGTCAGCGTGCGCGACATCATCATCATACCTGGAAGTTATGCAGGAACTTTGTGGGGGAAGAAAAAAAATACTACTTTCTGGCCTCGACAGCCGACACATACAAATCAGAATCTGATTGCATTAAACAACGTTAAACTCACTTTGCCACTGAGTTTATGCATGCGCATACCCTAAACTGGAGAGTGGCAGATGGTGACATGTCGAGTTGCATTGGTCGTCTGGACTGGCCTGTACAGAACTCACCCCCATTCATGCTCAACTTCAAAAGCCTTCAGTTACACACATAAGTAAGGGCATTTTATCAGGTATTTGACCAATCTGGGAACTAAATCGTTACCAAGAAATTTCTTTACCAATGTGTTTCTAAAGGTGTCTAATAACATGTACTAAAAGTTTGAAATTCAACTCCCGTGGGAAATTGAGTTATTAGCATAATATGTGACCATACCCTTAACATCCTATATAAGGCAAAAAAGTCCAAATTTCATCATTCTTTAAGTAGCATGTGACATATGAAACTAGGGTGATTTCATGATTCTGAATCCATTCCAAGCATTAGTTTTGCACAAAAAACCCTCCTTGGGCTAAATTAGGCCATATCCACTTGACCAAATGTGCTGACCTCATCACGTTTGTGTGGCCGTTTTCCTCCCAAGGAGTGTTTTTTGTGCAAAACTAATGCTTGGAATGGATTCAGAATCATGAAATCACCCTAGTTTCATATGTCACATGCTACTTAAAGAATAATGAAATTTGGACTTTTTTGCCTTATATAGGATGTTATGGGTATGGTCACATATTATGCTAATAACTCAATTTCCCACGGGAGTTGAATTTCAAACTTTTAGTACATGTTATTAGACACCTTTAGAAACACATTGGTAAAGAAATTTCTTGGTAACGATTTAGTTCTCAGATTTTCATAGATTTCTCTTACACACAGTCACAGCAGTTCCATGTCTTTACCTTCTGAATGGCTTCAAAGTAAGGGACGAAGAGGTCAGTGTCATAGTTGGACATCTTGTTCTGCAGTATGGACACCAGGCGCTCCAAACCCATGCCTGTGTCAATGCTTTTCTGAGGCAGTGGCTTGAGCTCCGTTTCAGACTCCCTAAAGGTCGCACAGAGAAGAGAGACGGATATGGGTTCAGTCAGATATCATTTCTGGTCAAGCAGGAGTGTGTGTGCGCGCGGGCGTAACCTTTACATTGTGTACTGTATATGTACAGTATATGAGGAGGAACCTTTTAAAATAAATGAAAGGTTTGCTCTGATAACATGGAGGGTTTGTCTCATTCATTCAGGGCCAAAACCACTTTGACTGAAAAACACACCAGCTGTGTATTTGTAGCCTGCACTAATCATTATATATATTTTGTCCTTTTTATTTGCACCCCCCCACCCCCCCCCCCCCCCCCCCCCCCCCACCTCATAATAAATGATCCTGTTGTGCATGTTGAGTGTGTTACCTGTTGAACTGAATAAACACCAGGTTCCAGATCTCTAGCACGTTGGGATCGTCCATGTTGACCAGGTGAGAAGCGTCTCTCCCTCCTCCTATGCGGTCGTAGTGGATCTCACTGCAGGGGCCACAGGGACCCGTGTCCCCCATCTCCCAGAAGTTGTCCTTCATGCTGCCAGGCAGAATACGGGCCTCATCCATTCTGAAGGTGGGACGGAGTGAAGGAGATGTCTTCATTTGAAGCCACCATCTAACTTTAACAATGTCGCTAGCTACGACCAGCTACAGGGATCCTGACTTTCTATCTGCTGTGGGAAACGGACTCTATGCAATGCGAAAGTGCCATTTGATTATGTATTGATTAAAACAATCCACAGATAAGTTAACCTTGCGTCACCACCAGGCTTTCCGCAACACTGACTGTGGAACTGTTAACTGCTCAGCGCTCAGATCCGGTCTAGATCCCACCTATGGTCAATACAATATGATTTACACATGTTACAATATAAATTACAATTCCTCTTATCTTTTCAGCAGTGCACACACACGGCATCATTGTTTTGCAAAGAGCAAATGTCCGGAAAAACATGCCGGCATTGATCAAAAGGAATTGATACGCTCGGATGTTGATTCTCGTTAACGATATCGATTCCCATCCCCGTCACTCATGGGCATAATTACAACATGGCAGGTCATGACAGGACAGGTCGAGAATAAATGTTCACTCTTTCAGTCACTGTTTGCCGTCAATGCAGCATTAGCTGTAGAAGATCTGGACTCACCCCAGGTCCATCCAGATCTGCTTGCACTCGAGGTCAGGCTCCAGGCCTGCCTCAGCATGGCCCCCAAAGTAGGTGACATACAGACGCTCGATGGGGATGCCAAACTCCTGGGTCAGCAGCTCCAGGGCCATCTCACAGGCCAAATGCTGCAGAGGAGGGAAGACATGAGAGTAGGGAGAAATTACCAAGAGAGAGAGAGAAGGGCGAGAGACTGAGGAGAACAGATTGATCCACGGCCGGCGACTGAGTTTAATGGGCTGCAGCCGAATGAGCCGATTGTGATTTAAAAGCAAGAGACAATTACCAGGCCATCTACTGTATACAGGAGTATCCATTCATATAATATTCAAATCCTGTTTAAAATGCAGCAGAAATGTAACAAATTAGGCAATAATGCTTCATTATTATCCTACAACAAAATGCATGTAAAGAACTGTGATTTGGCAAAATGGTTACAATAGAGGGTATGCTCATGTGACATCATCATACTTGCATTACCCGGTCAACCATATGGGGTTTAAGCGGACACACACACACACACACACACCCTACCTTGAAGTAGTCCCCAAAGGACCAGGACCCCAGCATCTCAAAGAAGGTGTGGTGGTACACATCTTTGCCCACGTCGTCCAGATCATTGTGCTTTCCACCGGCGCGGATACACTTCTGTGTGTTGGCGGCACGACGCAGCCGGGCCATGGGGTGGGACGGGTCGATGGTGTTGAGGAAGATGGGTTTGAACTGGAGGGGACGAAGGGGAAGGTTGACAAGATATACACTTTAATTTTGGTTTAACCCATTTAGACCTGAGGCAGATTTTTTTTTTTTTTTTTAGATATATTTTTGGGTTTTTCTGCCTTTATTGGATAGAGTACAGTGGTGACAGGAAATGGGGAGAGAGAGATGGGGGGTGACACACAGCAAAGGTCGTCGGGATCGGGAGTCGAACCCGTGACACGCCGTCAGGCTGGCTTAGCGGCCTAGGTGCCCGGACCGCTACACTAGCCGCCCGGGTCACCTGATGTCTAAAAAATGCTAGGTTGTAACAAGGAGCTATAAAGTTACATTTAACTCACAATACAAGTGAAATGACTTTAGTAAACTGGGATATAAAGCAAAGTGAAAATAGGGTTCTTAACATCTTATTAGCATTGTAAATACATACCAATACAGCGTTTTTCCAAAGGGATTCTTTTTTTAAAGACCTCTACTTTTTGTAGTGTACATTTTTGTTTGGAATCTTGACCTTTTGATCACCAGCAGTGATCTTAAATCACTGGCAGCGAGACCTACATGTTTTTGCAGATGGCTGACCAACACTGCCTCTCCCATGCTGGAGAGATATTTTTAGGCAATTTATGCTTTATTTCACACGCTCAATGAAAATATGGTCTTTGCAACCTACCAACCACCCAGCGAAGTCCATTTCTTTGGTGCACTTTTTGCACAACATTTTAGTGTTTGACTTCGGGTCATGATTGAACCAGATTTTCGAGCCATAAGTAATTTTAGTTTTTTTTAAACCACTTTTTCCCAAATCTACTAGGCTAATGTTAGTACGGATGCTGACTCAGCAACAAACTAACCAGTGCATAACTTCACTATACCCATTTGTTAGGGAAAGAGATAGAGATTTTAGCCTAAGGACTGTATTTCATGCAAAACAAATGCTTGCAATGGATTCAGAATCATGAAAACCCCCTAGTTTGACCCGTCACATGACACATGACTGACCTGATTCATTCCAGCATTTGCAAAAAGCAGCGTGGGGTCGTCCAGCGGGATGGTCGCCGAGGAGTGGACATATTGGTGCTCATGGCGATGGAAGTAATTGATGAACTTCTTCCGGATTTGAGCTGCAGTCATCGATGCATCCATTCTGGATTAGCTGTCTAGACGGGAGCACGCACACGCACACATGATTACAAATTTAAGTGGACGATAAATTGTCAAATTGTACAACTTAAATATACAAAGAAATCACTGACTGACATATTGTTTCTTTTTTTTAAATGATAAAATAGCAGAAATAGTTGTTCTGCAAGCTTACAACACATCACAAAGTGGAAACCATTGACAATTATACAAACATAATTGCGATTATCTCAAATAATTGCGATTAGGTTATTATGTAATAATTGTGACAGGCCTACACACACACACACACACATCCTTCATTAAAGGATTTTTAATTAATCAGGAAGTGGTTCAAGGGCAGCAGGTGTTTTAATTATACAAATAAGCTACAGGTGCAATTATTATTTTTTGGATAGCTGATTTTGCTCCACAATTAAAGCACAAGGCAGAGTAAACAACATGCTAAAAGGCGAATACCGGAGGACGTAAAAAATTATATATCCCACTTTTATGTCAATCACGTTTGCACACAATGCACGCTGCCACCGAATATTTCGTCCGTTTAATGTTTTTCCGGATTTTATCTGTTTTCCGCAGCTGTCTGTCTAGTGGGGTCTTCTAGTGGGGTGCCGGTGACATTTTCGGATCCGCAAAACACAGAGAAAAAACACACCAGTGTGCATCATGGAACACAGAACGCGACCGAAAGTATAGCACATATTCGGAAACCAATAATTACCTCTATTGTCAAGCAAAAGGCCTTAAGGCCTAAGAGTCTTGAGACCCAACTACGACCAGTTAAACTAGCTTAAGAATTTTTGTCAGCTCTGTCCGACAGTTTTCCCTCAGGCTTTGACGCTAGTTTTATCATCATGACATGTCATAACCTGTTAGGGGGAAACAAAATACCCTCAACTACCCCAGACTAGCAAATCAGCTTCCAACTCAATTCATTCCATCTGATTGATGATCAGTGCCATTGACCTTATGCACACTGCTGCCATCTTGCCAGCTTCATAAAAATCCACTGTAGACATGTCAGAGATTAAAATAGGGTGCATTTTGCATCCCAAAAACCTATATCACTGCATGTTATGAGCTACTTCCTGTCCAGAAAGTCATTGCAGGTGATTTATTTTCCTAAGTGTTGGAGTTTGGAAGTGCTCGTTGAAGATCGCTCAACGGCCCATGCGTACCACCTGTTTTGAATGTGCACATAATGCAGGAGGCAGCAGGAGGTTGCTTGCTTGCTTTACTGATAATGAGTGCTTCCAAATTCTGACACTCTGCAAGGAATTTCTTGACAGGAAGTAGCTCATAACATGTCTACGGTGGATTTTTATGAAACAAATACTTTGCCTATAGCAAGTTAGCAACCACACCAATAATAAAATGTGTTTTTAAAAGCCGCTAGCCTAGAACACAATCAATATTGTTGTTTTTATTTTGTCGTTACCTCTGTAAAGCCCCCCCCCATGTAAAGCGTCTTTGGGTACTCAGAAAAGCGCTATATAAGTTTGAGATTATATTATTATTAATATAATATATCCCAAGCAATAACTTCACTTGGCTTAGTCAATAACTAAACATTTTGGCTGTAGTAGTAGGTATTTTCTGTTTACATACAAGTGTTGATAAAAAAACAGTTTACAATGTACACATATACTGTATAGTGTATGTATGTCAGAGAGAATAAAGGAACAGTGTGTCACTGTCACAGTGATAATTAAAAGGCAGTGGCCACCTATTCCCAGTGGTGGCATGGTTGGAAATCTAGATGTCACATTGGAAACCCCAGAGCTGATGCCACTGAGCTCGCTGGAGACAGCAAGCCGGGATGTAAACAGCCCCTGTCCCACTCCTGACTACCACCCACCCTGATAGCAACCACAGCACACAGGTGTTAAGACAGACAGACAGACAGGGTGAGACGGCGACGTTCCAAGTCCACCATACCACCCAGATAAGGGGAAATTCACCCTATCGTAAAACGCACGTTATTACCGTTTTCAGCAGTGGTGTAAAGTAGTAGTAGTTTCAATTTTCAGTACTTTTACTTCTACTCCACTACCTCTCTCTCAGAGGCAAATATTGTACTTTTACTCCACTACAAACTTTAGTTACTAGTTACTTTGTAGATCTTGATTATTATTACAAAACACACATTAACCACTTCAGCCCTACATACATTTTGGCTATTTGAAAATAGACGATCTACAAGCTCACAATCAGCTATTTTCAAAATATTGTTGTATATGTTATACATTTGAAAACTTGGGAAATGGGACCTTCTGCATAAAGGGCACACTTTCTACTTTTGGTACTTTAAGTACATTTTGATACCAATACTTTTGTACTTTTTACTCCAGTGCATTTTGAATTCCAGACTTTTTTTCTTATATTTTTTTCTTATATTGCAGTATTGATACTTTTACTTGAGTAAAGAATGCGAGTGCTTCTTACAGTGCTTCTGGTTTTCAGGACCCCATACCCCAATTATGACAGCTGGGTAGCCTAGACTACTCACTGTATGTCATCGTCTGGTCTAGTGTCAGTCACCTTTGACTGTGAAAGCTTTCATCTTTATATCTTGACTTTATGAACATGGGATGGTGTGGAGTAGTAGTAGCCCTGGTCCAGTGCTTACAGCGAGTCTGTAAGCACTGGACCAGGGCTAGAGTAGTAGCTGTCATGTCAATTTCCACCTTTTCAACTCTGCCAACAACTAAACAGTACACAATCGTATTGTAGTAAACGGTTTATATGGGTATTATTATTATTATTATTATTATTATTATATTATTATGTAATGTCACTTAGGAATCGACCTACCGCAAATGAAATCACTGAGATGTATTATGAAATTATAAATAAATTACATCTTCAAACAGGCATATTGTCTACAGTACACTACTGACAACAAGACCGATTGTGATTTTAAAATTGCTATTGTGATGAAGTGGCATATTGGTTTATGTGAGCTAGCAGCACACGTAGGCTAACGACCGTTAGCCCGGTGTTTCTGCTTCAGGGGAGATACATTTGAGCATATTGCTCAAAGCACCGCCTCTGCCCAGCAGTAAGATAAACTCTTATTCGACCCAATGGCACTCTAACAAATAATAATACTCACAGAAGTTACAGAATGTTGCAGAATGGTTCAGTCACTGCTGTGCTGGCACTGCTTCACACACACACAGTGCTTACTCCACGCTGCTGCAATGACAGGGGAAGCGCTTCAGACAGAGAGGGCGGGCTCAGACTATAGTCATCGACTATTGGTCTTCCAGTACCGGCACGGCACTCGATGGCCACCCTGATTGGTTCAAACCTACTGTCGATCTAAGCTACGCCCCGCCAGTGCACCGTGTTGTGGCTGATGCAATGAAAAAGAAAGCCCATGACAATGTATGTATTTGTGTTTTTGACTCCTTGATACGAGAATGAGTCAGATGATGATGAATGGATTTACTAATTAAAGTTTAACAGCAGAAAATCCAACATTCAATGCAAAAAAAGAAAAAGAATAAAGGGGAAACAAATAAAATAAATAAGTGAAGTCTGGTCTGTAACAAGGACATCTTATGTTTGCTTTTGTCCTCTGAGGTAGTTGCATCAGCAAGTTGGACGGTGGACCCTCTTGTAAACAAGTGTAATGCTTAATTGTCTTTGTATTGAGTTTGTGCTTGAAATGTACTGTAATTCTGCAAACTGTTAATACATATTTCAATCAATCAATCAATCAATCAAAGTTCGTTTTGGTCAGAGAGGCAAAAAATATATAAAATATTTGAGGTCGATGCATATGGAAGTAATAATAGGTATGCTGACAGGTCAGTGGTCAGTAATACTGACCTGACGAAGATCTGTCAAGATCGAAACGTTGTTATTTATTCAATAAAGTAATTATTTACCAAAATAATGGTGTGCGGGCCCTACCTCCTTCCATAATTGCCTTATTGGCCAATGGCCCTGCACCCACTGTCGAGGTGCGTGTAAATAGGTAGGACTATGCTCTGACTCTGACTCTGACTGTACCATAGATCGGTGCTTTCTGCCTTTCATCATTCAGATATTAGGCTACATTCTGAATATTATGTTGGCATGCATGTGAACCTGTTAGCGGCTAGCCTATATGCATTTCCTTTATGCAACTCTCTGTTATAACAGGATTCTCTGACTGGTAATATTTCCATAGTGTTGTACCTAGTTTTATTGAATTTAGACCCACAAAATGGGCGGTGCAAGGCTCAGCAAAGTTCATAAACATTAAAATATCTAAAAAATGATACCAGCAAAAATTATAAAATGTACAGCACAATATATATAACTAGATAAAGTGCCCCTCGGGGCACAGGTCTCCACCAGGGCAGGTCATGTTGTGGCCTCCTAGTGGCGCTATAATAGGCCAATGTGAAAAGGCTGCCATTTCTTCTTACTTGGATGGGAATTGGATGATTTGAGGTATTTTGTTCCAAAAATGTGTTTTGCAAAAATCCACCTGTTGGTGGCGTTTCATGATTTGAGGCTGTTTGTTCAAAACGGGCCAATCTATCTATTAAAGAAAGTTTGAATATCATTATTGCGTGCTGTGTATAGGCTACTATTATTACTGATATCATTCTATGTTGGTGAGGAAATGTCCCTATGGAAATGTAATAAAATACATCATACTGTATGTTTTGTAGGCCTTTTGTAGGGGTATCTGCATATTTCTAAAGTAGCAATTTAAGGAATTTTAACTAAGACATTTTTTAAATAAAACTATACTATACTAACTATACTATAAAAGTCAAACATTGGCCAAATTGTCAAATATCTAAGACATATATCTTTTACATGTTCAAAATGATCAAATTAGATTACTTTTCATGATGCTGCTGTAAACTCTGCTGGCCAGTTGTTCTGACTTCATTTGTTTTATTCGTAAAAAACATTTTACAGGCATAACCCCCACCCCTACTGTTTACCTCTCAGGAAACAAACTATATGTGCGCTATAGACATAACATTTCTCTTTTGGATCATGAGAAAGAGTGGGAATCATTGCTTCAGTCAGACCACACGTTAAGTTATACATTTCCATACTACACCTAAGGGGATAAAAAAGTGTTGTCATTCATTAAAATTAACATTTTTAAATTAAAGCAGTTCACAGGCATTTGCACATAATTACAACTAGAGATTTCTATTAATCACATTTTCATCTTCTATAATTTATAACTTGCAGCTACATAAAATAACCAATAATTCATATCAAAATCATTGCATTCTTAGTGAATACATTAAAGTACAAAACTCTACAACCTCTACAACGTTGTGACCTTTTGGATCTTAACTGGTTCATCTAAATACATGTTTCAATGGAGAGCTCATTTAGTATATTAGTCTGTAGTTCTTTTTTTATATATATTTTAATTTGCACATACTTTACAAAAGACATACTTTACAAAACTGACCAACAGATAAAACAAATAAAACAAAAAACAGTGGGACGGGGGACGAGGGGGTTCCTCCAGTTCATCTACGCCATCATCCATGCCATACCATAAAAAAACAAAACAAAAAGAAAAGAAAGCAAAAAGGAAAGAAAACCAAGACAGCCACAGTATTGCACATGCAATTCACATGTAGACATAATTAGTCTGTAGTTCTAATTAACACATGTACAATAGTTTCTTGTTTTTCATTGAAATGACAGTTGAATTGAACTTTTAATATACACATTTGTTATAATTGAAAACAGACTGCGGGTTAAATTAGTCTAATCTGTGTGATTGATGGGAGAGATAATCAGAGGAGCAGAGTTTTTACCACCATCAATGGGATTAGGATTAACAATTGGATAGAGTTTCTCAGTGAAGGTGCAGTCAGTGAAAGAGTAGAGATGAACTCTGGCCTCCACATCATAAAAGGAGACCAGACCCTCCTCATAATCCACAAACACTCCTACTGTCTGGACCTTCTGTTTTACAGGGAGAGCCTTGTAATAATTTCCATTAATAAACCCTATAGTCCAGAAACCCTGGTTGGGACTCAGTATGACTTGTTTCCTATTGATTGACTCCCTGGCCACTCCTATAGCCCAACTAGTCTTCCCTTTAACCTGAACCTCATAGTAAAACCTTCCTGACGAGAAGCTTTGTTTTCCTAAGACACGTGTACATTCTGAGAATATCTTTGTGTTGTTTGGGAGATTCTTCATTACGGTTCCACAACCAACTTGTTTTCCATCCTCAGACAGTATAAGGTAGGGAGATGCTGTATCAGGGTCCAAAGTCACATCTACTGCATATTGTTGGATCCTCCTCAGCTCTGCATCACGTAGCTTCTTCTCCATCTCTTGACTGAGTGTCTTCAAAGCGGTCCTCACAGTCTCCACATATGAAGACTTATGGACATTGACCTGGGTGGGTGGAGGGGTGTTGGTGGATGGGAAGTTCTGGAGGAAATGAAGGTGATCTTCAGTGTGTGAGAGCTGCTTCAGCTCAGAGCTTCTCTTCTTTAACTCAGTGATTTCTTGTTGCAGATCTTTGATGAATCCTTCGGCTTGTTTCTCTGTTGTTTTCTGCTTCTCTTCAATCTCATCAATGAGCTCAGCCTGGCTTCTCTGAATACAGCTGATCAGAGCAGTGAAGACCTGAACACTGTATGCCATCTCTCTGTCTGCATCTTTCTTACTGAGTTCTACTGAGTGTGTGACCTCCTGAATCTTCTCTCGTCTCTCCTGGATCATCTGCTGAACTTCAGCCTCTGTCTTTCCCAGCTCAGCCTTCTTTCCGTCATATGCCTCTTCCAGAGATACAATTTTATGTAGCTTGTGGTCTGACTTTGTGCAGATCTGACAAACACACATGTGGTCGGTCTTACAGAACAGCTCCAGAGGTTTGTCATGTTCCTTACAAATAAAATCTTCCAGGTTCTTTACAGGTTTGATTAGTTTGTGTCGTTTTAACGGTGTGACTCTCTGATGAGGCTCCAGGTGAGTCTCACAGTAGGAGGTCAGACACACCAGGCAGGATTTAAAGGCTTTGAGCTTGGTCTCAGTACAGACGTCACAGGATACTTCATCTGGTTCAGCAGGGTCTTGGTTTGTGATGGAGGTTTTGTTCAGCTGCTTGGATTTCCTGAACTGATCAGCCATCTCAGAAATGAAAGTGTTGACAAGGATGTCTGGTCTCGTACAGAAGATTGTTTGACATAGTGGACACAGACACACATCATTACTGTCCCAGTAATGTGTGATGCATGTGTTGCAGTAGCTGTGTCCACATGGAGTGCTGACTGGATCAGTGAACACATCCAGACAGATGGAACACAGGAACTGCTCTTCAGACAGAAGAACGCTGACAGAAGCCATGTTTACACCCTGAAAGGAAAAAAAAAAATAACTTCTCACAGCTGAATAGTTATGAATCAGATCGGCAACGGGAGTCGAACACTCTAATGTTGACGATATACCTCAGGCTGTACTTCCTGGAAACCATACAAATATTAAACAGGGGAATTTAAAGGAATACGTAAATATGAGAAGTCTGGATACAGTTACAACACAATTCTCAGTTACTGAATCATTAAGTCCTTATCTGTTGTACTCACCTTTTCACTACAGTATGTTCATAAAAGTCGTGTTCAGTCAGTGTTTGTAGAGTGTATGCTGCCTCCGAACTAGTTTCCCTGTTTAACTTTCATTTCACTAGATTTGCGTCACATGAGAAACCACTCCCTGTGCTGTAGTTGTTAACCCTTCACATCCTCCATTCTTCTCTGTCTTGCATCTCTTTCTCATTCCATTCAAGTCCTGCTCCACCTGGCCTACAGGGCACTGCTGCTCCATGCATTAGTTTCCTGTAGGCAATGTGTAACTAATCAGTTAATGTTATACACCTCAGAAATGGCCGCGGCCCGGGCACCCCTCTGTGGATTTGTGTCCCTGGTTCCCTTCCCTGATTGCCCAGCCTGAGTGGACTCACCTGTGGGTGCCAGCTGAGCCTGGTCTAATCAGCTGAAGGATAGCCTGCTGGTGAATGATTCCTGTCATTTTGGTAGGAGGGGCTGAAACCGGACAGTATACATTACCTTAATTTGTTACATACCGTTATGGAATTATAAACACAAGCACTTCTGTAGATATTAACAGAACTGCAGTGAAGAAAACACAAGGCAGAGTTTCAAATAATTTACATTTTAAAACATCCATGTCTGAGTCAGAGTCAGACACAACTAGAAAAAGTGCCCTTCTGGGCACAGGTCTCCACCAGGAGGATAGGAGTGTGTGTGATGTTTGGCAAAAATGTTTAGGAGTAATATAAACATGTTTTTTTGTTTGTTTGTTTTTTGCAACAATTTTCTTCATTTTGTTGAGGAAATGCAGAGCCAGATCACTCATAGAATCTCTGAGGATAGAATTGTGGATGAGCAGGATTTTGAACGAAACGGGCCACTCCTGAAAACTTTAGAAGGCAATCAGTGTAGAATCTGATAAATCCAACAGACTCGTCTTGATCACATGACTACAGAGATCATGTGTACCGATTTGCGTGAGATTTGGATGAAATCTGTGCGACTAACATAAGCAATGTGTTTAGCAGAAATCGGCCTCATGGTGGCGCTATAACCGGCAGATGTGGAGGGATGCAGGGACAATGTTTTTCCATGGCCTCTAGGGAGTGCGCATACATAAGTTGTATACAGATTGATGCAGTTATAGCTAAAAACAGGAATTGGCCTGTTATAGCGCCACCATGAGGCTGATTTGGAAAAGAATGAGTGGCATGTCGTCCTCGGCCTAGTGGAAATGTGCGTGTATAATTTCACGGAAATTGCACACTGTGTTTGTGATTTGTGGCATTTTGTTCGAAACGGACCAATCATGTGAGCTTTGGAAGCCAATATTAGCCAATCAGGATGGAAGATGGGAAATTGTGCAGATCTGTGTTGATCACATGACTATGGAGATAGTGTATACCGAATTGTGTGATGTATGGATAAAATGTGTACGAGTAATCTACAGAAATGTGCCTAAATCGGCCTCATGGTGGCGCTATAACAGGCCGTTGAGGAATATTTGGGGCAGAGGTTCATCGTTGGCATCCATGGAGTGTGTGTGCAAAGTTTGGCATGGATCGGGCCAACGGTACCAGAGATTAGCTGATAACGGACGGACGGAAGGACGGAAGGAAGGACACACACACACACACACACGGACGGAGTGCAAAACATACTCTCTCCCCATGCCTTCGGCCTGGTGGAGACAGAAATCCAGAATGACACCAATTGTATTCATGGTCTAAGTCGACCTGAGGGCTGTGGCACCCTCTTCTGGACAGTTAGTACTTAGTTTCAAGAAAGCCTGTTCTGAGATAGCAGCACATATCATGCATGATCAGGGGTGGGCAACTTTGAAGATGGAGAGTGCCACTATATTTCCACGCTCAATCCAGACTCCAGAGGGCCATATTGCATAATTCTGTCATAGCAAATAATAGGCGATCTACAAGCTCAAAACGCTTTGCAGTGCAACGCATTTTGAGCTTGTAGATCAGCTATTTTTGCTATAGCCTATGTTAATTCAAATCCAGATTTGTTTTCCTATTTTTGAATCCTGAAAAGTAACCTTTTTATTTGCAAATACATTGGACATAAAAAAAAGACAATACAAATTGTAATACTAGGCTAAGTTACATATATAGACTGAAGTAATTAAAGCGGGTCATGTTTGCATGTTTGCAATAATAAATGAGTATTCTGATATTAACTTGCAGGCAACTGTTGCCTGCACCCAAGGGATGGTGGGGGCTGCATGTGGCCCCCAGGCCGCCAATTGCCCATGTCCAGGATTATGTTGACATAATGGTTGATGTGAACAGGGCGGACAGTTTCTTCATGCCAAGGTAAATTAAATTATTAAAATAAAATTAGGACATATGTGAAATTACAGTCCAGTACAGTGTCCTAATTTCTAATGTTCAGGCAGGGTATGTTGTTTGAAGGGTAGTGCAGTCACTGCAGTGCAGTTTATGGGTGTAGTAGTTGGCCTAGTTGGAGTTGGACGGTCTGATCTGATGCTCCTAAAGCCTCCCATAGGCCTATAGTTAGGTAAAGTTAGCTTAAGTTGTGGCAAATCTGCAAAAAAAATTGCTTACCACTAGCTTTCTTCACAGATGTGTTCATAAAGGTGTCTACTATCACAGAAAAAATTGTTCCAATAGTACAGCGGCTTATACCCCAATACAAGAGGTATTGTGCACTTTTTCAAAAAAGCATGAAACTTCTACCATAGTTAGATGATATCATGAGGTGTATTTTCAGATGTGGAGTCAAGTCAGATTTGACCCCTGAGGCCCGGTAGAGCATAATATGTGACCAATACCCATAACATCCTATATAAGGCAAAAAAGTCCAAATTTCATCATTCTTTAAGTAGCATGTGACATATGAAACTAGGGTGTTTGCATGATTCTGAATCCATTCCAAGCATTAGTTTTGCAAAAAAAACACTCATTGGGCTTAAAACGGCCATGCCCACTTGCCCAAATGTGCTGGCATCATCAATTTGTGATGACGGCATTGGCCGTTTTTAGCCCAATGAGTGTTTTTTTGCAAAACTAATGCTTGGAATGGATTCAGCATCATGAAATCACCCTAGTTTCATATGTCACATGCTACTTAAAGAATGATGAAATTTGGACTTTTTTGCCTTATATAGGATGTTATGGGTATTGGTCACATATTATGCTCTACCGGGCCTCAGGGGTCAAATCTGACTTGACTCCACATCTGAAAATACACCTCATGGTATCATCTAACTATGGTAAAAGTTTCATGCTTTTTTGAAAAAGTGCACAATTTTTTGGTAATCCGCTGTACTACAACCCAACTCCCTTGGGAAACTTTGTGACAGCTGCTGAAAGTTGGGGTACCATTATCAACCAATATAAGGCAAAGAATTCCAAATTTCACTATACTTTAAGTAGCATGTGTGTAAATAAGTCCGTTTGGATGAGGGCTAGGTGAGTAGTTACATAGGGAAGTGGGTAACATATTCTTTTGTTCTATATATCTTTTGTTCTATTGTGTGTAATTATTAGACATAATGGACATAATTTCTATAGATTTCTATACATGCTTTGTGTGCTGTTGTCTATAGTATGTACAAAAGAAATCTATTCAGACTCATGTATAAACAAGACTCTTTAGAAAAAGGGGCTTCCTTTTGTGTGTATTTGTGTGGTTGTTGTACACTGTTCACTGTGCATGTTTTTATGGTGTACACTTTCTGTTAATGTGTGACCGTGTCCTGCAGAGAGTGGGATGCTAGAACCGTCTCATGCCTTTTTGTCTCTATTGACAAAAGGCACTCATTAGGATGTCATTGAATTGTAATGTCTGTCTGGCTGAGTGAGTGAGTGAGTGAGTGATCCTTTGGAAAGAGGGGCTTTTCTTTTGTGTTATTATTGTGTACACTTTCTGTTAAAGTGTAACCATGGCATGCCTTTTTTGGCTCTATTGACAAAAGCAACTCATTTGGACTTGTGACGACTCAAAGCCCATTGAATGGTAATGTCTGTCTGGCTGAGTGAGTGAGTGAGTGTGCGTGCGTGCGTGCATTAATTGCATGGACTGTTCCCCATGGATTCAGTCTGTCTGTCTGTGTGTGAGAGATGTAAAGGAGCCATAAGCCTTTGGAAGTAGGGTCTTTCTTTTGTGTTATTAGCAATAATACCCAAGTACAGGTTTTTGTGTTCACTTTCTGTTACACTTTAACAGTCCCGTGCCTTTTTGTCTCTATTGACAAAAAAGCCACTCATTTGGACTTGTGACGACGCAAAGCCATTTAATTGTAATGGATAGGTCTGGCTGACTGAGTGTGCGTGCTTGCGTGCATGCATTAATTGTAAGGACTGATCCCACTTTACGGCTCAGTCTGTTTGTCTGTCTCTCTCATGAAACCTTTGGGTACTGTGTGTGAGAGATGTAAAGGCCAATCTATAGAAAAAGGGGGCTTTCATTGTAATTCATGAACAAAAGCCTTTTGTTATGGATTGGTGACTGCTTAGAACTAATGGACCCTAAATGTGTTAGATCTCTCTCTCTCTCTCTCTGTGAGCATGTGTTGCGTGCGTGCATGCATGTTTTAGGGTGGTTGGTTTATCCAGTAACTTTAGAAATATAATATATATAATATAATATTATATATTTATTCCATGGTTAGGCAACAGTGTTAAAACGGTGTTCACCCCATAACTCTGAGACATCCTGTGACATAACAGCTGTAACTAAAGTACTAAAAGTAAAACATTTTCGTAAAATACATGCCGGTATAGGGCATGCATGTTTAAAAGTATAATTGACATGATTATGGGCATGTCTTTTAGACCACTAGATTTAGTTAAACAGAACTGTCAAACATTCATGTTTTGACAGACTGCAAATAATTACAGTAACTGATGGTCTGCTAACATTTACACATTTTAACCAAATACATGCGTACATACATTTACACATTTTAACCAAATACATGCATACATGCGTACGTACATACATACGTGCATACGTACATACATACATGCATACATACACGTGTATGCTATTATTATGCTTTTTGCTTGATTTTATATGACTGGACATGACTATATTCTATACCAAGCACCAACATGATGTTTGTTACATTTATTCAGTACATAAGTCTAACCATTAATCACTGATACCATTTTTTATTGTGTTTTAAAGTTACTAACGTATGTAGAAGTATGAAGAAAATGTGTTAGACACACTTTTAAAAATTATACGAAAGTATCAGATCTACAATCTCCCATTGCATCACAATTCACTGCCATTGTTTTATAGAATGCAATGGCAAATTATATTGAATACACACCATACAATTGCAACACCTAGGTCATTCTGCATTATGATGTATTCTACAGCAATAAGCATGAGCAGAGACCTCTAGTTCTCTAGTTTCTCAGCGACTTGCAAGAGTCACCGAGTCAAGTTTTTAAAACTGTAGTGTTTATGATAAGTTTATGATATAAATATGCTCACGTAAACAAGTTGAATCAGCATACAACTTGAATCATTATACAACTTGTAGTAGTTATCTTGTATGCTCTAATTAGCATCTTATGATGTATAACATCAGTTATGTTTTATCTAACACATTTTGTAAGCCTATGCATACATGCAAATCTACAGTATCATACATATTTTATTCTTACATGTCCCCCGTAGTCCATACTCATACTCCATACACCATACAAACTTAGCTGTAACATTATTCCATGTCTTAATATCTGACAATGTTCATTTCAAATTAAATTAATTTGAAAAATCTATATCCATTATGACAAACCATTAGTATATATATATTTAGGCTATTGTATGATCTGTCAGTGGTCAGGGATGGATTAACCCAAGCATTATATGTGAACGGTGTGCAACAGGTCCTACAGTAATTAGGCAACTACTGCTAGAAAAGCCATATGCTAGATATGTTCTCACAATGATTAGTGTTATGATTAGGCCTAATGATCCAATCCTTGTAGGTAGATCGGTAGCGAGACAAGTTTTATGCCTCCTGGTAAAAGTTATACTCCCATTGTAAAGAAACTGTGATACGCACACATGCTATGGTAGAATATCAGCATGTGAATGCTCTTGCATAAGATGGTTAATTACTAAACTAGTGTTTTTTCTAGGACATTACAGTAGACCTAACTAATTTCACTTGTAGAAATTCATGAAGAATAAGCCTATAGCCTTTTACTAAAGAACAGGCAATATTTTGAAATAAGGCCTCATTATGTCCATGGCAAGGCATATGACTCAACAAGTTACATTTAGACAGTTTATGCTCAACATTATGATATTGTGTCATAGGCACAGTAGGCATGGTGAATATTACCGGTTGTCTGTATCGTTGAACAGAGGTATTATACCTGCAAGTATAGCATGACTACCAGTTATTCAATGCAACCTATTTTTTCCTCTAACTATAGTGTTTTTTAGATGGATGCTAGTCCACATCCATGAACCTCTGCAACAAATTAACTCACAATACCAACTACAAAACCATTAAAAACATCTATACCATACACCCTACATTACGAGAATGCAAAACATGAAACAAAAACATGCAAATACAGAACAGAATGTTCTGTTACAGCCATTGTAATATCAAAAGAAATTGATACAGATCCTATACATATCCTAGAAAAAACAAAACTATACCTGCAATCAACACAATGGACCAATACCAGATCACCGAAACATAAGTTCATCACAAATGTATAGTGACACCTATAGTATCATCAATAAGGCACTAAAATCAACACCACACAAAACAACACAACACCGCAAAATCAAACGTAACATGAAACATGCATAGTTCAACAACAACTCTTAAGCCAATGCCTCCAATACACATCCATTATCAAAAGGCATCGTTATCAAAAACGTAATATTTTGAATAGTATGATATAGGCTGCAAAGGCAGCAATATGTATGAATATATATATATGTATTATAGCATAGACTACATGTCTATACATACTACAATCATATAATACACAAAAACAACTATTGCATATTATTCAGAACCAATACACACCACTACCCAACAGCATAAACACTGTACATCACCAATCAATAATAGCTGAACATCTACACATCATTATGACTAATGAAGTGCTCAATATACTAGTTCAACACAGCTTAATAACAAAGTATGTAAATATCTGAATACTTTGCCTTGGCAACGTAACTGTATATGATTTCTCATATAAAACTCATTTGAAACGAATTTACCGGACTATTTAATTTTAGGTGAACACATTATGGTGCTGAAGATAGATAGTAGTAGATATTGTTGGTTATAGGTAATGATGAATCATTATGTCCATAGGGGATGAAGAGGAGTAAGTAAGTAATAGGTAACGATGACTATAGGTTATATTGATTGCATGATATTTGATTGATTGACATTTGATAGTTAGATAGACTATAGTCTAGACTATAGGGGTATAAACTATGCTGCTATAGGCATACAAGGATGTATTTGCAGTATATTACAGTATATTTTCAATCCAAAAACTGTAGATAGGGTATGCACACAAAACACACTGTTTTGTGTTGACAATAACTATTGACAACAACAACCCAACATACTAGTATATATGCAATAGTATCAAGCATATATATATATATTTTTTTTTTAAATAAAATACTCTGTACTGTGTATGTGTAGAATAATAAGATATGCTTGAACGGTTCAACTACGTGCTAATATATATATATTTTTATAACCTCCTAGAAAAAACTGTATGGGGCATACAAAACACATTAACATCAGTATGTCTGATGGTGCAGTGTGTAAATGTAACAAAGACCATTATAACAGGTTATGTACACTATGCTTATATATATGGTAATATGGTTTTCCAAGAATTCAGAAACTACAGTTTAGAAAAACGTGTACACCTAAACCTGCACAAAAACCATATGGTATGAGTGACATCCTATAGTGTTTATCGTTTCAACGTTCAGATTATTGATATTCCATGCATTTGATGCATTACCTCGGGGTTCCTTGCTAACTGTAAATCGGTCAGAATTAAGAGTACACCATATTGTTCAAGATTGTTCAAAATACTATATGTATAATAATGAACAAATATTGATGCATGTTCAGATATAATCATGTACTAGTTATGTTGACTTAATTAGTTTAAGAATAGCGTTAAAGTGTCAGAGAATAGTTGTGCTGTAACTGTAATTGTAACTTTAAAACCATATGGATTATAATCATATGGATAATAAACTTAGGCTAAAGGATTACTTGGGGGCAAAAGCTGTCCACTTCAATTATTATTATTATGTATTATATATATAACCTGTAGGCTACTGTCTCTACATTTTCTGTAAGAATCCATGTAATGTACCATCTAGTAAAACTAGACTCATGTTTACACTCATGTTTACACTCATGTTTATGGGTTATATGTTATATGTTGTTCGTACATTCTTCTAGACACTTAAAACTACTATGAGTGTATGATAGTGTTGTTTGACAAGAAAGTATGTGCATGATCATTTAGTTTACGCAGATATGCTATGCATAACGACTGAATGTTACAATTATCCACCAATGGTGGTTGTTAGTTACAGAATATATCTAATATTGAAAAACATAGATATTTCAAATCCGTACACTACCGTACAATCCCTAACCCAGGCATATATTATCTACATCTAGACATCTACTATATGTCTACGCTACTCTATGACCCCATAAATGATTCTAAATGTTAGGACTACTTAAAGTAGTTTCATGTCCAGTGTATGCTACATGCTTAAATTATAAATAGTACACAATATTGTTCAAAATCATATATGTCTAATAATGAACAAATATTGATACATGTACATATAGAAACCTGCACTATTTAGCGATAACTTTGTTTGAAAATGCTGTTGCATCTTGAATTGTGACATTGTAAATGTACGTATGTAAACAATGAATTGAATAATCAATGAGAGGGTGTGGTGTTTGAGTCAGCTCCCTATTTAAAAGGGTGGTCACAGATCTGCAGTCCTGTAGAGAAAAGACATCTAACGTTATATGCAGCAGATAAGTTAGGAGATAATTCCTCAAGAAACAACTTTTTTTCTTACATTTTTATTCCTATAATCAACTTTGTCATGGAGCCTATGGGTAAAGCACGTACCCCTAATGAATCAGGGGAACACCAACCGTTATTGCCTACTGAAACAACCGATGGCAATAAACCTACGATACCTAGGTACAGATCATACAAACCTCTCAAAGTATGGGGGTATAATCCGCCAGAGGACAGCTTTGTCTATACCCCTGATTTCGAATTATATGAAGAGAGAGCGGAGGACGAGGTTATGACCAGTGAACTGTTAAGCATCCATATGCCAAGAATTGATGAGGAGGACCTGGTGGACTCTGATCTGGTGGACTTAATAATCGATACGGATGACGAGTATTCTGACCAGAGAGAGCCGTTAGATTTGACTACAAGCAAGAAAACTCCTGGACTTTCCGAAAATGCACAACTAACTACCCATCACAATCCCATCATCCCCAGCACCGAACTTTGAAACACAGAACTATTCCAAATCACTGCCATCCCCTGCAAACTCTGGTGATGAGGATGCAACACTCTAGCTGCATCCAAGGCCTGGATCTCGGAGTCTGCTTTACCTACAGTCAAAAATAACTGGTTGAAACCCAAATCTAGCGGGATGAAACCCAAAACTAACTGGATGAACAGAATGGATTACATTCTTCAGGTCCCCACATACGGAATGGGTCGCATGAATGTTAAAGATATAAAGATTGCATTAAAGTTATGGGATATCGAAAATGAGCAGAAAAACAGAGATTCACATGAAGGGACATAGGGAATAATAGATATTAATGTAATAGACTTAGTGTAAAAACTACTAAAAGTCATTGATTTGTAAAATAATGAGGTAATATTGAACTGTGTACTACATGATTTAATATGGATATCTGTGTCTATTAAATGTTTCTTGCTAAATAAAAAATATCAAATACTGTTTGTATAATGGTAAATGACTTATATGATATACTGTACTGTAAAAGTAGTACTGTAAAAGTAGTACTATACCATAATATTGAAAAACATAGATATTTCAAATCCGTACACTACCGTACAACCCTAACCCCAGGTATATATTATCTACATCTAGACATCTACTCTATGTATGCACACCATGTATGTAGTAAAAATGATAACAAAATATACATTTTTATGATTACATATTTATTATCATTACATATTCAATACTGAACACAGCATTCATTATTATTATTCATATGTATCATTGTCATGATGATCATGGATTAGCAGCCACCAAAGTAGCAGCTACTCTTCCTGGGGTCCACAACAAACAAGTGAAACAATACATACAGTGTAACACAACAATAACCGTATCATCATATTCAGCGTCTTCGTCCGTATCCCCAATACTGGTGGGATTCCACCATGATGGTGCCTCATACACAACCCGCCGAGGGTCCATCCACCAAGCTTTGTCTCCTCCACTTGAGCTGGATTCGCCCACTGAAAAAGTAGAGTCCTCCATGGTGAATGGTGATATCACAATTATACACAGAGTATAAGGTAGAGGTTGCGGAGTGAGCCTTTTTACCTATAGTGTAGTTGGGGTGGGCGTAGTAGTAGTTGCATATGTTGGTGTGTCATTTTCCAGGCTGTCATCAGGCATTGAGAATAGTGTAGCTCCCTCAGGTTTTGCGAGATCGATACCAGTATGCCTATTAGGTATATAATCACCGAATGAAAACCCTGTACGGCCTCTAGGTCTAGTACATGCGCTGCAATCCACACGCCTCTGTTTTACACGCGGACAATCCCCCGAATACCCTGAATCTATACGATTGAGGCATCTAATCCGTTCTTCCATCAAAGTTATCTTTCGGCTCTTTAGTTGCTTTGAAAAAAACAGTAGCTTCCCTTAACACATGTCTTAGAATCCCTAAGTCATCCAAACCAACGGCTAGTTGGATTGGAAAGTATTTTTCTTTCTCCATTATAGATTTAGGAATTTCAAAAAGAGTATGGCCTTGAGATTTGTATCTCACTAACAGCCATGTATTTGTCCTAGAACAGTCAACGATGAAGCCCTCATCATCACTACGCGCAGGTATTGTATCATCCACGCGCACCCTTCGAGATGGTTTGACATAGGTAGGGTTTAGCTTCTGCTCCAACTGCAGATAATTGCAGAAGTCCAAAATACCATTTACCAAACTCTCAAATTCTGATTCATAGACTCGTATGTATGGCAATCTGTCTTCAAAGATACTGTCCCCTGAGTCCAATGTATAGAGTTCAATATATGGATAATTCTTGAAATGAAAAAAAGACAACCGTATTTTCCGCCTGTCCGATAACGCCCAGACTTTTCTATCCTCTTCCTCGTAGCTCAATCCGGTAGAACACATCTTTTTCTTTATTTCTTTCTTTGGGGCAGCTCGTGCCTAGGCTTACTCACTCATGCTGGGGGCATGTCCCCGCAGTATTTAACAGCACGTCTCAGAGAGGCGGAGCCTTCTAAGAATAACTGCTTTGTTATTCATGGTTATTACCTTTGAGGTCATACTGGGTGATAGTATAAATCAGAATCAGTTCATCAGTATTGAATCAATGATAATGATAATAAATATGTAATCATAAAAATGTATATTTTGTTATCATTTTTACTACATACATGGTGTGCATACATAGAGTAGATGTCTAGATGTAGATAATATATACCTGGGGTTAGGGTTGTACGGTAGTGTACGGATTTGAAATATCTATGTTTTTCAATATTATGGTATAGTACTACTTTTACAGTACTACTTTTACAGTACAGTATATCATATAAGTCATTTACCATTATACAAACAGTATTTGATATTTTTTATTTAGCAAGAAACATTTAATAGACACAGATATCCATATTAAATCATGTAGTACACAGTTCAATATTACCTCATTATTTTACAAATCAATGACTTTTAGTAGTTTTTACACTAAGTCTATTACATTAATATCTATTATTCCCTATGTCCCTTCATGTGAATCTCTGTTTTTCTGCTCATTTTCGATATCCCATAACTTTAATGCAATCTTTATATCTTTAACATTCATGCGACCCATTCCGTATGTGGGGACCTGAAGAATGTAATCCATTCTGTTCATCCAGTTAGTTTTGGGTTTCATCCCGCTAGATTTGGGTTTCAACCAGTTATTTTTGACTGTAGGTAAAGCAGACTCCGAGATCCAGGCCTTGGATGCAGCTAGAGTGTTGCATCCTCATCACCAGAGTTTGCAGGGGATGGCAGTGATTTGGAATAGTTCTGTGTTTCAAAGTTCGGTGCTGGGGATGATGGGATTGTGATGGGTAGTTAGTTGTGCATTTTCGGAAAGTCCAGGAGTTTTCTTGCTTGTAGTCAAATCTAACGGCTCTCTCTGGTCAGAATACTCGTCATCCGTATCGATTATTAAGTCCACCAGATCAGAGTCCACCAGGTCCTCCTCATCAATTCTTGGCATATGGATGCTTAACAGTTCACTGGTCATAACCTCGTCCTCCGCTCTCTCTTCATATAATTCGAAATCAGGGGTATAGACAAAGCTGTCCTCTGGCGGATTATACCCCCATACTTTGAGAGGTTTGTATGATCTGTACCTAGGTATCGTAGGTTTATTGCCATCGGTTGTTTCAGTAGGCAATAACGGTTGGTGTTCCCCTGATTCATTAGGGGTACGTGCTTTACCCATAGGCTCCATGACAAAGTTGATTATAGGAATAAAAATGTAAGAAAAAAAGTTGTTTCTTGAGGAATTATCTCCTAACTTATCTGCTGCATATAACGTTAGATGTCTTTTCTCTACAGGACTGCAGATCTGTGACCACCCTTTTAAATAGGGAGCTGACTCAAACACCACACCCTCTCATTGATTATTCAATTCATTGTTTACATACGTACATTTACAATGTCACAATTCAAGATGCAACAGCATTTTCAAACAAAGTTATCGCTAAATAGTGCAGGTTTCTATATGTACATGTATCAATATTTGTTCATTATTAGACATATATGATTTTGAACAATATTGTGTACTATTTATAATTTAAGCATGTAGCATACACTGGACATGAAACTACTTTAAGTAGTCCTAACATTTAGAATCATTTATGGGGTCATAGAGTAGCGTAGACATATAGTAGATGTCTAGATGTAGATAATATATGCCTGGGTTAGGGATTGTACGGTAGTGTACGGATTTGAAATATCTATGTTTTTCAATATTAGATATATTCTGTAACTAACAACCACCATTGGTGGATAATTGTAACATTCAGTCGTTATGCATAGCATATCTGCGTAAACTAAATGATCATGCACATACTTTCTTGTCAAACAACACTATCATACACTCATAGTAGTTTTAAGTGTCTAGAAGAATGTACGAACAACATATAACATATAACCCATAAACATGAGTGTAAACATGAGTGTAAACATGAGTCTAGTTTTACTAGATGGTACATTACATGGATTCTTACAGAAAATGTAGAGACAGTAGCCTACAGGTTATATATATAATACATAATAATAATAATTGAAGTGGACAGCTTTTGCCCCCAAGTAATCCTTTAGCCTAAGTTTATTATCCATATGATTATAATCCATATGGTTTTAAAGTTACAATTACAGTTACAGCCAGGCCTGGAATTTCATCCTTTTAGGGGCAAGGCCACTTGGCCTTTAGTGTGGTCAACTTTTTGAGGGCACAAGGCCAAGTGCCAGGGCATGAAGGCCATCAATTAAAACAATGATTTTAAGTCCCCGGTCATCATTATTTTAGCTTAAAGGTTAAGGATGATTACATTTTTTTTAATTTAAAGGCGAACATTGGTTCAGAATAGTTCTTCTTAAATAGGCTACATTCATTTGTATATCCCTATGTTTCTGTTCTGCCTTGTTTGTTTTTCTTCTGCTATAGTCACAACTGTGTGATATGTTCCTTGTTTTTAATTTTCTTCTATTGTTTATACTGTGCAAATTGTTCAGCACCTTCTAACTTTGTTTCAAAAGGTGCTTTATAAATAACATTTACTTAATTACTTAAGTAACTTTTGAATGAGGGCTTGGTTTAGAAAAGCCTATATTTTGTGCTAAAGTAATATATTGAATAACATATAAATGTAGATTTTAAGGCTAGACTGGCATATGGCATTGTGGGGCTGCAGGACTGAGGACTCTGGAGATAAGTCAAGTGTAAAAAGCATTTTGTACAATTGTGTGCTTATGAACATTTACCACGTTATGTCCGCATTGATACAGAAATGAATGATTATTAAGCGAGCGACGCGTGGTGTACAGTGAGCGCGCTCTGGTGCTTGGCTACTAGCGTTTGGCTAGCGATATTAGCCGTGTAGTGGCCAGCGTTGGCTGTTTAAACAATTTACTCTGTCAACTAACGTAGCAGACGATAGCGTGGTAAATGGTGGAGGAGTCCTGCAGTCTATGCTGTTGCGTGGTGTTGTTTTGTGAGTTTATATGTCCATGAAGACGAGTCACGTTGGTCTTAACACACGGGCTCTGTGTGATAATAATCCTGAAGCGCTGAGTGTCAGTGTGAGTGAGAGCTGTCAGTGCGTGTATGCGTGCATGGAGCGGAGGAGGAGGGAGGAGGCAAAGTAACGCAAAAGAATCAAACCACTTGGCAAATGGCAACACAACTAAAATAGCCTACAGACAATACAAGTCTGCGCGAGACGTTTGGGGAAGGTTACCGTAATGACTGGAAAATTGCGCAGAGGAAAAATGGTAAAATGAACTGCTGTGGGCGCCGGTCGGGGCACATGGGCACCGCGGCCACTGTGGCCGTCTGGGCATATACTTTTTCGAGGGGCACAAGGCCAAAGAGAGGGGCAACGACGGCCATGGCCGCCGTGGCCGCCGTGAAATTCCTGCCCTGGTTACAGCACAACTATTCTCTGACACTTTAACGCTATTCTTAAACTAATTAAGTCAACATAACTAGTACATGATTATATCTGAACATGCATCAATATTTGTTCATTATTATACATATAGTATTTTGAACAATCTTGAACAATATGGTGTACTCTTAATTCTGACCGATTTACAGTTAGCAAGGAACCCCGAGGTAATGCATCAAATGCATGGAATATCAATAATCTGAACGTTGAAACGATAAACACTATAGGATGTCACTCATACCATATGGTTTTTGTGCAGGTTTAGGTGTACACGTTTTTCTAAACTGTAGTTTCTGAATTCTTGGAAAACCATATTACCATATATATAAGCATAGTGTACATAACCTGTTATAATGGTCTTTGTTACATTTACACACTGCACCATCAGACATACTGATGTTAATGTGTTTTGTATGCCCCATACAGTTTTTTCTAGGAGGTTATAAAAATATATATATATTAGCACGTAGTTGAACCGTTCAAGCATATCTTATTATTCTACACATACACAGTACAGAGTATTTTATTTAAAAAAAATATATATATATATATGCTTGATACTATTGCATATATACTAGTATGTTGGGTTGTTGTTGTCAATAGTTATTGTCAACACAAAACAGTGTGTTTTGTGTGCATACCCTATCTACAGTTTTTGGATTGAAAATATACTGTAATATACTGCAAATACATCCTTGTATGCCTATAGCAGCATAGTTTATACCCCTATAGTCTAGACTATAGTCTATCTAACTATCAAATGTCAATCAATCAAATATCATGCAATCAATATAACCTATAGTCATCGTTACCTATTACTTACTTACTCCTCTTCATCCCCTATGGACATAATGATTCATCATTACCTATAACCAACAATATCTACTACTATCTATCTTCAGCACCATAATGTGTTCACCTAAAATTAAATAGTCCGGTAAATTCAAATGAGTTTTATATGAGAAATCATATACAGTTACGTTGCCAAGGCAAAGTATTCAGATATTTACATACTTTGTTATTAAGCTGTGTTGAACTAGTATATTGAGCACTTCATTAGTCATAATGATGTGTAGATGTTCAGCTATTATTGATTGGTGATGTACAGTGTTTATGCTGTTGGGTAGTGGTGTGTATTGGTTCTGAATAATATGCAATAGTTGTTTTTGTGTATTATATGATTGTAGTATGGACCTCTATGCTATAATACATATATATATATTCATACATATTGCTGCCTTTGCAGCCTATATCATACTATTCAAAATATTACGTTTTTGATAACGATGCCTTTTGATAATGGATGTGTATTGGAGGCATTGGCTTAAGAGTTGTTGTTGAACTATGCATGTTTCATGTTACGTTTGATTTTGCGGTGTTGTGTTGTTTTGTGTGGTGTTGATTTTAGTGCCTTATTGATGATACTATAGGTGTCACTATACATTTGTGATGAACTTATGTTTCGGTGATCTGGTATTGGTCCATTGTGTTGATTGCAGTTTTGTTTTTTCTAGGATATGTATAGGATCTGTATCAATTTCTTTTGATATTACAATGGCTGTAACAGAACATTCTGTTCTGTATTTGCATGTTTTTGTTTCATGTTTTGCATTCTCGTAATGTAGGGTGTATGGTATAGATGTTTTTAATGGTTTTGTAGTTGGTATTGTGAGTTAATTTGTTGCAGAGGTTCATGGATGTGGACTAGCATCCATCTAAAAAACACTATAGTTAGAGGAAAAAATAGGTTGCATTGAATAACTGGTAGTCATGCTATACTTGCAGGTATAATACCTCTGTTCAACGATACAGACAACCGGTAATATTCACCATGCCTACTGTGCCTATGACACAATATCATAATGTTGAGCATAAACTGTCTAAATGTAACTTGTTGAGTCATATGCCTTGCCATGGACATAATGAGGCCTTATTTCAAAATATTGCCTGTTCTTTAGTAAAAGGCTATAGGCTTATTCTTCATGAATTTCTACAAGTGAAATTAGTTAGGTCTACTGTAATGTCCTAGAAAAAACACTAGTTTAGTAATTAACCATCTTATGCAAGAGCATTCACATGCTGATATTCTACCATAGCATGTGTGCGTATCACAGTTTCTTTACAATGGGAGTATAACTTTTACCAGGAGGCATAAAACTTGTCTCGCTACCGATCTACCTACAAGGATTGGATCATTAGGCCTAATCATAACACTAATCATTGTGAGAACATATCTAGCATATGGCTTTTCTAGCAGTAGTTGCCTAATTACTGTAGGACCTGTTGCACACCGTTCACATATAATGCTTGGGTTAATCCATCCCTGACCACTGACAGATCATACAATAGCCTAAATATATATATACTAATGGTTTGTCATAATGGATATAGATTTTTCAAATTAATTTAATTTGAAATGAACATTGTCAGATATTAAGACATGGAATAATGTTACAGCTAAGTTTGTATGGTGTATGGAGTATGAGTATGGACTACGGGGGACATGTAAGAATAAAATATGTATGATACTGTAGATTTGCATGTATGCATAGGCTTACAAAATGTGTTAGATAAAACATAACTGATGTTATACATCATAAGATGCTAATTAGAGCATACAAGATAACTACTACAAGTTGTATAATGATTCAAGTTGTATGCTGATTCAACTTGTTTACGTGAGCATATTTATATCATAAACTTATCATAAACACTACAGTTTTAAAAACTTGACTCGGTGACTCTTGCAAGTCGCTGAGAAACTAGAGAACTAGAGGTCTCTGCTCATGCTTATTGCTGTAGAATACATCATAATGCAGAATGACCTAGGTGTTGCAATTGTATGGTGTGTATTCAATATAATTTGCCATTGCATTCTATAAAACAATGGCAGTGAATTGTGATGCAATGGGAGATTGTAGATCTGATACTTTCGTATAATTTTTAAAAGTGTGTCTAACACATTTTCTTCATACTTCTACATACGTTAGTAACTTTAAAACACAATAAAAAATGGTATCAGTGATTAATGGTTAGACTTATGTACTGAATAAATGTAACAAACATCATGTTGGTGCTTGGTATAGAATATAGTCATGTCCAGTCATATAAAATCAAGCAAAAAGCATAATAATAGCATACACGTGTATGTATGCATGTATGTATGTACGTATGCACGTATGTATGTACGTACGCATGTATGCATGTATTTGGTTAAAATGTGTAAATGTATGTACGCATGTATTTGGTTAAAATGTGTAAATGTTAGCAGACCATCAGTTACTGTAATTATTTGCAGTCTGTCAAAACATGAATGTTTGACAGTTCTGTTTAACTAAATCTAGTGGTCTAAAAGACATGCCCATAATCATGTCAATTATACTTTTAAACATGCATGCCCTATACCGGCATGTATTTTACGAAAATGTTTTACTTTTAGTACTTTAGTTACAGCTGTTATGTCACAGGATGTCTCAGAGTTATGGGGTGAACACCGTTTTAACACTGTTGCCTAACCATGGAATAAATATATAATATTATATTATATATATTATATTTCTAAAGTTACTGGATAAACCAACCACCCTAAAACATGCATGCACGCACGCAACACATGCTCACAGAGAGAGAGAGAGAGAGATCTAACACATTTAGGGTCCATTAGTTCTAAGCAGTCACCAATCCATAACAAAAGGCTTTTGTTCATGAATTACAATGAAAGCCCCCTTTTTCTATAGATTGGCCTTTACATCTCTCACACACAGTACCCAAAGGTTTCATGAGAGAGACAGACAAACAGACTGAGCCGTAAAGTGGGATCAGTCCTTACAATTAATGCATGCACGCAAGCACGCACACTCAGTCAGCCAGACCTATCCATTACAATTAAATGGCTTTGCGTCGTCACAAGTCCAAATGAGTGGCTTTTTTGTCAATAGAGACAAAAAGGCACGGGACTGTTAAAGTGTAACAGAAAGTGAACACAAAAACCTGTACTTGGGTATTATTGCTAATAACACAAAAGAAAGACCCTACTTCCAAAGGCTTATGGCTCCTTTACATCTCTCACACACAGACAGACAGACTGAATCCATGGGGAACAGTCCATGCAATTAATGCACGCACGCACGCACACTCACTCACTCAGCCAGACAGACATTACCATTCAATGGGCTTTGAGTCGTCACAAGTCCAAATGAGTTGCTTTTGTCAATAGAGCCAAAAAAGGCATGCCATGGTTACACTTTAACAGAAAGTGTACACAATAATAACACAAAAGAAAAGCCCCTCTTTCCAAAGGATCACTCACTCACTCACTCAGCCAGACAGACATTACAATTCAATGACATCCTAATGAGTGCCTTTTGTCAATAGAGACAAAAAGGCATGAGACGGTTCTAGCATCCCACTCTCTGCAGGACACGGTCACACATTAACAGAAAGTGTACACCATAAAAACATGCACAGTGAACAGTGTACAACAACCACACAAATACACACAAAAGGAAGCCCCTTTTTCTAAAGAGTCTTGTTTATACATGAGTCTGAATAGATTTCTTTTGTACATACTATAGACAACAGCACACAAAGCATGTATAGAAATCTATAGAAATTATGTCCATTATGTCTAATAATTACACACAATAGAACAAAAGATATATAGAACAAAAGAATATGTTACCCACTTCCCTATGTAACTGAAATGACACTCCAGAGATTTAGAAAATTTACTTTTATTCTTCTTTTGCAAGCTGTTCAAAAATAATGTTCAAAAATCATTCTTCCGAATAGGGTTTCACACAAAAGGTAGTTCACGAAAAAGGAAACAAAAAACTTACAGACCTCTAATCAAGCCTAAGTTTAAAGCTGAACCTTTCACTGAGGGTGTGTTTTAAACAACACGACAGTCTAGCTATACTCTGAGCTACTGACTGTTCTCTATAAGGGCAGAGCTATCCAGCATTGTGCCCTTCTCCTCCCTCTACTACCTGAAACTGGAACCCCTTCCCCACCCACAATCTGGGCTTTTCAATTGTTGGGTCAAACCAACAGTCTTGAGCTCTGGTTGAAGACTATAGTTTCACCAACCTCTCTAGCCAAAATAAACACAAAAGGAAACATTTCCACAAACCTTACAGACATCATAATCCACAAGGTAACTATATGTTTTAGCAAACAACTCTTCATTCATTATATAAAGTTACATACCGGTATACAAATACACACACACACCCCCATAAGTGGTAAATCCCAATTAGGTTCCTCCACCAGCATATAAAAGGATCCCCAGAATCAGCTGTGACTGTTTTGGATGATCAACCCAAAAACAGGGAGTAAGTTTGGTTGAGCAATGAGCTTTTTCTTTAAATCAATAAATATATATTTCAACTGAGTTTGTCCATTTGTAATGCATAAGGTGATTGTACTGAAACATAAAATACTGGGGGTACAAAGACATAAGTGGGAAAGTCAATCTGTCTTTACCACACATCCCCCCCTTTAAGACCTGTCCCTCACCATCCTTTATGGGACAGGAAATCGGCCACCATATTCTTTCCAGCACAGTGGTGTTGTAGATGCGTGGTCCGATGAAGTCTCCGCCCTCTGGATATCAGGAACCTCAGGAGAACCAGCCCTTCTGGAATGTTGCAGTACCCTGAGGTCAACAGGAGGGCCGCTGTAGTGTCTTCCGTTGACTGTGCTCCCAGCGACCTTCGCTCCAGTCGGTCCAGCTGGACTTTGTTGCTGTAGCTGGCCAAACTGGTGCTGGAGGTTTCGTAGCCGGAGCTCCTGTGTCTGCTGTTGGCGCTGCCTTTGTTCATCTCTGGTTGATTCTGGAGGAAGGCTTGGAAGGTTCTGTTCAGACTGTCCACCGTCTCTGGTGGTCCACCACCGGTGGTTCCTCCCTCCTCCTCTAGAATGGGTTCCTCTTCAACCTCGTCTGCAAACGAGGTCTGGTTGCCACCATCTTGACGTACTTTGGATCTGGTTGCCATGCCTGTTTCTGTCACCCTTGACTGCCACTCATCCCACCACTGCCACCATTTGTAAATAAGTCCGTTTGGATGAGGGCTAGGTGAACAGAAATGACACTCCAGAGATTTAGAAAATGTACTTTTATTCTTCTTTTGCAAGCTGTTCAAAAATAATGTTCAAAAATCATTCTTCCGAATAGGGTTTCACACAAAAGGTAGTTCACGAAAAAGGAAACAAAAAACTTACAGACCTCTAATCAAGCCTAAGTTTAAAGCTGAACCTTTCACTGAGGGTGTGTTTTAAACAACACGACAGTCTAGCTATACTCTGAGCTACTGACTGTTCTCTATAAGGGCAGAGCTATCCAGCATTGTGCCCTTCTCCTCCCTCTACTACCTGAAACTGGAACCCCTTCCCCACCCACAATCTGGGCTTTTCAATTGTTGGGTCAAACCAACAGTCTTGAGCTCTGGTTGAAGACTATAGTTTCACCAACCTCTCTAGCCAAAATAAACACAAAAGGAAACATTTCCCCAAACCTTACAGACATCATAATCCACAAGGTAACTATATGTTTTAGCAAACAACTCTTCATTCATTATATAAAGTTACATACCGGTATACAAATACACACACACACACCCCCATAAGTGGTAAATCCCAATTAGGTTCCTCCATCAGCATATAAAAGGATCCCCAGAATCAGCTGTGACTGTTTTGGATGATCAACCCAAAAACAGGGAGTAAGTTTGGTTGAGCAATGAGCTTTTTCTTTAAATCAATAAATATATATTTCAACTGAGTTTGTCCATTTGTAATGCATAAGGTGATTGTACTGAAACATAAAATACTGGGGGTACAAAGACATAAGTGGGAAAGTCAATCTGTCTTTACCACAATGTGACATGTCAAACTAGGGGGTTTTCATGATGCTGAATCCATTCCAAGCATTAGTTTTGCACGAAAAACACTCCTTGGGCTAAATTCGGCCATAGCCACTTGCCCAAATGTGCTGACCTCATCACATTTGTGATGATGACTATGGGCATTTTTAGGCAAAGGAGTGTCTTTTGTCTGACGTAATGAAATCACACCCGTATGAACTGGGTGACCATAGCAACCATGCTCATTTTTTTTCCGAACAGACAGACAGACAAACTAACAAAGCCAGTTGTAGGAGTGGTTTACACCACTCAAAAAAAATAATAAAGTATGCAAATAACTTAAACATTTTCCCTTTTAAATCAATGGATAAAAAAATAATATAGAACTATAGTGTATCATTTTTGGACGCCATAAGCTGTTTATTGATGCCAGTTGATGAGTTTCACAAGCCGGTTGACTGAGCCGGTGGTTAAAAAAAAATACAGGAAGCATAAACAATCATTTGTTTATTAGACTCTCTTGTTGTCTTACAGTCAGCGCTATATGGCGAGACAGATTCACCAACAATCTCAGGCGGGAACCTTCTTACTGCCCCCTCCTTTTCACACGCTGTTCTTAATGTCGATCCAAACATTTATTCACATAAATAAATACATCCAGACTATTAACTGTATCTCTACTGTACATCACATCTCATCACGTGCCACGGAGGGATGAGAGCAACAACTATTTCCCTGCTTTTGGGTTGCAAGAGCACTAATTAATGACATAGGCTGGATTGAAAATGTACATCATATTGGCCCTTCACAGTAGAAGAGACACTACTGGTTTACAGCAGCAGGTACTGTACATTACATATTGAGGGATCACAGGGTGCAGTACAGCGGTCGACTATTAGCTTCATTCAGACACACTTGACATCCATCACCTCTGTTGATGGTTCTCTCCAACGATACGCGACAAGAAGAACCACATCGGTCTCAGTTACCCCTTCAAGTAAACATACTCAACCAAGACAAGTAGCAGTGACTGTGACTACAATTCATTCATGTTTATGTCTTGTTCAAACCAGAATAATTGTTGGTAGGCCTACTACTAGGGATGGGCAATTCATCTGTCATCATCGGTGTCGACTGTCGACTGATGTTGGCCTTAAAATGCAGTATATCAGTTTTAGCCGATAATTAATTTTATTACCAGTAAGACGCCTGGGGGCGAGGTCGCGTGCACTGGCCATATATGGAGCGTGTCTTGAGTGTACAGGGTTTGATGAGATCAGATCAACATATGGAATGTCAGAACAGGTCAGCTCCATATATGGAGATCTAAGGGTGGCAGCGGTGGCAGTGTCTTGAGTGTACAGGGCGTGGCTACACAAATAACTTTGGGGCAGGCCCGTCTAGAGTTTAAATGGACAGGTATCAGTCAAAAGGGAGACATCGAAGAGGAAGGATGGATGGGGAAGGATCAGCATATGGAATGTCAAAACAGGTTCTGACATATACTAACATTGATGACATCAGGGATCTCCATATATGGGCTTAATTGCGACAGCAGGTCGCATTTAATATGATATGATCCCTAATTTACTATCATCCCTGATGATGTCATAGTGATGTCACGAGACCTGGGCACAATATATGGGGGCTTTCCCCATGTATGGGGATTTTACTATCATCCCTGATGATGCCATAGTGATGTCACGAGACCTGGGCACAATATATGGGGGCTTTCCCCATGTATGGGGATTTTACTATCATCCCTGATGATGCCATAGTGATGTCACGAGACCTGGGCACAATATATGGGGGCTTTCCCCATGTATGGGGATTTTACTATCATCCCTGATGATGCCATAGTGATGTCACGAGACCTGGGCACAATATATGGGGGCTTTCCCCATGTATGGGGATTTTACTATCATCCCTGATGATGCCATAGTGATGTCACGAGACCTGGGCACAATATATGGGGGCTTTCCCCATGTATGGGGATTTTACTATCATCCCTGATGATGCCATAGTGATGTCACGAGACCTGGGCACAATATATGGGGGCTTTCCCCATGTATGGGGATTTTACTATCATCCCTGATGATGTCACCTGTGTGACATCATGTGACCTAGGCACAATATATGACGTGACGTGACAAATTGAGTGACAAAATTGAGTGTGACATGTGACAAAAACGCAAGCTTTCATAGTTAACTGTGACCATCGAGCGCAATAATTTTTTCCAAAGGGTCAACACGTTGGCACATTTTCAAATGAAAATACTACATTCAAGCTGCTTATGTTGTACTACTGTATGTGCCAATATTTCAATAACGGTGCATCCTATAGTTTGGGAATAAATTCAGTGTTTTTATGCCTTTTTCAGAATGGGCAAAATTATATATATATAGTGTGTGTGTGTGTGTGTGTGTGTGTGTGTGTGTGTGTGTGTGTGTGTGTATGTGTGTGTGTCATATCGACATTGTCATATCGACATTGGTTTATATCGGTTATCGGCAATAACAATAACTATATCAGATATCAGCCAGAATTGTCATATCGCCCATCCCTAAGACTTACCAGCAATTTCTTTTCGCTAAACCAGAATAATTGTTGGATACCAAAGTGGATGGTATAGCATTTTCTCACAATTGGAATCTAAACCCAACTTATAAAGACTTTTAAAGACACTTTAAATAGTTACTGCTTCTCGTCTTTGTGGGGGAGACTCACACGTGCACAACAGATTGATGTATGCTTGTTGTATGAGATGTATAGCTGATGCAAGCTCGCAATGCATTTCCAATGGGAGTCACATGGTTTGACACAACATGTGTTGTATGAGGGGGTGGGGGGAAGTCGAGACACAGCCGAAAGCCATACAACACAAATGTTGTGTCAAACCATGTGACTCCCATTGGAAATGCATTGCGAGCTTGCATCAGCTATACATCTCATACAACAAGCATGCATCAATGTTGTATGCTAGATGTAAAGGTGTGAGTCGGGCCTTGCTTGTACAGCAGTGGTGGAAAGTAACTAAGTACATTTACTTAAGTACTGTACCTTTTGAGGCATTAGTACTTTGCTTGAGTATGTCAAATTCTCAGTACTTTTACTTCTACTCCACTATACATTTCAGAGGCAAATATTACAATTTTACTACACTACAATTATTTGACAACTTTAGTTACTTTGTAGATTTTGATTATTATTACAAAACATACATTAACCACTTCAGCCCTATATACATTTAGAACTGCTATTTTCAAATACATACATTTGAAAACTTGAAATTCTATATAATGATTCTATACAAATAACCTTTGTACTTTTACTCAAGTACATATTGAATTACGGACTTTTACTTGTAACAGAGTATTTCTATAGTGCCGTATTGATACTTTTACTTAAGTAAAACCTTTGAGTACTTCTTCCACCACTGTTGTACAGTACAGCATTAGCACCACTGAGACCTTCACCCAGTACTAACACCAATAGCACAAGATCTGTTTAAAAGAGCATACTGTAGTTCTGCCTGTACAGTTTGCATTAATGTGTGTATCCCTCCTCCAGATAACATTTAAGCCAGACACAGATCCCGTTAAAAGGCTCCGAACACTCATACAGGTGTTTTCCGTTAGGGCAGTGTGGTGGGGCGTGCACAAACTGTGTTTGATTGACAGGTCCCTCACAATCCTTATTAGTTTTGTTGCACCTCTAAGGGCAGGTCAATGTGCCTTATCATTCCCCCGAGGCTAGGCCATAGGTTCTTTTGTGACATCCTAAAATTGTCAGCGTATAGGTCCACCCAGGTTTAACCTGACTAAACTCAAGAGGTTGCGTCCCACTCACTTCCATTCTATGCGAGCGAAAGGGCAGAGTTTCCCGTTAAGGGAGCGCCCCACGTTGGCTCCACATGACGACCTGGCGGTTTGACACCTTGGCATGGCGTGGGCTACTCCCCTTCGGTGGTGCATGTGACTGTACCATGCTATAAGTGAACGAAAACACCCGTATCATTGTTCAGGGCCTTTGAATGCTTGATTTCAGTGCTCTGTTAAAGTGACAGCTTGGATCAGTCATCATCAGTGTAGATACCAGCAGCGGTATCGCTGGGCAAGGGTCAGTTCACTTCAAGTTCAAATGAAACATCTCATAACGGGAACGCAGGTTGCAGCCCCTCCCTCCTAGGGCCGTGGCGCTACACCCAATCAAAGGGCTCCATGGCCCAACGACACTTTATGTGTTCGTTCGCCCAGTGAATGAACGCGCGTGCGTTCAGCGCACCGCCGCGCACGATGTCACCGCCAGCACGATCGCCGCTGCTCCCCGACTGGATCTGCTATTTTTCGAGTCTCCTCCCACCGAGTGGTTAAGAAACTGTTGGACGACCAAAAACACTAGCGGGGGGTTCCTGTGACATCGGTGACCTATGAATACGCTTTCGACGGAAGCAACAGCTGTATCTATTTGAAATAGTCTTGCAGAGGGCCTAAATTCCATTGTTAATCCGGGCCTGGCCCCCAGCATGTGTCCTTGGCCATGGTGTGAAACCAGTTCACCTAAATTAAAAACAAACTTCTTTACACCTGTAAACCTGTGATTTGGCAATAAAGCTGCTTATGATTCAGAATCATCAACAACTTGGCAATGAGCTGGGGGCGGGACAAACCGAACACAGCAGAATGCGGTTTTGAAGATATAAGAGATATGATTGAATTTGAAGTGAACTGCCTCTAAGCAACAGTATCCCCCCCCCCACCCCCCACCCCGTTAAAAACAGTAAAACATTTACAGTAGATGACATTCACATCTCACCTGCTGCTGTCTCTCCACTGGTCTTTCTTCAGCAGTTTACAGTTCATAATGTTTTGGAACTAAAGGCGTTCTTCATGACGACACAATGGCATTCTTCCAATGACCTTCCAATGACCATCATACATTTCACGATTTTACACAAGCTAACATCATGTGTAATATTTGCTGGGGCAACACTCACACACGCACGCACACACACTGTATCTCTCTGTCTCACACATACATGCACGCACGCACGCACGCACACACGCACACATCTCCCCATCACTTAACACTCAGTACCATTATGATATACATAACTTGTTTTTACAGCTAGATTCTCTTACATACCTACAACTCTATCTACACACCTGGAGCACTACTGACCACACAAATGTCAAGCATGCTTTACGTTTGGCCTCTGGAGGGCGACATGGGTCCACAGACTGGTCTGTAACGCAGGTGCCTCCCACGCAAGCACCTCATTGGCTGTGGTTGTCTCTTCTGTTCGTCTACAACCTCTACTGTGAGCCAATAACAACTCAGCTCTGGGTAAAGTGCATTCTACAGTGTGACTGGGACGTCGCTATAAACCAGGGTTAGTGTGTGTGTGTGTGTGTGTGTGTGTGTGTGTGTGTGGGGGGGGGGTCTATTGAGATCCGTCCCATTGATTTCAGCGGGTGATAGAGATTGGCATGGCCCCTCAGTCCCGGGGCGTCGTCCTCTCTCCTGCTGGGAGGAGCCAGGTTTAAAGATGGAGAGAGGAGCCCCGGCTCACTGCCTGCCCTCTATAGGTCAGTCTGTCTGTGTAAGTGCAGTTTTCCCCTCTCCGATTTGCCGAAGTTGGGGCTTCAGGTGCCTGTCTTCTCATTGGCCAGCCAGCAGGGTACCTCTCCACACCTGTAGAATCCATTTTTATTTCAGTCAATAAATCACTCTCTACAGACCCCTCATTGGACCACATCACACAAGGGCTGTCAAATAAATAATTGAACAATTGTCGACTGAAAGAAATGTCCAATTGATTATACAAAATGTATACAGTGTATCAAATTAGTAGGTGTAGCTGACACCCGATGTTTTATTATGTCAAATTCACCAAAGCGAGCCATGCTGACGGCCTTTAAAGGGGAATACCACTCATTTTCAACATTTTACTATGTCATTAATATACCTCATTAACATAGTGAAACACATCTTGATGACATCATCAAGATGTGTTTCACCATGTTAATTTCTTTTTTTTTCAGACCTCCAGTTCTAGGAAACACAGAATGGGGGGACTTTTTTATTATTTCCACACAACAGCTCTAAGGTATATTAATGACATGGTAAAATGTTGAAAATGAGTAGAATTCCCCTTTAACACCGTTCAGTAGTGTGCACTGTGCAGACACTTCAGCCTCTCGTCGACCTAAATATGCCTAAAGACATTCCACGTTCATAACATGACTGAAAAACTTGTCACCCACGTTTTCAAGCAAAGGAAAGTGCTTATATTAATCTCTCTGGTGTGAATGCACATTAAGCGCTGGACAAACAAAACGGCATGAGGGGTTTTGTGGACAACTGTAAACGATTGCAGCATTTAACTGACTTAGTACTACTTCAATGTTTTCCGGCATGAAATAAATAGTAGTTCATGTGACCTACTTGCTCTTGACAATTATTGACAAACTTCTCATGGTTCTGACTTTACAGTACATGCACGCATTGTGCATAATAATTTCTGAGCTCAGTTGACGTTGTCATTCCCATGGAAACACATTTAACATGATGAATCATACTAATTTCTTTGTCTTTGCATGATTTTTTTGTAATTACTGAGTCATTCTATAAATTAAACTTAAGGCTTTTGTACCAAAGAATATTCTTGCAGACGAGTGAAGTAACCAAAGATGCATAACGTTGTCGAACCAAGGTTTCACCCTGCATTATTGTGGTTTGGATTTCTATGAAAGTTGCACCTTACACAGAAGCGTGTGGTTGAAACCAGCTCAGTGGCCTTGCGCCTTGCGGTTAGAGTGTCAGCCCTGAAAGTGGGAGGTCGGGGTTTGATCTCATCCCGGGTAAGTCATACCAAAGACTCGGGGTCCTAACAATGGGACCCAGTGCCTCCCTGCTTGGCACTAATCAAGGGTCGGATGGGGGTAAGTCTCTGCGACATACTAGTGTCATGTCAAGGGCATGTACTTGTACATCATGTCCAGGGGGTGTACTTAAGCAATATTAGTATATTAGTAATATTGCGACTGTACAACAGTTACCCTTAAAAAAACCATGTCAACTCAAATTCATTATAACTAAGAAAAAAGTATGATTTTTTAAATTATTTCTTTCCCATGTCCGTATATATACGTACCCCGACGCTAGGTGGCGTCATATCCCAGGTCTGTATATATACTCTATACGTCTATATAATGGTTGAGTCCAACCGCAGTGTTTAACATTGGTCCGGTTCCTAACGCCCCACCGTTCTAGCTATGGGATTGAAAATATAATCACGGTGTAAAGACGTTGAAAGGAGGATTTTCAAACCTCCATAAATTGGATTCCAGGAGAGCTGTCCTTGGTGGATCTTCTGCCATCCAAATTTCGGATTTAATTTGTGCCTTTGTACCGTGACGCTCCCGCCATGTAAAAGCTTCTGACCAAAGGTAAACAGTGTGTGCTTGTTCCAATGATACTAGAGTGTGTGTAGCGAGTGTGTGTGTGAGTGTTCGAGGCTACTACACAGTACACACCTGTCTCTTAGCGGTACTTTAGGCTGTGTGTTGAGTGTTCGAGGCTACTACACACCTGTCTCTTAGTGGTACGGTGGGCTGTGTGTTGAGGAAGGACAGTTGTTGTTCGAGGCTACACACCCTGAAGGCCAGGTAACAGGAGGACAGGATCAGCAGGATGATCCTAACAGACAGACAGAGGCACAGGCGGTCAGAATTCACATCAACATACATACATAGAATCTGCAGCAGTGATGACTCTTAACTCTTAACACTTTAATCGCTCAGGGTTATTTAATCCATTACATTATAGCGCCCATTCGATTTATAAACACGGACCCCTTTTCCGGACGGACCGGAAGTTGTTGATGTGTGTGTAGCAGCTAACAATAGCCACACCACTCTAGAGTCGATCGACAACAACGGGAGACAAGAATAAATCTATCGCGACTAGCGACTGGACCGCGGAGCGCCGTCTAACACAGGACAACTTTTTTCATAATTAGACGGGATGATTTAGATTGCGAGTTATGAATGTTTTAAGATTTTCGTTTTCATCAGCTAAACAGGGGAGGGAGTTTTTCGATGACGTCTCACTCTTGCACAACACAGAGGATTGCCCAACAGGCGCTCCCAGGCTGTGGAGCCATGCGATCCGTTCTCATATCAATAAACTTCGTCTTTTGGACACTACTTCGTCCTGGGCGTCGGGCGTTACTAATAGAAAGGACAAAGAACTTCGTCCTGGGCGATGGGAGTGTTAACATTGTATGCCCAGGACGTCTCCAGACGTCTTTATAATAACCCAGTGTGGTGCCCAAGACATCTGGGGACGAATTAGCAAAAAAGAAAAAAACGCAGGGCACTCTACGTCTCTATTCTGAAAGAATCCATGGGCACAAAATGTGTTAAGCTGTGGTGGAAAGTAAGTAAGTAAGTGAGTAAGTACATTGGGATGCACACGCAGCTTAGACACACCACAGGGTTAGGTTAGGGTTTGAGGTATAGGTTGTCGGTCTAATGACAGTCAGACCAATAGTATGTCTAAACTAAAGCCGATCTACAAGCTCACAATGGCACTGTGAGCTTGTAGATCTGCTATTTTCAAAAGATTATTGGAAAACTTGAAATGGGACATTGTCCACAATGTGTACTTTTACTTTTGGTACTTTAAGTACATTTTGAAGCCAATACTTTTGTACTTTTACTGAAGTACATTTTGAATTCTGGACTTTCACTTGTAACAGAGTAGTTCTATATTGCAGTATTGATACTTTTACTTAGGCTAAGTAAACATTGTGAGTACTTTTTCCACCACTGCTCTTGAGATTGCCATTTTGTACAATCGTTGGAGTGAAATGAACACTACGCATTTAAGTAGTAGTTTGTCTAGATTTAAACCCTGCCTACAAACAAACAGTCCAAATGAGTGATGCACTGAGCTTGTAGATCGGCTATTTTCAGCATGCAACCAAGTTTAAAATCAGGCATTACGACGCCATCATGGTCCGCTAAAATACTGTCTAATATAACACCAACCACTAGATGGCAGTATATACCAGCCTACAACGGTCAGGAGGTTGTGGACCTATATAATCTCTACTATACAGACAAGATGCCTTCATTAACAGCTGTGTAGGAGCTTGGTTCTCTTAAATGGCTGTTTCATTTGAGTATTTGTAAAAAGATTATAATATACGTGAAGATGTAAAGTGGTGTGTTTTTATTTTCCTTTTTGGCTCACAGTAGGATGAAGAACTTGAGCAGCTGGTATTCTGTGTGGCCCAGCTCTGGTACCGGTTCAGTTAACAGGATCTTCTCTGTCTCCAAAACCCTGTCTGCACGCACGCACACGCACAGTCGCACACGCACACGCACACACACACACACACACACACACACACACACACACACACACACACACACACACACGCACAAAGAACATCGTCATTCAGTTAATGCTGTCACCCCAGTGCCAGCTCTGTCTTCATGCGTGCATGTGTTTATTAATAGCTACAGTATAGGAGCTGTGTTACTACTAATGGATCTATTCACAATGTAGGCATTTAGTACACACTCTTAACCAGAGAGCCTTACAGTGAGCATACGTTACAGTACAAGTGAGATAAACAGGGCGAGGGGCAACCGGTTTCGGGCCGTGGGTGGTTGGGGGGTTGGCGTGCCCAACAGGAAGGGACGACGAGGCCAGGGAAAGTGTGCGGGCGGTCCCGGTTGAAAATAAATAAATAAATAATAATAATAATAAAACGACCAAACCATGGCCCACCAATGACCGGCAATCGCCATCCCAGATCCCGGGCATTTTTGAGTGGTGCAACCACTCCTATAGACAGCTATGTGTGTCTGTGTCCCTGGCTGTGTCCGAGCACGAAAATAGCGTTATAGCGTTTGTTCACCACCAAGTGTCACTGTTGCACAGCCTAACACACAGACACACACAGGCCAGGGAGGAGGGCTTGTACAGTACAGTACAGTACAGTACAGTACAGTACAGTACAGTACAGTACAGTACAGTACAGTACAGTACAGTACAGTACAGTACCACAAACAGTACATTACCTCAAAGGGACCCGGCCCCGTCCCATTCTGATTTTCTCACTTGTACTGGTTTCTCACTCAAATGCAGAGAGACAGTGTAGTGCGGTGCCTCAGTAAACTAGGATCATGAGTGAACCAAGAACCTAGCATGAGTCTAAACAATATACTTTGAAAGGTAATCTGTACATATACATCTAAGGATACCGGGTAAACCATGAACTATGCAGTAGCATGTGTCTAAATAACATCTAAATGACATTGTGGTCAAGTAAAACAAGCCTGTCACTACACGTCCAGCGGTGCTGAGATGATGTGAGATCCAGCGCTGTTTGTGTTTAACCCATTTAGGCCTGACCTCAAAATAAAATAAAAAATCTTCTACATTTTAGTTTTCTGAAATAAATATTTTCACGATTTTTCAAAAATAGCAGACCTACAAGCTATGAGCTTGTAGATCTGCTATTTTTCAATAGCTAAATTACAACATCATGTTTAAAACACCAAAAGGGATTCCCGCTCAAAATGGGTTAAATAGTCCTCACAGACCTTATAGTTTGATGTCACATTTATGATTTAAAGAGACTTTTCTTTTTTAAAGCGACTACTTAATTTGAGTGGAGCCAAGTTTTTTTTTTAATTATGTACGTATAGATGGTATAGAAAGTGGCTGACTTGGAACAGCATCCATTTGGAAACCGAAAGTGAAACCTATATCAGAATATCACCTGATGCCTCAGTAGGTTTTACAGGCCCGTATACATTGCTTTGGGGGAAAACAAGAGACCGTGCTTATGACATTGGCGAGTCAGATATACAACATATAACGCTTAGCGTTGATTTATATTTGTCTTCAGAGATCCGTGAAGATACTCCCATTTTCTAGTTTAGTCGTGATGCAATTCATACCTCCCCACACAAATGTCTGTGTCGTATCCTACTGACTCACCTGCCAGTGAGGAACCACCACCGGGAGGACGTAGAGACTTCGTCCTACTCTTCCCGCCCAACACTCCTGGCTGACAGGTGGCGCCGCAGCCCGTAGGATTGACTACGTGCACTGACAATTATAATAATGAGTTTGTATTGTATATCAACTCCATCAAGTTTTCTTTGGAGGCCAGCAAAGAATCCGTGAAAATTACGAACGGAATGCAGACTACTGTATACCGCAAGCCAACAGACAGAAACAATTACTTGCAATACTCCACTTATCATGCCTCTAGACTGAAACCATGCAGTCAACTGTTAACATTAAAACGTATTTGCAATACAGAGTCAAGAGTATGAAAGACAGGCTAAAGACATGTGCGACTGACAGAGTGAGATGGAATGGTGAGGAGACATTGCGCAACAGCATGTCTAAAGTCCAAGTGTTGGATAGCATGAGCCTCTTTACACCCAAATTCTCCTCTACCTCCAGGGGGCGATCTATTGTATTGTCTACCAATCTCTCTAAATATTAAGCAGATAGTTATACGTCATTGGCACACTTTATCCAGTGAGGCCAAAAATGCCACGTCATTCATCATGCCCCCCCAGACAGGCAGAAAGATAAAAGTGAGGGGGGAAATTACTCGCAAAAAATAAATAGTTAGTATATGTTTTAAAGTATCCCTGTGTACAAATCCCCAGTAGCTAGGCATTTTAATGCCACGTGGCATGAGGTCTGTAGGTTGAGATTTCAGGGTACTGAATTGGTGAGTCATTTAAAAAGAGGAGCTGCTCCTTACAGAGAGAAGCTTATTGCATCCACAAGTCGAACACTGAATGTCCAAAAGGACTTAACCAAGAGTTCATGTTGAATTGCTTTCTATAATAACCTATCATTGACTGGCTGAACTCCCTTAGGTTTGCAATTTGAGAAGTACTAATATTATTGAATTTATTATCAAGAGTTACATTATCGTTACATCTGCATTACTTAGTTAATTTAGAAGAAGTGTACACAATTAGAGAATGTAGAAGAATTGTTATTTTGATCAACGTTTGCCAACAACATTGAATAGAGGGTATGCGCGCGTGACATCATCATCATACCCGGAAGTTATGCGGGAATGCCTACTGAGTGGCGAAAAACTACTTTCTGGCAAAAAAGTATGGGAAGAGTCCAATTTGATTGCAAGGTGAGGTGTATTTTTGATTCCACAACTGCCGCGGTTGTGGGCAGGCATTTTACAACTGCCCTACCCGACCAACTTTAATGATAATATAACATTTAAGAGAAAATATAATATAATATAAAAAAATATTTTGTCTTCATTGTGACACTACTGCTGTTGGTTCCACTGATCCAAGACGGAACACAATCGAATTGAATGAATGAACACTAAAACGTGCTCTGAGAATGCACGTGGGCCATCCAAATGGTAAATGGTAAATGGTGCATTTATACAGCGCCTTTATATAAGGCGCTTTACATAGATTACATTCACCCATTCACACACACATTCATACACCGATGGCGGCGGAAACCATGCAAGGCACCAACCAGCACATCAGGAGCAATTAGGGGTTCAGTGTCTTGCTCAAGGACACTTCGACACTAACTCTGGGGGAGCCCAGGTTCGAACTGGCAACCTTGCGGTTGCCATCCGGCCACTCTACCCCTGAGCCACCACCGCCCCCCAAGTGGTCAGATGGGTGGGACAGATGGATGGACAGATGACTGACAGGTGCTGTGGCCTACCGGTGAAGTGCTGTGGGATGACTGACAGGTGCTGTGGCCTACCGGTGATGAGCGGCGTCTGGCCAATGAAGGGTGTGTCCACCACAGCGCTGAGGCTGGCCGTGGAGTCCCCCAGCAGGTCTGGCAGGGAGGAGGACACCACAGGAATGGACGGCTTCCTGCGCCACTTCAACACCGGAGCAAAGTCACCTGACACCGCAAACTCATCCTGGAGAGAGAGAGGGAGGAAGTGAGAGAGTCCACACGTAGCCGGTTATTTTGTGTTTGGGGGGGGGGGTCATCCACAAAGATATGGACAAGACAAACTAGTGTTGGAAAAGTTACTCAAAAACTCTAATATATTACCTATTACTAGTTACTTTAAAGGTGATATAGACAAGTTTTCAGTGTTTGTACACAGAATTCAAATAGCTCCACCCCTGTCATTCTATTGGCCGAGCCAGGTCACTTCAGGCTATGGGATTGTTGTTGCTGCTGGGAGGGACGCTATGGATATTGCGCTCGTATGGCTAAATATGACATTAAAAAATTATGAATTTCTATCGATATCTTAGTTACAACAATGACATTGAGTTTTAAGGGTAACTGTAGCATAATCGCAATATCACACGACGAGTCCCGCAAATGAGGAAGTAGGGGAGGAGGAGACTCACTGGCTCTCAATTCAATTCTCTTTTATTTGTAATCGTGCATATAAAACATATATTGCCCCTCAAATGCCCCAGCCACTACTACAGCATCGTTCATGTGAACTACTCTGTCCACGGTTATTCATTGCAATGAAGAAAAATCGATATGATGATCCGCGACGGCTGTCACCGTTGGCAAGCACGGGTTGAATGGCATGCTTCAAGCCGGCCGGGGCAGGCAGTCGCTGCGGCGGTGACAAACCGCGACATGATACTAATACTCACTTCCACCATTTCAACAAATAAGCACATACAACCCACTCCACATGAACGATCATATTGATGCAACCAGGAGATTTTATGGGGGGGTCGGGGTCCGACGTTCTGTGACTTCTAGGATCCTCTGAGTTCTTAGGGGTGCTGGCTGCTGGTGTTTTCACACCACCCAACCATGCCATGCCTATAGGCTACATAGCGATTCTCATATGGTAATTTCAATAGGCTTACATATTAAATCATAAACATACTATTTCACATGAACAATGTTGATGAAACTAAGATATGGGGATAATATTATACATTGCAATGAAATCGCATCGCGTTTTCATTATAATACTGCTGGGTTGAACACACCGTCACAGCCTCGCGCTGCAATTGGCTAAAAGTTTAAATCCCCCCCGACGTCCCGTATAGTAAACTGTAGTGGATATAAACAGTGCATTCAGCCAGAGGGGGGCAAAGGGAGAGTGTGCTGTTGCAGGAGAACACCTCAGCATCACAATATAGGGAAAGATAGAGGGGGAAAAGGCCCAAAAAATACATTTATATATATTTTAAATTTTGGCTGAAAACTTGTCTATATCACCTTTAAGTCTGTCTGTTTCTCATTTTCTGCAACCCATTTTGGGCGGGAACCCCTTTTGGTGCTTTAAACATTATGTTATAATTTAGCTATTGAAAAATAGCAGATCTACAAGCTCATAGCGCGCCACCGAGTGGCGCGCTACGAGCTTGTAGGTCTGCTATTTTTGAAAATTTGTGAAAATATTTATTTCAGAAAACCTTTAGGATTTAGAAGATTTTTTTGAAATTTCGAGGTCAGGCCAAAATGGGTTAACTTACTCACGTCCACAATACAATCAGGTGGCCCTATTAAGCAGTCACTACTCTGTGTTCATTCTACATGCTAGCAGACTCAATGGTTGTTCAGCTGCCAGTGTTCAAATTCCCTCCACTTCCCCGGCCTCCTCCCTATGGCATTTAGTTTTGTAATGAGTGATTCTGTGATTATAATGTGATTTATGGATTGAATTATTCCGTTATGGCTGGGTGACTCTGTGATTATAATGTTGATTTATGATTATTATCATGTGATATGTATCTATGTGGTATATGGAATGCATTGAATTGAAAGTTATGTTGTTCATGAAATCTTATATGCTCTGCTCTGGGGTTGTTGGCGTATGTACAAAGCAGCTCGTATAGTGCTTCAATGCCCATATCGAACAAGAGTAAGTACAATGAACAATGATCTAGTGTGGTTAAGTGTAAAAAGTAGGTTGGATTATTTATTGCTGTGTTTTGTGAAAAACATCATCACAACTAAAACCCCAGCAATAATTTATAATAATTTATCATTGTTCTCAGATACACATCATTATTTTACTCGGCAGTCATCAGAGGGTCGTTTCATGCTGCCTTCATGTAGAACAAATGTTAAACAAAGAACAGTCCATTACAGAGCAATGGTGGCATGGAACTCTTTACCTATGTTTTTTGTTTATGAGGATAACTATATGAGTTTTAAGAAGAAGCTGAGCATCTCTTGAGTTTTTGTTCACTCAAGAGATGTGAAGGAGATGCATATGAGCTATATATCCCATTATAATGTATATTTACTTTATTATCAATGTTGTAGATTTGATTGTACTGTGGAGCTAGCTATCAAATGTAGTAGACGGATCATGAGTTGTTTTGTGTTGTGTTGTATTGTTGTGTTGGATGAATGTTGTATGTAAATGTATGTAATAATATGGAAGAAATGTTGATGATATGATGATATGTTTAAGACCCCAGGAAGAATAGCTGCTGTGACTCACAGTAAGCTAATGGGGATCTAATAAATAAATCAAATCAAATCAAATGTGTCTTGGTGCACAGGTAATCTGTGATATCACATGAGCAGAGCCACACCGCCAAACTAAATGCAATAGCTTTGCAATAAATGGTAATGGTTAATCGTGTGCTAATTCACAAGTACAGACAAGTGCGCATCTTGTCCCTATCCACTCTAGAGTCTAGCTCTAGACTGGATCAACAGCCTGCAAAGCAACTCCCCCCCCAGTACATTCTCCAAATATGATGAGTTACCATGGACAGTGAGCTGGGCTCCTCTAGGAACTGCTTCAGACTTAAACTCTTCTTCCCATTCACCTGGAGAGGAGAGGAGAGGAGAGGAGAGGAGAGGAGAGGAGAGGAGAGGAGAGGAGAGGAGAGGAGAGGAGAGGAGAGGAGTGGAGAGGAGAGGAGAGGAGAGGAGAGGAGAGGAGAGGAGAGGAGAGGAGAGGAGAGGAGAGGAGAGGAGATAATCTTCAATCGTTTTCATGTTGAAAAATGTCCATACATTTGTAAACATAAAAAAAAACTATTCCATACAGTGGTGAAGAGTGTGATCTAACTTAATTCGATAAAAACCTAAAAACTTGTTTAACTCATTTTTGGCAGTAGATGAGTTAACCCATTCTGGGCGGGAACCCCTTTTGGTGTTTTAAGCATTATGTTACACTTGTTGCAGATCTACAAGCTCATAGCGCGACACAGAGTGCCACGCTACGAGCTTGTAGATCTGCTATTTTTGAAAAATCGTGAAAATGTGGCGCAAATCTTTGAATAGATATTCTTTCAGAGCGACTGTTTTTAACTCAAATCTTTGCTTCCGGGGCGGGTCTCTGGAACAACATATTTTCAGTTGGGCCAATTACACACGATTTTTGGGGGTCCTTACTGATATACTGTAGAAACATAGGTTTTTCAGAAAACATTTAGAAGACATTTTAATTTAGATGTCAGGCCGAAATGGGTTAAGACTAGGTACATCATATGCATCAGTGCGCACGTCACAAAGCATCACATATTAACCATCCGACCGGCACAGTTCCTGTTAGTGTTGCGTGGGCCGACCTGTAACCCCCGGGGCGGAGCGGGATGAACCGAGTCAAGATATTTTCACTTTATTTGCCAGGCGGGATGGGGCGGGTTAAATAATGTAAAATGGAATTTTACAAATGTTGTTGCCACTTGTCCTGGGAGGAAATTTGTGCAGCCTACCGGAGTATCCTCCTTTCACCAATAAATCCCAAAACTGTGTGACTCCACGGCGTGTGTGTGCGCGCGCGTGGACACACCGCTCTGGGACGACTTGAACAAAGTGTTTTTCTCTGGTCTTTAGACGCGTTTTCTTTCAGCGTCTGTGCCCCCAGTCCTGATGTTGTATAACTGTACTGTATGTCCGCGACGCACTTGTGTGAGTCTCTCTTTTCTCCCCTCAAGGCAACCTCTCTGTCTTCTCTCAATCTCTGCCATGTCGCACACGTGTGTGACAAATTCATGGAAACAAAGTGATACACCAAAAGTGCCTTGCACAGACTGTAAGGCATAGGTGATCGGAACACCCGGGACCATGCGTGATATCTCCTATTAAGACAGTTTAGAAGCACCTTTGTTGACGAATAAAAGCTGTATTCAAAGACATATTTGACGTGTATTTAAGACAGTTTAGAAGCACCTTTGTTGACGAATAAAAGCTGTATTCAAAGACATATTTGAGTATTTAATGTCGGCGGGTTGCGGGGCAGGACGGCTTGTGAAAACTGATGCAGTGATGTGGGGCGGGCTGGGACAAGTCAAATTATGAATACATGCGGGACCCGTGGGTCATAAAAAACCCTGACAACACTAGTCCGTGTGGCTCAAGCTCCCGGCACCCACGGGATCGGCCAATAGGGTTCTTTCTCTTACCTGGAGGTGGGTACAGATTCTTCTGAGGACGTCATAGACGTTGTCTCTGGACAGCAGGGACACAAACACATACTGTAACACACACACACACACACACACACACACACACACACACACACACACACACACACACACACACACACACACACACACACACACACACACACACACACACACACACACAAACACACACACACACACACACACACACACACACAGCATGAGGAGATGGGCTGCACATGGTCGTTCTGTACAGTATATAACTTATATAGTCAGTCAGTTCATTAGGCAGTGTGAATGTAGTACAGTATGTACTGTACTGTGTAGTACAGGGGTTCTCAACGTTTTTGGCCGGGGACCCCCGAAGATGCTTTGGCAATGTCTCGGGACCCCCGCCCCGCCCCCTCCCGACCCCCAATATAAATTGACTGCTACAATAACCTTAATAATAGAGACAATACACCATATAATAATACATTAATAAATAAATACTGAAACCAGATATAATCATTAGGGAGGAGTATGCATGATGTACTATGTGTACCATGTAAACTCTTAATTTCCATTTTCCAGCAATTCAGTTGAAAAAAAATAATAATAATTAAAATAATTTGGGGACCCCCAAAATAATTTGGCGACCCCCCCGAGGGGTCGCGACCCACGGGTTGAGAACCCCTGGTGTAGTAGAGCTTTTTCAATCTCCACTCACACTCAGTCACTCACACTCCTCTCAGTCATGCAGCTACACAGACACATCCCAGGCACACTTTGGTAGGCCTATAGCCCTGTCCTGTTTGGATGACAATATTGCCTTTCCAACAGATTTTCATAAAAAAAAAAAAAAAGGTTATCGATTAATAATTTAAATAATCGATTTCGGGTCCTATTAACGATTATCGATTAATCGATTAATCGGACCCATCCCTAACTATTATATTATATTATATGCAGTACTCTGTGTATAGTAACTAGTAAGTACCTTCTGTCCAGAGTCAGTAGTGATAGCCAGTCCGTTAGGAACCAGACCAGCTGTCTTGTGTTTCTTCACCAGACGTACAGACACTACAGGGATGACCGCCTAGTGACACACACACACACACACACACACACACACACACACACACACACACACACACACACACACACACACACACACACACACACACACACACACACACACACACACACACACACACACACACACACACACACACACTAAATGCCTAAATTGAATATTATTTATTGTAATTGGTCTTTTTTTTCCTAAACTACTGGGACTACAAAATACTCAGCAGTGTACATTATGTCTGTAGATAATGTATGCACATATGCATTTCCAATACATAGATTCTGATTATGTACAGTATATTGTCCTATTTGTGACATGCATTGTACTTATAGGTAAACTGTTTACATTCTGTAGTGTGGATCCACCCTGAATATATTTTGCACAATGCACATGTATCCTGTTTCCAAGCTGCACATCGTGTGACAGAGAGAGAGTATTGTCAAACATGAAACTGTCCTAACCAGACAAACATTGACCTTCGACAGCCACCCAGACAGACAGACAACGAGCCAGACAGACAGACAGACAGACAGACAGACAGACAGACAGACAGACAGACAGACAGACAGACAGACAGACTGACTGACTGACTCCCCCCCACTCACACACTCCTACGCACGCACGCACGCACCAACAAAGACACACACACCAACAAAGACACACACACACACACACCAACAAGGGGGGGAGCTTCGCGCCAGTTCAGTCTATCCTTCTTTATACTCTATGGGGAAGACACGAGGCAAAGGCCGTCGGGATAGGGAGTCGAACCCGCGGCACGCCGTCAGCCTGGCTCAGCAGGATAGGTGCTAACCGTCCGGGCCGTCATAGCGTACCTTGATGTCTTTTCCAAACAGGTTGGCGTAGAAACACAACCAGTTCCTGGAGATGTACAGTCTGCCCTGGAGAAGGATGTCTCTCAGCAGAGCACACGAATACACTGCATATCGCCAACAAAACACACACCGGAGATGAACAACAACAAATATATACAGTATACTGCAGCCTAAGAACAAAGAAATACACTTGAGATTAATAATAATAATAACAACAACTATAAATACACAGCAAGAAATTGAGGAATACACAGGATGTACATTGTACAGTAATTAACATCGGCTCACCTTTCATGAGGATCTCCTCCTTGGGAACAGTCTGGAAGAGCTTATGATACTGAGAGTTATATTTACTGACCGTCTGAGGAGAGGAGAACAGAGCAGAGGAGAGGAAAGTAGAGCAGAGGAGAGGAGAGGAGAGGAGAGGAGAGGAGAGGAGAGGAGAGGAGAGGAGAGGAGAGGAGAGGAGAGGAGAGGAGAGGAGAGGAGAGGAGAGCAGAGCAGAGCAGAGGAGAGGAGAGGAGAGGAGAGGAGAGGAGTTTGAAGTTACATTAAAACACAAACACAAATGGGTCCCGGACTCCCGACTAGGGTTGGGTCTCGAACCTCGGGACCAAGCATGTACCGTCCGAACCGGACATGCTTGGGTACGCTATTTATTTATTTTCTTCCCTTTTAAAAGACACGCATGGAACAGAGCTGATCTGCAAGCCTACACCGCGGTGCATCAGCGACGAGTTGTGGCTTGCAGCCACAAAGGCAAAGCGGAAGGGGAGACTATCCAACTTCCGTTTCGTCGTTACAGTCGCGCAGATTTATATATAGCTTGCTGCTTAGCAGAAAAGCAAATACAAAAATAAAATGTAAAGATATTTCAAAATATATTTTCGTGGCAGCTTCCTTACTCGGGTTTCGGGAGGTGTAGTTCCAGACTCTAGTATATAGCATTCAGGAGGTGTAGTTCCAGACTCTAGTATATAGCATTCAGGAGGTGTAGTTCCAGACTCTAGTATATAGCATTCAGGAGGTGTAGTTCCAGACTCTAGTATATAGCATTCAGGAGGTGTAGTTCCAGACTCTAGTATATAGCATTCAGTAGGTGTAGTTCCAGACTCTAGTATATAGCATTCAGGAGGTGTAGTTCCAGACTCTAGTATATAGCATTCAGGAGGTGTAGTTCCAGACTCTAGTATATAGCATTCAGGAGGTGTAGTTCCAGACTCTAGTATATAGCATTCAGTAGGTGTAGTTCCAGACTCTAGTATATAGCATTCAGGAGGTGTAGTTCCAGACTCTAGTATATAGCATTCAGGAGGTGTAGTTCCAGACTCTAGTATATATTCGAAGATTGTGGAACAGTTGTCTGGCTATGCGAGACTACTGGGACACAGAACAGCAGGCTACTTCCTGTCTGCTCCGAGACAAACACACAACAGAATTGATAAAGAATTGATTCCCCACAGCTCTGATGCAGTGTTAGGACTAGGAGCCCAGTCCAGACAGCGGGCTGGTCTACAGGGACACACCAACAAATAACAGCTTCCTCTTTGTCCAGACTAAACAGACAACACCCTGACCGCCTCTGAACCTGCTACAGTACAGAAGGTAGGCACGCACGCATCCATGCACGCACACACACGCACGCACACACCAGCACGCACGCACGCACGCACGCACGCGCGCACACGCACACGCACACACACACACACTCACACACACACACACACACACATGCACGCAAGCAAGCATACAGTAACAAAGAAACACAGAAAAAACACAATCTGTATGTAACACAGAAACCACACACGTGTGTACACGTGCACAAAAGCGTGTATGTGTTGATGACTTTGTGCACCCTTGGGTGGGGTGGGACGTGTGTGTCATATTCAAACCCACTGGGTCATTATTATTATTAGTATTACACACACTATGCAAATGTATTTAAATTACTGGCAAACTAGGCTCAACATGAAAGACAAGCTTCTCATCTCCACACGCCATGTAAGCCAGTGGTTAAATATGTATAAGATTTTTTGTTCCTATTTTGTCCGTTTATAATTTGTCATACAACTAAGATAAAAAATAGCAGATCTTAATTTTTACATCTTTAGGGCCTTGCAAACGTGAAGCGAGGAATGCAGGCGTTGTTGCCTGGATCAACACAGGTCTCCTCCAGGTGTGTTGAAGAGGGGCGCGACAACGCAAGCGTAAAAAAAAGCTTAACAGAATCCAGGTCTGGTGAGTCGCGGGCGTGTGCACGTAACGAGCACACGCTCAACAAATTCTCAGGACCGTGCTCACGTAAATATGCTTGCGTTGTCGCACCGCGACTTCTCCGAGCAAAAACGCAGGTCTCATTGAAAATGAACTATAGGCGCGTTTTATCGCTCCCCGTTTGCAAGGCCCTTTAGTCTTAGTCTTTTGAATAACACACCATTTTAGTTTTAGTCCAATTTAGCCATCTGAAATTGTCTTAATCTAGTCTTAGTCGACTAAATATCAAAAACCTTAGTGTTATGAACACACCATTTAGTTTCAGTACAGGCAAATATTGTACTTGTACTATACACTGATGCCACTACTTTTGCAACTGAGTATTTCGACATTGCAGCATTGACACTTTCACTCAAGTAAGAAATGTGAGTACTTTTTCCACCGCTGGCTAATGACCACACACAGGTCCATGCGGCACTTTAACATGACGTTGTGTTGCCTCAACCGAACCATGTTAAAGACAAACACACACACACTTCTGTGTCATTAACGCCTTCGCCTGCAGCTGAGTCATCTTCACAGCTAACACCTCAGAGACATCACTCGAAAACACACTGAGGTTGCACGCAACGTCCAAAATAACCCTTTTCTGTGAACTATGACTCATCTGTGATGCTGCCTGCATATTATATATAACAATATTCATCTGCTGGGAGAAAAATACTCACTCTAGTAACTATTCTAACACGAATTAGCCTGCTCCAGCCAGCCAGTGTGATTTCTGGTCTAGAGTGGCGCATACAAATTTACCCCATTCCCCCCAAGGGCCTTAAGTTTGGCATGCAGGGAAGGGACTACAGACAGAAACAATTCTAGCAGGAAAATGAGTTAAAGCACTCAGTATATACTCAGTAATAATATGCACTCAGTATATATTCAGTAATAATATGTGTAATTAGCCATTATTAACCATTATTTTAAACTTTAACTATTGAAAAATTGCAGATATACAAGCTCATAGCGCGGCACCGAGTGCCGGACTACGAGCTTGTAGATCTGCTATTATTTTTAAATCGTGAAATGTGGCGCAAATCTTTGATACATTATTCTTTCACAGCGAAACATTTCAAATTGAAAACTTTGCGTCTGGGGGGGTCTCTGCTGGTACAACTCATTTTCAGAAAAGACCTGTCATCCTTTATTCACCTAGAACAAATTAAATTCTCAACTAGAGTGAATAACTTCTCTAGAACCTGGGACCCTTTTCTTTTAAATATTAATTCTTTAACTGCAATTGATTAATTTCCCTCTCTTCCTTAGCTTCTTTTATATGGTCATCTCTTGCCTACAAGTTTCTTTCCCAATTATTTAGTATTAGTAAGTCTATTCTCCCCTCAGGGCTAGCGGGTGGGTGGGTATGTGGATGTTGTTTTTTGTTTTGTTTTTTCGTGTACCATGTTCCTTGTATGTCTGAAAAAAACCTAATAAAACATTATATATATATTTAAAAAAAAAAAATTCAGATGGGGGTCTACAGCCAAATACATATCATTGAAAAAGTTTGAGCACCACTGATATAGAAACATAGGTTTTTCAGAAAACTGATATGATTTAGCAGACATTTATAGAATCTGGTCACAGGTCATAATGGGTTAATAGGTTGCACTGGTTTGATATAACTCTGCCGTTTTTTATTTGCCCTCACTCACGTTCTGCAGTACGTTGTTTTGTATGTGTGTGTATACTGTATACACTACTACAGTATACTGCTGTTATGTACTGTATACACTACTACAGTATACTGCTGTTATGTACTGTATACACTACTACAGTATACTGCTGTTATGTACTGTATACACTACTACAGTATACTGCTGTTATGTACTGTATACTAACTTAGGGCCCTAGACGTCTTTGCCCCTATTTTGTTTTTACTATTTTGCAAAAGGTTTTATATTGTTCAACAATCCGATCTACATTGACACATTGTGAGCTTGTAACACTGCAGGTGTAATGTTTGACTGCTCTGTCTGTCTGTGTGTCTTCTGACTAGAACAATCATTTTATACACATGAGTTCAATTTAGAATCCATATTTATAATCTTTGTCACATTTCTGTGTTGCTGGTGCCAAGGTTTTAATGAGTTCTGATGAGTGATCGTGTGTGTGTGTGTGTGTGTGTGAGTGTGTGTGTGTGTGTGTGTGTGTGTGTGTGTGTGTGTGTGTGTGCGTGCGTGCGTGCGTGCGTGCGTGCGTGCCTATGTGTGTCCATGTGCAGGAGTACTCACTGATCCTCGATAGCACTTCTTAACATCCTCATAAGACAGGTCATCTATTAGCTGGAGCCTGAGGATGGACACACACACACACACACACACACACACACACACACACACACACACACACACACACACACACACACACACACACACACACACACACACACACACACACACACACACACACACACACACACACACACACACACACACACACACACACACACACACACACACAAAACCAATGTTATTTATTTCATTCTCTTATAAAATATATCCTCTCTGGAGTACAAAGAGACACGCCCTATATTTCACTCGCTCACTCGCACGCACGCACGCACGCACGCACGCACGCACGCACGCACGCACGCACGCACGCACGCACGCACGCACGCACGCACGCACGCACGCACGCGCGCACCCACGCACAGACACACAACCCCGGGAAGTTCACCGTGTGTGGATGGATAGAAAGGCTTTCAGGAATATGAAAATTATGCAAAACAATTTTGTAAAAGCACCAACTGAAGGAAACACGGTGGGCATACAGAAAGCTCAGCAGCATTATATAGAGATAAGAGGTCATTACCAGTGGCGGAAGGTAACTAAGTACTGTACTTAAGTACAATTGAGGTATTTGTACTTTACTTGAGTATTTCCAATACTTTTTTATAGTCCACTACATCTCGGATAGGAGATCTACAAGCTCACAATGTGTTGCATGCTTGTAGATCTGCTATTTTCTAAAAAGAAAATATATATATAATTTGAAAACTTCAAATGGGACGTTCTGCATCATGAGTACTTTTACTTTTGGTTCTTAAAGTACATTTTGATGCCCATACTTTTGCACTTTTGCTCAAATCATTTTAGAGTTCCTGACTTTGACTTGCAACAGAGTATTTTTAAATTGCAGCATTGCTACTTTAACTCAAGTAAAAGATGTGGGTTTGTTAGATCCACCATGGTGCTGTTAATAGTCACATCCAGGAGGCGCTGCATACAACTGGACATCAGTGCCTCGCAGGTGGGCACGCCAACACAAGTAAACAACTGACTGGCACTGTGCCACTTGGGAACACGATGCCGTTGCATGCTTTTCACTATGTAAGAGGACCATGGGCTGTATACATGGGGGTGACATTGTGCTCTGAAACAGTGCACATTTCATTAAAAGCATGTTTTTTGCAACCCATTTTTTCCACCCAGCGTCAATTATCTAATGTAATCCTGGGCGCTACACTTCCTCTGCCAACCTGGGGGGGGGGGGGGGGGGGGGGGGGGTCAGCGGACTGACCTCATGTCATGCTTCCTTCTATGCATGAGGAGTCCAAGCTGCTTCTTTTCACCTGACAGGGGAGTTTCCCCAGTCGGACGTAGCGCGTGAAAGGAACACGTTATTCTGACCAGTTCCTTTCCCCTCCATCAGGCGTCCCGGTTGGCCAGGGGGAGGTAGAGACCAGGATTACTGCATGTTTTTTGTGAGGGTACCTACCCTAGGGGACACGGGAGAACATGCAAACTCCACACAGAAAGGTCAACCAACCCCACACACCAACCCCGCCTCAGGTATGGGCACTGATGACGCAGAGGAGAGAACACGCCCCCAGCGGGAATCAAACCCAGGACCTTCTAGCTGTGAGGCGACAGCACTACCGACTATGCCACGGTGCAAAAGCATGTTGGCCTTGGCATATATTGTTTCGTTGGATGTGACTGTCATCATCAAAATTCAGCAGCGAAGGTGTGACCACATTACTCCTGTCCTCCTGGCTGCCTGTTAGTTTTAGGATTGATTTTACATTTTTAATTACCACTTTTAAGGTCCTTGCATGGCTTGGCCCCCAGCTACATTAAACATATGCTGGAGCCTCATAGGCCAACGCGCAGCCTTAGAAGGCTCTCCTGGAAGTTCCGGTTACCCAGCTTGTCACCATGGGTGACCGGGCTTTCTCAGCCCGGGCACCTAAGCTTTGGAATGCCCTGCCAGAGGCCCTAGTAAGACATATAAGCTTACTGTGTTCTTTTAAATCACAGCTAAAAACTCACCTCTATACAATGGCTTTCACTTGATTTATTGATTTTGTGTTCACCTATTATTTACATGTTTACATTTGTTTTAATTGTTGCTGTAGTCCGGCAGCCGACAGGCTTATTTTGTTTAAAGTGGGACATTTGGTATATAGTCTTTTTTATTGGCCTAAAATATTGTCTATACATTCATGAATCCACTTGCTGACCGGCTGTTAGTATTGGGCGTTTCTTTTTTATTAACGTCCTATGGCAGGCAAAATTGTCAAACTTTCCTTTTGCTTTAAGTAGCATGTGACATGTCAAACTAGGGGGTTTTCATGATTCTGAATCCATTCCAAGCATTAGTTTTGCACAAAAAAACACTCCTTGGGCTAAAAACGGCCATAGATGTCAGCACAAATGTGATGAGGTCAGAACATTTTGGGCAAGTGGCTATGGCTGTTTTTAGCCAAAGGAGTGTATTTTGTGCAAAACTAATGCTTGGAATGGATTCAGAATCATGAAAACCCCCTAGTTTGACATGTCACATGCTACTTAAAGCAAAAGGAAAGTTTGACATTTTTGCCTGCCATAGGACGTTAATGATAGAGTCACAAGAAACCCCTATAAAACAATTGCCCAATACTAACAGCCGGTCAGCAAGTGGATTCATAAATATATGTATATAGACAATATTTTAGGCCAATAAAAAATACTATATACCAAATTTCCCACCCGTCCACCTCGACTGCCGGACTACTGCACTGTATTTTATTCTACTATTGGAAAGCACTTTGTAACATTGTTTTGAAAAGTGCTTTATAAATAAAGTTTATTATTATTATTATTATTATTATTATTATTATTATTATTATTATTATTATTATTATTATTATCCCTGAGCGTCTCAGTCAGAGGATATGTCCCAGATATTTTAATTCCCCAGACAAACCAATAACGGCATTTGAGAGATAAAACACTGATCACACAACCATAATTCTACTTTTTTTGGTTTTCTTTTTGCATTAAATGTCATGTTCTTTGAGCATTTGTAGAATTCATTACCGGTACTCACACACTAGTTTCTTGAATTTCCTTAGAATCTATGTATGTAATCATGGTATTACAACTTTTGCAATAATGTATAGTCACTATGACTATGTTTTCACTGCCAGGAATAGAGAACAACAGTCTGAGCCACGCCCAACGCTTTTCAAAAAGATAAGGTCAATATTAATCATCAGTTTGAAGTAGAATGCTTCCATTCCATGTACAGGTATTCAATTTGAAATGTGTGTTTTGGCATGGGGTTATGAATGGATTGATAATAACACACAGAAAGCCACCACCGCTGCAATATTATCACATATTTTAATAGCACTAGGGGTGTATACTTTCCCAAAGATCACTATGTAATGATTATTCCCCCTATATGGTACATTTGGGGTCCTAGCTTACGGACTGCATGAACTGGAGGTGGAACCTGCGTGATATTCAATTCACTTGCTGACCACTGCAATGTCTTGCTGGTTGCAAGTTTTGCGACTAGTTGCATTGGTGTGGACTGGCCTCAACATCTTTCATGAAAACAGAAGTACGCCTTGTGCAATGTGTAATGGTGTAATGAGAGGAGTTAGTGAGCTCAGTTGAATAAGTGAGTTTGTTCACATGAGCTGCTGAGCTGCTAGCATGTTTTTCAAACAAACACAGCCACACGCACGCACGCACACACGCATGCATGCACGCATGAACGCACGCACGCAGGGACGAATGAACGCACGCACGCACGCACGCACGCACGCACGCACGCACGCACGCACGCACCTCATTGGGAGCCGTTCCTATTCAGTAGGTCATGAGAGGCCCTGCTCAGTGGACTGTAGGTCCATTCACTGTGTGGTCCACATTCACTGTTTGTTTATACCTCTGGAAGATACAGCTAAATACAAACACACATGCATGCTTGCTTACAGTGTGTTTGCGTATGCACGTGCACGGTGATTATGTGTATATGTGTGTGCACGTTTCTTCTGGCAGAGCTGTAGCTGTTAACAGAGGAGCTGTGTGTGTGTATGTGTGTGTGTGTGAGTACGTTTGTATGTGTGTGTGTGTGTGTGTGTGTGTGTGTGTGTGTGTGTGTGTGTGTGTGCGTGCGTGCGTGCGTGCGTGCGTGCGTGTGTGCGTGCCAGTCATCAGTGATCCTATTCCAGTATCCAATAGTTTTTAATTACAGGCCAGTCAACAGCCTGTTGACAGTTGCCAACACAGCCCGTAGAAGTCGTTAGCGCCGCAACAATGATTGCCTTCCCCACAGTGTTAATTTTTTCACAATATTTTGATTTAGTCTTAGTCTTTTGAATAATCATTTAGTCATAGTCCCATATAGTCTTCTGAAAAACCTTAGTCGACTTAGTCTTTAGTCTTCGTCTTCATCAACAAAATGAACACTGCTTCCCCAGCCTCCCTCCCCTGGCCTGAACACGCTCAATAGTGTTCATATAGAACTGGGGTAAGAAACTTTGACGATGGAGAGGGCGACTATATTTCCACACTCACTCCACATTGCATATTACTGTTGTAGCAAAAATAGCAGATCGACAAGTATATTTGAATTGAAATCCTGAATAATTTTTTTATTGGAATCCTGGAAATTAACATTTATATTTCATTTCAAATACATTGACATTGACAATGGCCGGGTTTCTCAAACAAGACATGCGTAAGAGTTGTAGTGTACGCATGCGCAGATGCCCTCTAGGCCGCACACAGAAGCCTGTCTGCTGCCTAATTGGCTGCATGGCAGCGAATCAGACACCATGTCCTTTTTTGGGAAACACCGTCTAAACACGACAACATAGACATAGAATACCTACTGTAGATAGAGCACAGCCTTACGTGTCATAAGGCCTCCTGCATGAATGAATTTAGAAGCAACCCCGTTTTTCCTAAAGCCTTTTTAAATAGAAAAATGTCGTAATTAAATTTTTATCTCAGCATCATCTAGAGAATTTCAGCCATCTTGCCATATGTTTTATATTTCTTTTAGAATTATTTGATTACCTGTGACAGCACATTTCGGAAAATGCGGCTATTATAACTTCACAGTACACTGTGGAGGATTGTATTCATTCAGTGTGTGATTGTGTGCCAGTCTGACTGAGGCTATATACTCTCTCTCTCTGTCCGCTGCATGTGCGCTCATGCTCCGCATCGCTGCGGAGGAGAAAAACGGGGGAAAAAGTTCTGTTTAAAGTGTGATCATTTAGGCTGACCTAGGATCAGGTTAGTGTTGCAGCGACACGGACGGCTGTGTTACGTGTGATGATTATGCTGATTTAGGATCAGCAGCGCAAGACTTACCACACAATTCAAGCCCCGTCCTGCATGGTTTTGCCTTGCGCTGATTTTAATGAAAACACCGACGTGCAATTATACTTTATATCACGATCACGGATCCCGACAACAGTGTTGACCTCAACGAGGTGAAAGCAAACTAGCAAAGCTCAAATCAAATTAATATAAGAAGGATTAAAGCAACCATGACAACTCTCCTGTGTATCCCATTCCCCACACGTGGATAAAGAAGAGAGCAAAGTAATATTCCATTCAGCCAAGACCGGTACATGCATGATGTATCTGCTTCTGCTAAAACTCTGATTGTGTGTAAAAAAACAAATGATCCATTTGGTTAATTTTAAATGCACGCACGCTGAGGAGACGAGAAGAGACGAGACACTTTTTTTCCCTCTCTCTCACCCTCTACTGCAGCGCGCAGTCTCTCTCTGTCTGTCTGTGTCTCTCTCTCTGTCTCTCTCTGTCTGTCTGTGTCTCTCTCTCTGTCTCTCTCTCGTGCTTTAATCATAAAATGGCAATTGGTCAATACGTTATATTATTTCTATATAGTCCACATTTATGACTGCCTGGCTCAGCTGGGTCGGGTCTCTCGGAATGTCAGAAATAATCGGATTTCGGTCGGACTCGGCGCAGCAATTTGAAAGAAATCTCGGAACGGGTCGGAATCGGTAACATGTCACAGATTCATTTTGGATTTCGGAACCATTTTTTTGGACCCGTGAAGAGCTCTACCACACACACACCACCTCTCGGATGCCAAGTTCTTCCGCGCATTATTTATTTCCCAGTCCCACCACGGATTCAAAGTAACCAGTGACTGTGTGTGTGTGTGTGTGTGTGTATATATTAATATTATATATATATATATATATATATATATAAGAGTAAAGAGAGCCTACTGTCAGCTGTCCAGCAGTCCACATATTATTAAATTAAATTCAGAATGGTAGGCCTGAGGCCTATACCAGGCCTGAGACCTACCATTGCGTGGCACATCTATGCACAGAATGTCTATGTTCACAGGCTTCATGTGCGGCCTAGAGGGCAACTGTCTATGTTCACAGGCTTCATGTGCGGCCTAGAGGGCAACTGTCTATGTTCACAGGCTTCATGTGCGGCCTAGAGGGCAACTGTCTATGTTCACAGGCTTCATGTGCGGCCTAGAGGGCAACTGTCTATGTTCACAGGCTTCATGTGCGGCCTAGAGGGCAACTGTCTATGTTCACAGGCTTCATGTGCGGCCTAGAGGGCAACTGTCTATGTTCACAGGCTTCATGTGCGGCCTAGAGGGCAACTGTCTATGTTCACAGGCTTCATGTGCGGCCTAGAGGGCAACTGTCTATGTTCACAGGCTTCATGTGCGGCCTAGAGGGCAACTGTCTATGTTCACAGGCTTCATGTGCGGCCTAGAGGGCAACTGCACATGTGTAGAAATGTCTTCTTAACCCATTTAGACCTGAGGACGCATGTGTGTCATATTATAGCTTTAAACCCATTTTGGGCGGGAACCCCTTTTGGTGTTTTAACTAAGCATTATGTTATACTTTAGCTATTGAAAAATAGCAGATCTACAAGCTCATAGCGCGCCACCGAGTGGCGCGCTATGAACTTGTAGGTCTGCTATTTTTGGAAAATCGTAAAAATGCGGCACAAATCTTTGAATATATATTCTTTCAGAGCGAACGTTTTTTTTATTTCGACGTCAGGCCTGAATGGGTTAAGAAGAGGTGTAAGAAATGTCCTTAATGGCCATTAACATTTAAATAGTCATTAAGCTACTAATAGACTGAAGTAGTTAAAGCGGGTCATGTTTGCATGTTTGGAATTGTAACAGCTGAAAAAAAGTTATATATAAATATTGTGATATTAACCTGCAGGTGAAGTGAAGGTGTGCCATGTGGTCCCCGGGCCGCCAGTTGCCTATATAGGATATAGAACACTGTTTCCCAAACAGTGGGTCGGGACCCAATTGGGAGTCACGGACCAATTTTGTTATGGGTCACGACGACTCGAGAACTTTTCCTATATTTATTTTTTGTTTAGTTTTTTGTTAAATGGAAAATTATTGTATACATTTTAAAACAAACAAATCTAAGCCATTCCATAAATAGTAATACGAATTAAGAAGTATAGTGAAAATGTGTGCTGCGAACTTGTAGATTGGCTATTTTCATTACTTCTTAATTATTTATTTTTTTTAATTCACGTAATTTCTTACATTTGTTTATTTGTAGGGAAAGAAAATGGATTTTTACTTGAGTCGTGATCCATAAAAATGGGTCCGTGACCCACAAATGGGTCATGGCTAGCACACACGACACGGAACAGTGCATGTGTGCACACAAGCACACATGTACTGAGACCACCAGTGCTCTCAGTGCATATTTCGGAACGCAATCTGGCAACTCCAGCCTTCAGATGACTGTAAATGCAAAGGGCTTAAAAACCCATTAAGACCTGGAACACATCTGTGTCACCTTAGCTTTTAACCACTTTAAAGTTATAGGGTACTGTAACGTTTTTTGTAAAAAGGTTATATCAGTAAGTAAGTAAGTCAGAGAGGCTTATTGTCTGTATCAGCCAGGGTGTAGGAGTCTATCCCCGTTTCATGCGCTAGAGTAGACCTCTGGGAGATGGATTGCTGAGGTGGAGCGCAACACCTACCATCAGCTCCCAGTAATTACCGCACAACATCAAGCCGTGCTACTCATACGCTAGTAATCATTGCTATAAGTGTTTGTTCAGTGACAGGGGTCTCCCTGTATCTCCAGATCTTCATGTTTGTTCAGTAACAGGGGTCTCCCTGTATCTCCAGATCTTCATGTTTGTTCAGTAACAGGGGTCTCCCTGTATCTCCAGATCTTCAATAAACAGAAAATAAATTTTCAGGTATAGGTGACAAAATGTCAGCCAATCAGGCGAGGGTAGCTATTTATGAGCTTAATTTTTGTCAATTTTGTCTACAAATTTCTTTGTGTCATCACTTACAATTCCACATGTTTAACCTGTATCTTGACTGCGTTCTCTATCCTTTTTTTTAAAGATTTGTTTTTGGCTTTTCTGCCTTTATTGATAGTATCAACCATCAAGTGAAGATTGACAGGAAAGAGGGAGAGAGAGAAGGGGAGAGACACGCAGCAAAGGTCGTCATGAATGGGACTCGAACATGCGACGAGCTGTCAGGCCAGAGCCTATATGTGGCATGCGCCTGGACCACTTGGCCAGCGGGCGCCCCTGCGTTCTCTATCCTGATTGGATAAAATAGCTATCCCACTGATGTAGAGCTTTTTAACACCTATTTTAAGTAACCAAAGAAAATCACGTACACTACCTTTAAACATTATTTAAAAATGTAGGTAAAGTTATTTTTAGGGGGGGGGGGGGGGGGGGGCCCTTGTTGAGGCCCTTGACATGAAAAGGTTTGAGCACCACTGATATAGAAACATGGGTTTTTCAGAAAACTGTTAGGATTTAGAAGACATTTTGTAGAATCTGGTCTCAGGTCTTAATGGCTTAAGAGGTTAGCACTGATTGCATTGTATTGACACCTGCTGTTCATGCCATCTGCTCCCTATGCCGTTGTTTACTCACAGCACCACATGCTGTCCTTTTCTAAGTTTCAATTGTAGATTTGAATTTCTATTTCTTGTCTTACATCTTCAATTATGTTTTTTTAATACTCTTTTCATTGGACTTGTTGTAACATGAACATCACATCATGGTATAACCAACTAATCCATTCTGGACGGGAACCCCTTTTGGTGTTTTAACTAAGCATTATGTTATACTTTAGCTATTTAAAAATAGCAGATCTACAAGCTCATAGCGCGCCACCGAGTGGCGCGCTACGAGCTTGTAGGTCTGCTATTTTTGAAAAATCGTGAAAATCCGGCACAAATCTTTGAATATATAATATATATATTCTTTCAGAAGACTTTTTAATTATTTCGACGTCAGGGTTAAATAGAAAACAACAACAGGCTATCTTGCTCTCATATTCTCCCAGCACAAATTCATGCCCTCTTCTTGATCCCTCTTCATTTCCTTAAACAACCACATTATGGTACATTGATCACAAATTATGAGAAATACAAAGTAACCTTTTTTGTTTTTAAGCTTTCAGCTTCTATTTTTTTTAATACAAATAAAATGTTGCATTTAGGCTCATACGTTGCACTGCACATCTTCGATGATGCTTTGACACAGAGTAGCAGGACCAGCTGAGACTAATGAACTGATTCTCTCTCTCTCTATCACCCCCTGCGGTGACAGACCCCTCCCCAACTCACTCACTCTCATTACATAACGAGGTCTCTGCAAACGTGAGCTGAGCTGCACGTGTTGCACTTCAGTACACGCTTGTACGTGCACGTGCACGCACGCACGCACACAGGCGCGCGCACGTGCGGACGCACGCACACAGCATTGTGTGGGATCCAGCCCCTCCAATCTTCCTCCTCCTGTAGCTTGTTCTGTACGTGAGAGGAATAACAGGGCAGTGTGTGTGTGTGTGTGTGTGTGTGAGTGTGAGTGATGGAGAGTTGGTGAGGGGGCTATGGTGTCTGCTGAGCATTGGCAGTCAGGTCAGACTGTAGGAGGAAAGTCCATTTACGGCCTGGTGCAAAGGGCAGGCTCTCGTGTGTGCGTGTGTGTGTGTGCATGTGTTGAAGTGCACCATCCTCTATCCTACACTTGTTGTTCTAGCAGCATCTCTGCTCCTTGTTACTATATATAGTGGTGGGAATTCCATCCATCGTTTCAGTGACTCTTTTCGCTCGTGTTCACCAAAAAGATTAGTTCCGGTGATTCGTTCACCGATCTGCGCTTCCACTCGCCTTGTGTAGTTCAGTCCAATGACAGTCTACGTACTGTGTGGAGAATGGAGATGCACGCTATAATCGCAGATATAGATGACGCAATAATAATGTGACCGCCATTGGCTTTGTACTCGCAGTGTGTGTGTCTGTGTGTGTCTCTGTGTGTGTGTGTGTGTGTGTGTGTGTGTGTGTGTGTGTGTGTGTGTGTGTGTGTGTGTGTGTGTGTGTGTGTGTGTGAATTCCAACCGTCCCCTCTGAGGTCTCTCATGACCCACTCTGCTTTCATCTACGGCCAAACAGCACAATACTCATCACAACACACACACACACACACACACACGCACGCACGCACGCACGCACGCACGCACGCACGCACACACGCACGCACGCACGCACGCACGCACGCACGCACGCACGCACGCACGCACGCACGCACGCACGCACGCGTTAACAAGGAACGAGGAAGTGTGTGTCCAGTGAGACAGCAGGACATGGAGCAGAAAGGGGGATGTCTGTGACGTGTGTGTGTGTGTGTGTGTGTGTGTGTGTGTGTGTGTGTGTGTGTGTGTGTGTGTGTGTGTGTGTGTGTGGTCGCCAGCCAAGTAAATGATAACGTAATACGTCATCTGGCTGATATAAATACTGCCCTCCACGAGTGTGATTTTTATTATAATATATAAGATCAAACACGTGTTGTGTACTGTACTTTGTCAATAATGTCATTTTTTTATTAGGACTTGCACTCAAATTTCCCTGAGACTCATAACATTGTCCTGAGACTCATCTAAAAGACTCCAGGCTGTGAGTCCCGGGACTCATTACTTTGAAAACCTGGCAGCAACATCACTGTTTAGGAATTTAGCGCACGAAAGGTCTGGTGTATATACTCGTTAAGAAGGCAGCTCTACCTCCTGAGCTACACTGCCTCCAGCAAAACAGAACGGGCGATATGACATTTCTGGCCGATATCGATATCCGATATAATGAATTTCTGTTATGGCCGATAGCTGGTATAAACCAATGTCGATATGATCTCGGACTGCATAATAAAAAAAACGAATAATAATTTTGCCCATTCTGAAAAGGGCATAAATACAGTATAAATACAGAATTTATTCCAAAACTAGGGATGCACCGTTATTGAAATGTTGGCCTTTATCCTTACATAAACAGCTTGAGTAGTATTTAATTTAAAACTGTTCCAACTTGACCATTTTTAAAGCTTCCCCAGAAAACACTGATAGAATCTGCAGCCTTCTTCATCACAAATGAAAATGTTCAACATAATTATAAAATAAAATACTGGCTAAAACTGATCAGATCAGATTCTAAAAATGTCTTCTAGATCCTAGTTTTCTAAAAAAGCTATGTTTCTATGTCAGTGGTTCTTCGATTTTTCAAAAATAGCAGACCTACAAGCTCGTAGCGTGCCACTCGGTGGCGCGCTATGAGCTTGTAGATCTGATATTTTTCAATAGCTAAAGCATAACATAATGCTAACACCAAAAAGGGTTCCCGCCCAAAATGGATTAGACAATAAACCTCTGCCAGGCCGATGGCTTCACCATAAAAGTGGGTTGAGAATGTTATCGCAAGAAAAGAGGAAATTACCTGCCTGGGTTATATTTTAGAGGCAAATCTTTTCCAGTGAAAAAGGGGCAAATAAGGTAATCAAAAACGTCAACCAAAGAACAATATCTTTGTACTGGATCTCGATCTCCTCACTGGAGTGGTCAGTTGGAATACATTGAGGACTCATCCACTGTCACTTTGACTATGCATGCACCTCATGGTACCAAAGCACCACAAAGGCCTTTAAAACAAGGCTTCAGACATCCCAAAACAAACTGGTCAGGCTACTGCTTGGCCTTCCATCTAGAACCCAAAGGACAACAGTTTGTTTCAACCAAGGTTCATGTTTTAGGTTGATATTAGAGGCAACAAAGTCGTATGCACACCTGTATGCTGTGAGGCGGGTGCGTAGGCAGGGCTCAATGTATTTCATCTCAATGCAATGCATCTCTATGCCTGAAGAAGGTCTTTGACCGAAATGTTGCCAATAGAGTGCAAGACGGTGTGCGGGTCTTTGTGCACTTTATGTGCTAATTGATATTAGAGAAAGTAATTGCGGGGGCATTCGAACATGGGGCTAAATATACTATGTATTTTTGTGTGTGTGTGTGGCTGCGCAACAGTGACACTTGGTTGTGAAAACCAACCAAAGGCTATTTTCGTGCTCGGACACAGCCAGCCAGCTTTCGTGCTCGGACACAGCCAGCCAGCCAGGGACAGACCCAGGGACACACATAGCTGTCTATAGGAGTGGTTGCAGCACTCAAAAACAGGGATGTGGGCAGGGAAACACACCTACCTTCTATGATGTCACTGAGCATCCTGAAGGTACCCGAGGACCCACCCACCTCAGACATCAGCACAGCAACATTATGAAAATCCCAATAATTACAATAGTTTGGGTGAAATTCACCCAACGTTGGTGTTGTAGGGTTAAAAACGTGGGAACTGCCTTCTCTCCTGTTAAGAACAGGTAGGGGGGAAATACAGCTGTGCCATTTCACAGTTGAGTTATCAGCCCCTCCCTGTGAATTGTAATCCAGTGTTTGTGTGCTCTGATGAGCAGAGAGCAGGCCTGTCCACACCTGCCCCAGACAGACAGCAAGACAGCAGACAAACACCTAGGCCTATATCAGGGGTGGGCAACTGGCGGCCCGGGGGCCACATGCGGCCCCCACCTTCACTTAATGTGGCCCTCAGGTTAATGTCAGAATACTGATATAATATTGGTTTCAGCTGTTTACAATTCCACAACATGCAAACATGACCCGCTTTAATTACTTCAGTCTAAATTAGTAGCTCATTGCTCAACACAAGTATAATTAAAGGCATTTGAAATGACATAAAAATGTTAATGTTCAGGATTTCAATTAAAAAATAGCAAAAAAAAAAGGTTTCAATTCGAATATAGCAAAAATAGCCGATCTACAAGCTCAAAACGCGTCGCAGCGCGACGCGTTTTGAGCTTGTAGATCGGCTATTTTTGCGACGACAGTAATATATGGCCCTAGGGAGTGAGTGTGGAAATATAGTGGCCCTCTCCGTCGTCAAAGTTGCCCACCCTTGGCCTATATACTGCAGTGCTTTTCAACTCTTCTCACATCAAGGTCCATTATTTATTTGGCATTTGAGTATGTATTGATGTGGTACCATAAGAGAGATGACAGGCAAACGTTGATCAAAATAACAATTCTTCAACAGGCATTGACACTAAGGGTTGCCCACCTGCCCCTGGCAGGTAAATAAAACTTTCAGGCAGGTGGAGTCTTCTCTCAGGTTGCCCGACTCGGGCAGACCGGGAAAGTGCAAATGTGAGGGTACACAACCGTCTATAAACACAACACCAGATATCTGTCTAAACACCTAAATGTGGCCAGAGTCTTCTGCTCTGTGGAATGCAAAATAACATTTACCTATAATGTGCTGTTTTCACTTCGCACGCCAACACTTCGTTGTCGCCGTGTCGGGTTACATTGGTGGTGCATTCTGAGCAGCTGATTGAGGTGATGATGGATGCTTGGTAGTTTGAACTTTGGATAGATCTCTTGACTAGTAGCTCAAGTATATGCTGCGTTTATGTCATTCACACCATGGCCATGGCTACATACACCCCCCACCCCTCTTATCTAATCTTTTTGCAGATCCGCACTGATCTCATAAATGGCCCATATGAATGGCCCATCCTCAAGACGGAAATCCGTCCCCAGGATGGATAACTTTAATTTAAGCCCTGTACATAGCAAGTTATTTTTCCACCACTGGGGAGGGATTATACAAAGTAGATTCCTGTGTGACATCACGGGAAGCAGCAAATCAGTTGGCCCATTGTGAGACCAATTTACATAAACACCCAGATATGAAGAGAAGGCCTGATTGTTCAAAACTGGGTATTTGTGGGAATAGAAGACACGAAGGTCCCTAGGCGGGAACCCCTTGCTTTTGGTGTTTTAAACATTATGTTATAATTTAGCTGTTGAAAAATAGCAGATCTACAAGCTCATAGCGCGCCACCGAGTGGCGCGCTACGAGCTTGTAGGTCTGCTATTTTTTTTAAATCGTAAAAATGTGGCGCAAATCTTTGACTATATATTCTTTCAAAGTGAATGTTTTTAACTCAGGTCTAAATGGGTAAAAAAAGTAAAGTTTTGCGAGTACTTTTTCCAGCACTGGTATAACGAGGGAGAGCCATTCCTCACCTGAAGTACGGAGGGAAGTGTCCGTCATCCTCCCTGGTCGCCTCCACCAGTTCCAGGGGGGGCGGGGCCACACTGATGTCATCACCCTGCTCCGGATGCTCCGTCATCATCATCATCGTCGTGAGCCTAAGGTTGAGGCACAAATTAAATGAAGCACCGAGTAAACACCACCCTCAACAACGCATGACTCTGTGACACGTTGTATAGATCTTGTAGATCTTGATCTTTGTGATCTTTCTGCTACTTTTTGAAAGTATACAATTTTTAAAAATGAAAGTAATTTCTTAGTATATTTCAGTTATTTGTCATATCTGCCCTTTTATTACGAAGCCTAAAAGGCAAACAGAAATTTAATTTCCATTCATAACCAAAAACACAATGATTTGTGCGGAAATTATTCATCAACTTAATTGCGTAATCGTGACAGCCCTGCTACCGATTATTATTATTATTATTTGTGATTATTCTATCGAATATCTTTTCAATTCACCATTCTGATTGGTCCCTGACTGACTAACCAACCAGCAGGCTCTTACTGTCTCGTTCCGCCTTGTTTATGTTGAATTTGCTAAAACATCATTATTGGAGAGAAAACAAACTAAAAACAAACATGACCAGTCACCATGCTGCACCTGTGATGTTCCTTTTTACTGACACCAAGTTAAAAATAAGAATTGAATGCACAGAATATCAATATGAAGCAACTGAAAAACCTGTTATTTCAATGGTAGTGGATGGAGAGAAAGGATTCTTGTCCAACAGAAATGGATGCAAAGAGGGGCACAACCACGGACTTGACAAAGGGTGAATTGATCAAATAATTGAGACGTGTTTTTATATTTTTAAAAGCATATACATATATCATCAACAAATGAATGCAAAACAATTCAGATATTTTTTCTAATGAACTAAATTGATTAGTCTTACATTCCTCTTTCTAGGAACACACAGAGAAGCAGAAAAGCACGACGATATCAGCCATTCGTTCCACCCCATCCTGGAGTCTCGACCTTCCCCAGGTTTCTCTGCCCAGCTTCTTACACATTCTCCATTCCAGTCTCATGTCAATAAATCGTTTAAACTCTCAGTTGAGGTGTGGTATTTTACTCGTGAATGTTTTACTGTCCATTAAATTAGATTAGATGTCCTAATCTAATTGGCCATAGGCCATACTCTCCCGTAAACCAGCCTCAAACACCACAAGGCAGTCCCTCAAGTGGAACCCCCAAGGGAAAAGAAAGAGAGGTCGGCCACGGAACACCTGGCGCAGAGACTTGGACGCAGATGCAAAAACTATGGGCCACACTTGGGGACAGCTGGAAGTGTTGGCTCAGGATCGAGATGCTTGGAGAACTCTTGTCGACGGCCTAAACCCCAGAAGGGGTAATAGGCGTAAGTAAGTAAGTAAGTAAGATGTCCTAATCTCTAACATAAAATAAGTCTTGGTCGGGGCATATATGCACACTGACACTAATACAACAACTGGTGACCTGTGGCTTTGGAACATTACTAAAGCTATTTGTGTCACAGCAGCACCTTCAGGTGTCTCTGGAGTCTAATGGCTCAGTCCCACCATGCAGTGCCAGTGACCCTACAGTTGGGTGCCACCGATATTGTCCCTTATCATTTGACCCATTTAGGCCTGACCTCAAAATTTTAAAAAAATCCTTCTAAATCCTCCAGTTTGCTGAAATAAATATTTTCACGATTTTTCAAAAATAGCAGACCTACAAGCTCGTAGCGCGCCACTCGGTGGCGCGCTATGAGCTTGTAGATCTGCTATTTTTCAATAGCTAAATTATAACATAATGTTTAAAACACCAAAAGGGGTTCCCGCCCAAAATGGGTTAACTGTCCTTTTGCGCAGATCACGCAAACCTCAGCAAAAAGAAAAGGACAATATCGATGGCCTCCAACTGTATGTATGAAAATGTCACGTATATTCTCAGCATTCCTCACACCACTGACATGACACCAGTGAAGCCACAGTGCTTCATAGCCATCTGGATGCAGATCTTAAGTAACGAGAGCTGCTGAATCAGTCTGGTAATGTGAGTCACACATCTTGCATGGTTTGGCCGACTCTTTGATGTTTGTGGATATCTTAATCTCCATATAAAACAGCCAGTTTTTACGAGGAGTTTAATGAAAGGACTCATTGAGAGAGCAGAAATTGTCCTCCAATTGAGAGTCCCCATTATATAAAAATAAACTTTAATGCGTTTGTTTGGATGGACAGCACCCATAGCGGTCAGGGTTCTGTTGCGCATTTACAATGGAGGGAAATCCAAGATGGATGCCAGATTCCGAGACAGAGTGGATTAAAATACTTTTTTATTGAAAACTACGGGCGTACGGGTTGTAATTGCATAGCGTACCCTTACCGGACAAGTGGGGCAGCAGGGAAAGCACCTTAGATTTTGCATTTGTACAAGTTAAGAGTTACTCTGAGGCACAGCTTTTCAGACAGCAACCCATGGGGCAAGGTCGCTCAGACTCTAATAGAGAGTGATGACGTCAGAATCAATAAATATGTCTACGAGAGTCTAAATCTTAGGCTAGTGTGTGCTCAGCTCCGCTCGAAGAGCAGCACTCACTTCTCTTCATAATAATAATAATTATAATTGTACCACCTGTTATCTGACTAAAGTATTGATAACCTGCTTATAAGCACATGGGTGCCACATGAAAATGAACTGAAGTGGTTTCATAGGGTACACGAGAAAATAAATAGTCTAGTAAAATAATAATAAAACTGTACTATCGGTGCACAAGTAATGTACTCGGTGGCGTGCCCGCCCACCGGTAACACCGGACACAGTGACATGTCTACTCTAGGTTGTATTGTCAAGAGGAAGGTGTGAGACACTAGAGTCAACAATACAAATTAATTTACGGCTGTTATCAAAGCAAACCTGGGCTTCCATAATACCTCAACAGTGAAAAAAGGCTGATCACCTCCATGCCACGCCCCATTGATGAAATAATTTGTATTGACTGCATACATTAATATACTTGACAGATGGTCGACATTTCTCGTTTGAAAGAAATCTTTTTTTAGTGGTCTCGTAAAATATTCTATTCTTTTTTAAACAGGATTTTTTTGATTTTCATGAGCTGTATGCTAATCATCAAGATTAGAACAAAAAAAGTTTTAAATACTTCACTTTATGCCCAATGAATTGAGAATATATGAAAGTTTCACTTTTTGAATTATATTTGGGAAGAAAATTAACTTTTACACAATATTCAAAACTTTTGAAACGGTGCTGTACATGTAACAGGGTATCTGTACTGCAGGCTTAGGCAAGTCAGATTTAACTTTCATACCTTATATTTAATATTGTGAGCTTGTAGATCTGTTCAAGCTGTTACTTTGGGCTTGTTTATTTGCCGATTAATCAAAAAACTACCAGAATCGGCCGATACCGATGTGTTTGCCGATTAATCTCCCATCACTAAAACAAACAATTGCTATAGTTGAAACCTGGCCACCAATCCCTACTTTTGGCAAATCCTTAATACAGTAGGTGAAAATCTATTTAAAAAAAAACTACAAAAAAAATCTACAAGCAGATCTACGAGGTAGTACATCTTCTATTTTCAATATTGTTGCATGACACCGTTGTGCAACTAAGTATAAAATCATCATGATTAAGTAACTTTGATTCGGTGATGCATAACTTTTACCACAGATACGGATAGCAGCGTGACGCCACAGCAGTGATGTCACAAAGGTCTACCCTAGGAGATTGAGAATCAGAGCGTAGAGACTTGCACAGAGCGTAGTAAGAGGAGAAGAGAGTAACTCTAGACACGTAGCATCGACAGCTTGTAGCACCAAGCGAAGACGTTCTCAACCCCATTGTGCCAGGCTCTTCTGAGAGATCCTTGTTTACAATAACAATAAAGTGATTATTCAATTAATCTAAAGAGTAATCGATAGAATAATCACATGGGCTTCCCGACATCACCACTGCATGTGTACTCAGTCCAAACAGCCCCTGGCGCAGTGTTTGACTCACATTTGTTTATATTTGTTTATGTTGTTCCGTTGTTCCCCGATATAAGGAAGGAGAGCTTAGGGTAGGCCCAAGTGAGATGGAACAGAGAAAGACTTGCTTTGTAAGGGAAGGTAGAACTGTCAACTGTTTTGGCAACTGTTTATTTGGCAAATAATTCACGATCAAATGGAAAAAATCCTCAAGATAAAATTGAAGAAATCTCCTCTGTTATATCTCTTGGGGGCTGACCCAAATGTAAATATGAGCTCTGCCCATAGAAAACTATTTGATCTATTTAGATTCTTAGCAAAGAAATGTATCTTAATTTTATGGAAGACAGGTGAGATACCTTCAGAACATATGTGGACGGCCCAAATAATGTCACTACTACCACTTGAGAGACTTAAATACGAAACACAAAATAAGCCAGATGTATTCGTAGAGGTATGGACCCCCTTTTTGGACTATATCGAAGAGCGCAGTTGATTCTATGTAGGACGAAACCCACCATCACTATTCACACATGCATTCCACAACCCTGTACCACTTGGGAATTATTATTATATATTTTTTTCCTTTTTCTTTCATTTTCTTTGTTCTTCATTGTTGTTCTTATATATATTATTGTATATTACTTTTTTTAAGTAACTGTCTGTGTTGTCTTTGTGTCTATGTAAAAAAAAAAGAGAAAATCCTCAAAATAAATGATGATAAAAAAAATAACTGTCAACTGTCAACCTGCCTTTCTCACATTCAAACTCGACAGCAGCGATCGCAAAGTGTGCAGAAAGTGACATCAGAGTCAGTACTACAATGGGGGATTTAAAAAAAAGATTTGCTAGTTGCAGTGGTGGAAAGTAACCAAGTACATTTACTTAAGTACTGTACTGGGTAGAGAAGGAGGATGAGAGCATGAGAGGGAGAGACAGAAAGAGATAGATTGAGAGTGATGGAAAACGGAAGAGAGATATACATTAAAGGAGCATTCAGTGATTTGGGTGATTTGGAAAACCACCCAGTCCGCCCCGGTAACAAAATGTGCACATGCACGCTCCACAGTGGGGGGAAGTGCAACAGGCCAACAGCATGTGCACCAAGGCCCGCCCCCACTCGATCATGATTGGAGGAAGCAAGGCCCCTCTCATCCTGATTGGATGAAGGCTTTGCCACCCGCCACCAAAACTGAAACTAGGGTTTTTTGACCCCAGGGGCTCACTGGGGACAGGGAGGAACGCCTTATATGGTCAGCACACTCTATAGTAGGGAGGATTATCCAGAAAAAAAGAAAAAATAAGTGATATTTGAATTAAGTCAAATCACTGAATATACCTTTAAGAAAGAAAAAGAAAGAGAGAGGTTTAGAGTGATGGAGAGAGAGATAGCAAGGAAAGGAGCGAGCAGTCCGACGGCAATATCGCACGAAAACCTGTCATACAGCCTGAACCAGCCAAATAGCCAATAAATAGTAGCGTGTAGATCTCAACCCATAAAATGTTTGGGGCCGCGAAACCTCGCTCAAATAGAGACTCTGTGAGCGAATATAGGAGGGGTGGACGACGACGCTGCACGGCACGTTGTCGCTCACACTACGTCAGGACTGTCTCATTGAAAATCATGTATTCTAATGAGATTTCATTGTTCGCTCGCATCGCTAGCGGTGCGGATGGGGTGTAAAACCTCATCTACACAGGCAAGGAGCGAGCGTTCTGATCATACAAAAAACTGTCCTGATATGGAGTTATATGGATATTGTGTTGCGACGTTACGTATAGCCTCAGCCCGAACCAATCAAATAACCAATAAATAGTAGCGCGTAGATCTCAACCAATGTTTTGACAATAGTGATTATATCCGTTGTTTGGAGTTGCGAAACATCGCTCAAATAGAGATTCGGCCAGATTCACAAAGGACATTTACGACCAGGTCTAAATGAAGTGCGTAATGAGAGCGTATTAATCCGTCCGATCAAACTCACGTGTCATTCACCAAAGGTGGCGTAATGACTTCATTTGTGCGGATCGCCCGTGTATCTCATTTCGCAAGCGATTTCCCAAGCGATTCGCCTGGTGTCGCCTGGTTTAATTGAACATCCACGCCCATTCCACGCCATACAAGGCAAGAGGAAATAACTTTCCTCGGGTGAAAAACGTCATCACAGCCCTGCAAAATGCTAGCCTGGTATCCAGCCTGCTTCGCTACGTTCGGCGGATTTTTTTTTCTCTCTTCGCTTATCAGTCTGGAAAGCCTCCTATCTCCAAGGGAGGCGGGACATGCCAAAAGCTTCGAAACCTAACGTGGCTTCTGATTGGTCTGTGGTGCGGGGCGGGACAAAGCACCAGTGAGACGTCATAGCAAAGCGCAGCTACTGCAGTGTGAAAAGCATGGAGGGTGGCGCTGGCTGATGACGTAGGTTGCCTAACGCTACTCTCATTCGTTGGAACAACATCCAATCAGCAACGACGTTGACTACGTAACATATGTAGTTCTAGTGTAGTTCTGCAAAACCTCCCAATGGGAGGCTTTCCAGACTGATAAGCGAAGAGAGAAAAAAAAATCCGCCGAACGTAGCGAAGCAGGCTGGATACCAGGCTAGCAAAATGCACAGATCTCCAAGCTTACAATGGTGAACGTGGTGTTCCACGATGCATCGCACTGCATGAACTCTCGCAATGTCAACGGACTTCAGACAGATCTTCAAGCTAAGCACGTCGGTACCATAAGAGTTATATATAAATGAAACGGACGGAACCACGTCGGGAGGCACGGTGCAACGCATAGCAACTTGTCAACTTATTTTGGCACGCGATTGCTTCACTCCTTGCTGAACGTCAGAACGTTAATATGTTAACTGATGTTAATAAAGTTACTTTCACGATAATGAGAAAGAAGTTAATTTGTACAGTTCAACCTCACGACCAAATGCTATATTAAAACGCTGCAATGATATTATAACAGCCCATTCTACTGAAGAACCAGCAGTGGCCTTGTGGTTGGAGTGTCCGCCCTGAGACTGGGAGGTCGGGGTTCAATCCCTGGCCGGGTCATACCAAAGACTCTAAGGGGCGATTCACACTATGGTCCCGGGTGCGCCCTCGGGACCACTTGGCAGATGTTGTGGTAGTGTGAATGATGCGTACCGTTCGCCGCCCGTCTCCTGTTGAATCTGCTATACGCGCAGCACCGCAGTACGCGCTGATCTTGGACTACACGTGGCTCTTGGGCTTTGCTTGGCATAGTTTCCAAAGTAAAACAAAATAATAATAATGCTAAAGTAGAATCCATAGCAAACTAATATCAACACGACACTGGAGCACAGAACTGACTGACACAGTGAATAGCAGGCAGGCTGACAGTGAAGTAGTATAACGGCAAAGAGCCAAAAGAGGCAATGCAGTGTGTCTGGATTTATTGGAGACAATGTCGCAGAGTTGATGGTCAGTGTCTGTGCGCGCCAGCCATCAAGCACACCGCCATCTGGAGGATCAAAGTGTGTTATGCAAGTGTACCCGGGTGCGCTGTTGAATCTCGGGCAATGTGAATCATGGCCATCGGGGACCAGGCAACCGTATTCGGAAACGGTTCCAATGAAACGGATTCAGTCCCTCTCAGTGTGAATTGCCTATAAAAATGGGACCCAGTGCCTCCCTGCTTGACACTCAGCAATCGGATTTGGAAAGCAAATGGAATAATGGACATGGACACAATCCATCCCGGACCAGAGTTTTTCCTTTTTTTTAAGGATTCATCCGTTTTTGGATCATTGTTCTATACGTCGGAAAAGCTAGATTTCATCCAGCTGGCTGTTTCCTCATAAAATGTTAGGAGTGATGTGATCAATATATATAATTTATTATAAATTAATACCACGACACAAATGGAGGCAGATAGGTGCTCATGCAGCGACATAAGGCACGATAGTCTATTTAAATCATTACATGAAACTTTAATTGGCTGAGTCTGTCAACATGCTGAGCGACCTAATAATTCAGCTCTGAATGCAACTACATAGCCTACAAAATAAATACAAAAACAAACCAGTGGAATTTGCATCGGCATAACATAAGCTAAGCAGTTGACATTTTTTTTTCTTTTATGTATGTGTGTGTTGACAAATGCTGGGCACATATATCTTTTTTGAGGTTTGGGGACTATTAATTGATTCAGCATGAAGACTAAAGCATTCTAAATACATATACGCATGCCTTGATCACTGATACGGCACCCTCCGAGCTGACTTGGAAATGAGCGGACTTTACGAGCAACGCAAGTTCAAATGATGAATTCCAACTTGTAGAGAGGCTGGGGAATTGGGAATTGGCTATACTAAATTGGGACTTGAAGGGGAGAAAATGTTTTTCTTTTTTCTTGAAGGGGCATGTTTTGCACAATAAGTCTTTTCATTATGTCTGCCCACGATCTCTTTGATTCATACAGTAGGCTACGTTTGTTTACCTCAGTCACTGATACTAAATCTGATATTTTATTTTTATTTTTTCTATGAACCTGTGACTTGACACCCATACTGTTATAAAACGGAAATAAAAGGATTTTGAAAAGAAAGAAATGATGAATTCCACACGTAACGTGGGAATGCTCGTAAATGTCCGTACGCTCAAAATGTGAGCGTAAACAGCGTTGTGAATCTGTCCCTCTGCGAGCAAATATAGGAGGTGTGGCACGTTGTCACTCGCGGTACTGTACGTCAGGACAGTCACAATGAAAAACATGTATTCTAATGAGATTTCATCGTTCGCTCGCTCACATCGCTGGCACTGTAGATGAGGTGTAAGAGAGAGAGCAAGAGATAAGCAGGGAACAGAGAGTACAAGAGAGGCAGAGGCTGTGGGATGGAGGGAAGGAAGAGAGTAAGAGGTACATGCATGAGGAACCAATAGAGGTGAATATCACCCTGCCAGTCATACAACCCTGCCTTGCGTAGATAAGGAACAGATGGGAGAGAGAGAAAGAGAGAGAGAGGGGGGTGTTAGAGAGAAGCAGCAGATACCATAAGTTCTAAATATAGAAGAGTAATCTCGGGTGCTCACTGCTTTATTAAGGGCAGCCTTTCTGCTACCTAATAGTTAGGATGTGCAAATGTACCATGGGATGGTACAGTTCGCACATTATACTGTACTTCACTGCATTGGCTTCCGGTTGTTTTTAGGATTGATTTGAAAATGATTTCACTTCATGTTTATAAAGCTCTCAATGGTCTCGCACCTTCCTACCTACATGACTGCCTGCCTGAATATGTCCCAAACCGCCCCCTCAGGTCTTCCACTGCTGGCCTGCTCGCTGTGTCTAAAAAAAATGGCAACTAAAAAACACGGTGAAGTAGCTTTCTGTATATATTTTGTTGTCTTTGATTTGTTGAACAGTCTGTTTATTGGTACAACGACGCACCAGACAGACAGTGGTCAGAATGCGGTGGTAATAGAAACAATGCACAGAAACAGACACCAACACGCATAAACTGTCAGTGAACTGTCAAAGTGCATTCCCACGTGTATGTGAACACGCTAAGCTTACGCAACCTCTTCGTACGAGGACACCGTATATACATGAGGCCCCGGTGTTTGACAACCGACTGAATTACAACATGATGACTATCGCTCCAGGATCTAAACTCCAGTCGATGGCATGTTTGCAGTCAAGTCTAGCAGTGGACAATGTTTAAACTCCATGTGTGTGCTGAGTGCCGACAGGACGACCATACATGAACTGTTCACAGATCATATTGTCGAGGTTAGGCACGTCTACAAATACAGCAGACCGACGAGCAGTATAGGCTTTGGGTTCCAGTCAGAACCTGAAGACCAATGCCAGATCTGTGGGTCCAATCAAGCCAATTCCAGTTTGGGAAATTCCTAGACCATAGATTACATAAGTTTTGACCTATAATATGAAAACTTGGAAGTTTATGTTTGAGAACATTTATATGCAAAGAAGAAATATTATATAGAACTTATTTTCTCCACTTAAGCCCTATTCAAAATTTGTCAAAAAGAGACGATGTACAAGCTCACAACCTATTGCAGAATACACATACTGAGTGAACACACACACACACACACACACACACACACACACACACACACACACACACACACACACACACACACACACACACACACACACACACACACACACACACACACACACACACACACACACACACACACACACACACACACACACACACACACACACACACACTCAAAAATAGAGATGCCAGATTGAAAGTGTTTGGTCAGAAATCGGGACCCATTGGCTGTTTATTTAATTGCTGATTGTATCAGACAGACATATCAGTCTGTCTAGTCTAGTCTATATTCGGCAATAGAGAATGTCTTATTGCTTTATCAATGCTCATTTATGACCTGGCCTCCAAGGAGCACTTTTTCTAGTTTGAGAGTTTCTACATTTGACAGCCTAATTTGAAAATGATTATGATGTTGCAGAAACAATGTTCCATTCTTTGTGCCCTGACACTGAACACACACCAATACACGTAACAACACACACCAACAAGTTGAACACACACCAATACACTTAACAACACACACCAACAAGTTGAACACACACCAAAATCTGTCAAACCAACAGACCACATTGTTCCCAAACAAGATATCACCACAGACGAAAAACAGTCTAAGTCCAAATTTCATTCTGACCCCTCCACGAAAAGGCCTCGTTGTCCTGAACCCTTATCTATCATTTATACATTATGGATCAATAGTGTGGACTTAGACTGTTATTCGTCTGTGGCATTTATTATACTGACTGGATTGCCATGGAATTTGCTCACCGTTTTACATTTTGTGGATTGTTATTATTAATATCAAATATAATATACTTGGAAAAATCACTACACTCATGAATATAGTTTGGGGGCCATGGTGCTAGAAAGAAAACAGCAGTAATTCTAGTAAATAATAGTAAGTTATAGAAGAGAAGGAGGTTCTGCACTCTTTTCTTTTTTTTTTATAATCTTTATCCCACGATTTTGTAACCCATTTTTCACCCCTGTGTCAATTATCTAATGTGATCCTGGGCTCTATCCAGTTCCTTTCCCCTCCATCAGGCGCCCTGGCTGGCCAGGGGGAGGCAGTTTAGAGACAAGGATTACTGCATGTTTTAGGGGACACAGGGAGAACATGCAAACTCCACACAGAAAGGCCCTTTCGCCAACCCCGCCTCGGGTATGGGCACTGATGACGCGGAGGAGGAAACACGCCGCCAGCAGCCACAGCGTCCCGAGCGGGAATCGAACCCAGGACCTTCTAGCTGTGAGGCGACAGCACTACCAACTGTGCCACCGTTCTGCACTCTTTAACCATTTAAAAAAAAACTTTACCTATTGAAAAATAGCAGTTATACAAGTTCATATAGGGTGTTACCGAGTGCCGTTCTACGAGCTTGTAACGTCTGATATATTTTTTAAATCGTGTAAATGTGGCGCAAATCTTTGAATATATATTCTTTCACAGCAAGCGTTTTTTAACTAAAATCTCGTTGGAACAACTTTCAAATGGGGTCGGTGGCCGAATACATATAATTTTGGGGGTCCTTTCCTTGACATGAAAAAGTTTGAGCACCACTGACATAGAAAACACAGGTTTTTCAGAAAACATTTTGTAGAATCGGGTCTCTAGTCTTAAATTAATGTGTTAAAAGAGTGCAGCAGCTCCTTCTCTTACTGTATATATTATGCAAGATCTAATATAAAAGCTTGGACGCAATCACCCACATCATGTGTTATGTGCCACTCACGTAAAATGAATCGTTGTGCCACCAGTGTATAATGTTAGTTGACAGAGAGGAGAGGAGAGAGGAGGCTTGGTGACACACTGTGCTGTTGGAGGGCATCCAACAACTGTTCTGAGAAAGGCTTAGAGGTGTGTGTGTGTGTGTGTGTGTGTGTGTGTGTGTTTTTTTTGAGGGGTTGGTACTGGAGACTGGAGTCTGCCACACACGAAGCCAGCCAGTCTCCCATTGGTTTGCAGGAAGCAGAACAACAGAGCTGTGTGTGTGTGTGTGTGTGTGTGTGCGTGCGTGCGTGCGTGCGTGCGTGCGTGCGTGCGTGCATGGGGGTTGTAAGAGAAGAAGGGAGGGTTATGTCATTGGTTAAAGGACATTCCCTCCCTGTGTTGTGTCAGAGAAAACAGCAACACACACCAGTGGACATCATGCCTGGTCATCACAACACGACCAGGCAGGGTTTACATTTCAGATCAGCAAAATATATATATGAAATATAGCAAACACATCAGAATCATGACGACGCGTCAATGTTGTAGTGTTGAGTTGGAGGTGAACAAATTCCACAGAAAATGTTATCTCGAGAAGGGGAAGGTGACTGTACCGGATTGCCTGGTTAAACATGGAGTGGTAAATGGTAAATGGTGCATTTACAGTATATAGTGCCTTTATCCAAGGCGCTATACATAGAATGTGCATTACATTCACCCATCCACACGCACATTCATACACCGATTGCGGCAGAAGCCATGCAAGGTACCAACCAGCACATCGGGAGCAATTTGGGGTTCAGTGTCTTGCCCAAGGACACTTCGACATGTAGACAGGAGGAGCCGGGATTCGAACAGCTGACCCATGGATCATTGGACGACCTGCTCTACCTCTTCAGCCACACTCGCCCCACACTCGAGTGCAGTGATTTTTGTACTTTTTCTGTTTTGTATGCGTCTATGGAGTTAATAACATTACTCTAATAGACCCCCAGGTGTGGTTATAACATTCAATGTCTTCCCTGTGTATTTTGTGGTTTCTTCCTGAAAGCTGAAAGCCTTTGGGTCAAAAGGCCCAATTCGAAATACCACCACTTTAGTGGCATCATAAAATCATCCCCTCCCCTAACCCCTCCCCCATTATCATACAACAACAGCTGGACAGAGAAGAGTGGTAGGTGGCCTATGCTCCACTGGGAGCGATGGGCCCAAGTAGTAGTAAGTATTGTATGTCTTAAAATGTCTTAATGAATTGAATACACACAATGAAACAAGCCCTATAGGGGGGTTTTGCACTATCCTTTTAACAATCATTGTAAATTGTGCCGCCGTACAATCTGCAATCTGATGAAGTATTCATTCAATCAATCAATCAATCAATCAAACCAGTGGCTTTTTTCACCCACCTGACAGTCACACACAAAGAAACTTTTATGTAAAAATATAAAATAACCCCCCTCCCCCCAAACAGACACACACACACACACGACTGTACATCAGTGTTGTTTTTGGCAGCAAATTTCTATTTTAATTTAGTCATAGTCTTTGGAATTAAACTTTATTTAGTTTTACTCATATTTTAGTCACCTGGAATGTTTTAGTGTTAGTCTAGTTTTAGTCGACTAAATGTCATGAGATTTTAGTCGACTAAATCTACAGTTGATTTCGTCGACTAAAATGTATTTTGGCGGGCCCTGATGCCGTCGTAATGACTGATTTTACACTTGCTGAAAATAGCCACTCTACAAGCTCACAACGTTGTGAGCTTGTAGATCTGCTATTTTCAGCATGCAACCAAGTGTAAAATGACTTATACTGGATCTCTTGTCCACTAGTCCCTCGCTAACATTTTAGTCTAAATGGTAAATGGTAAATGGTGCATTTATATAGCGCCTTTATCCAAGGCGCTTTACATAGATTGTGCATTACATTCACCCATCCACACACACATTCATACACCGATTGTGGCGGAAGCCATGCAAGGTACCAACCAGCACATCAGGAGCAATTTGGGGTTCAGTGTCTTGCCCAAGGACACTTCGACATGTAGACAGGAGGAGCCGGGATTCGAACCGCCGACCCATGGATCATTGGACGACCTGCTCTACCTCTTGAGCCACAGTCGCCCACAGTCTTTTATTTGTTGACGAAATTGTCAATACTCAACTGTATATTTAGTCTTACTTTTACACTGTAGTCATCATAGCGTAATTTTCATGTCGTTTCCATTTCGTTTTCGTCAGTGAAAAAAAAGGTAGTCGACGAAATCAACACAGCTGTACATTTGTAAATCAAACATGGATTGGAAGTTGTAAACATCCTCTGTATTACACAGTGTGTAAGTGTATTTGGAGCAGGACAGGTTGCTTCTCTTTCCACGTGGGAGGAATGAACAGAGGTGGTAAAACCCCAGAAGCAGGAGAGCTCTTTTCTCTCTGTTGTTATGGTAACAAGCAGTTTAAATGAGATTTTCTTCGTACTTCCTGAGCTCGGAAACAGACCACCCCCTCCACACACACACTCTGACTTTACGCACACAAGTCAGAGAGTCAACAAAGGTGGTGACACTATACATTCTTGTCGTTTTGGTTGACCGACTCTTCTGTACTACTGGCGTGTAGTAGTGTGTGTGTGTGTGTGTGTGTGTATGTGTGTACACACACACACACACACACACACACACACACACACACACACACACACACACACACACACACACACACACACACACACACACACACACACACACACAGGTAGGCTGTTGTTTCCATGACAGGTGTACCGTACAGGGAACCATCTAGAATGCTGCTGATTAAATCACTGAAGACCTGAGGGATGCCAGACAGCATCACCCATCCAGTGGGAGAGACCCACGGTGCTTTCATTAATATATCGTTGCTGTCCAAAACCTCTTTTTTATCACGGTATTATACAAAAAGAAAATAGTAAGGCAGCGAAAATAGCCGATACGCAAGATCGCAACCTGTTTGTGAGCTTACAAGTACGTTGGCTATTTTCAAAAATGTAGCAAAATTCGTGAAAATCTGCAAAATGAAAAAAACAAACGCCATAAAAAGTAGAAATATGCAATATGGAGATAAGAGGTTTCTGTTCAACAGCAACAATATACATCCCTCTGTCACATGACATCAAGGTCACATGACATCAAGGTCACATGACATCAAGGTCAGCTCACGACCTGGTCTCTGTCACATGACATCAAGGTCAGCTCACGACCTGGTCTCTGTCACATGACATCAAGGTCAGCTCACGACCTGGTTCCTCTGTCACATGACATCAAGGTCAGCTCACGACCTGGTTTGACATTTAACAGGATATTGTTGTTAAGCACTTTATCCCTGGCGTGACGTTCCTGTTTTGGGCATGTAGCAAAAATATAAAAACGAATCGAAAGGTTTCCAAAATAGTAGATCTACAAGCTCACAGTCACAATGTGTCACCACGAAAGCAAAACCTACGTGTGTCTGTGTGCGTCAGTGTGTCTTTGACAAACTCTCTCTCTCTCTCTCTCTCTCTCTCTCTCGCACGCACGCACGCACGCACGCAGTTAGAAATGTGATCTATCATCGTAGGTTGGTCAGCCTGCCAACATCATGGGTTCCAAGCCCAGCACATGTCCTGTGTCACATAACCTGGTGTGTCACATGTCCTCCGGTCGGTCTCTGTCTCTATTTCCGTCCACAGTGAGGTCCAATTACACAACAAAATAATGGCTTTAAAATAATCTGGATGAAGAACTCTGATTTACAGGTGAAACCACCCACAACCTCCAAACGAGGACAGCCCACCAGGCAGGGCAGGCTTTACATTCTAGCCACATTTCCACCAAAAGAGCTTCGGTTCTAGAACTGGTTCCATTCTAGATTCTTGGAACCTTGGTGCTTTCATTCCAACTTTTAGGGTTCTGAACCAATTCATTTTCAGTGGAAACACTCTGAGAGTCTGAACTGGTTCAATATTAGGTGGGAAAAGAATAAGTGAACATGTTCACCCCCAGTGGAAAAGGGGCCATAGACTCATGAGTGTGCAGGTAGGGTCTGATTGCCTGGCTCAAGGTCAAGGACACTGGTTTTCACCGGGTGTAGTGAATGCTTATCTATTATAATTGCCATCATCATTATCCCTAGAACCGAAACCATCATTGGTATTACATCATTGGTATTACATCATTGGTATTACATCATTGGTATTACACTGCTCTAGCAGTGTGATATGCCTATTTCATCATCATTAATCATGAGCTAAGATGCTAATGTGAGCTTTAGCATAGGGCTACATCTTAATTTTTTTCTTCAGTCTTAGAGTTCCATCCTGAACAATGCCTACACACACACATCACCGAGATATACACGATGAACTGTGAGTGTGATTGGCCTGACAGTGTCAGTTGTTCGCTGTGATTGGTCTACTTTTTTGTGGGGACTGTGATTGGTGTAGCGGTGGTGTCAACTGAGCTGTTCCTTTCTGACATGAAATATTTCATCAGAATACTAATGTGAGTTTTCTGTAAATTTTATTGATTAATCTCGTTTAATTTCATTTATTTATTTTAAACTTTTTAAAAATTATACAGAGAATGGGTTCCATGGGTTCCAAAGCTGATGGATGGATGAGTTCTGCTCTGACATGCTCAATAAACTTGGGGGGCATGGTGGCGCTGTCGCCTCACAGTTAGAAGTTCTTTCCTCCACGTCATCAGCGCCCATACCCTAGGTGGGGTTGGCGAAAGGGCCTTTCTGTGTGGAGTTTGCATGTTCTCCTCGTGTACCCTAGGGTACTTATAAAGTATAGAGTGAGGACCGGGAACGACAGCACTACCCCCTGCTATTCATTTCAATAGAAGTTGCTCAGTGGTGTTTTGAAGCACCCGGAAGACTGCCGGAAGTACCATTATAACTCAATGGCTCGAGCGAGCAGAAGTTGAGAGCAGACCTCAAATTTGAGGTCAGGGTTGACGCACGTTACGCACATAAGGTCACTGAACGTCTGTCCACCTCCATGACCGTGCTGCAGTTCCACTTTTGGCCAGTATGTAGTGGAAGCTCCAATGTTGGCCAGCCCTTCTTGAGGCTTGGTAGGTACCAAAAACTTAGCAGTAATCCTGGTCTCTATACTGCCTCCCGCTGGTAAGCCCGAGTGCCTGATGGAGGGGAAAGGAACATTTGATATGTATAGACCAATTATTTGTTTACAAACATTGGGACTGGGCGCACGGGTGACTGTTTCATGTAATCAATTCCCAACAGATCTCCAAACCTGTTGTTTTGGGGAGTGCTGGTTTCAGTCCATTCAACCTCCTCTTGTGTGTTGGCTAGTGAGGTGCACCCTAGGAGACATTTATACTTCATTGCGCAACAGTATTGTGCACAGAGAGCAAGCTCACACTGTTGTGAGCGTGGTGTATGTAATAATATTAAATATATTGTTTTTGATGATGTGTTTGAGACCCCAGGAAGAGTAGCTGCTGTCATGTACAGCAAGCTAATGGGGGATTTAATAAATAAATCAAATCAATCACAGCAGGTGTTTGTGTTATTGTGCGTTTGTGCTGTATAGTTGGGCCAGTGCACTGTAGTTGTGTTATTGTTGGAATTAGTTTTGTGCTGTGTTGTTGTATAGCGCTGCTGCACAATTAATCACAAATAATCAATGTTTTTTTATGTTTCAAAATGATGTAATCGTGAAACTTGGCGATTATTTCAAAGCCTTTCTTTGGACGCCAGCTGTTGTACCTTGCCCTCGTCTCCTCATCATTACACAACACTTAAGTGTTAATAACCGCAGCAGTGGTGGAAAAGTAACTAGTTACAAAATGTTAATACTTTTACTTCACTAAATCTCAGAGGCAAATATTGTACTTTCCTCCACTACAATTATTTTAAAACTTTAGTTAATAGTTACTTTTTAGATTTTGATTATTATTACAAACATACATTAACTACAGCCCTATATATACATTTTCGGCCATTTGAAAATAGCTCACAATGCGATGTGACGCATTTCCAAAAGATTTTTATACATTCAAACATTCTGCATAATGAGCACTTTTACTTTTGGTACTTTAAGTACATTTTGATAGTTGATACCAATACTTTTGTACTTTTACTCAAGTCAATTTTGAATTACAGACTTGTAACAGAGTATTTATATAGGGCAGTATTGATACTTTTACTCAAGTAAAACATTTGAGTACTTTTTCCACCACTGAAGCCATCTCAGCCATCAGGCTCACAGTCAGAGGAACAACTAGATAAAGTGCCCCTCGGGGCACAGGTCTCCACCAGGGCAGGTCAGGTTGTGGCCTCCTGGTGGCGCTATAATAGGCCAATGTGAAAAGGATGCCATTTCTTCTTACGCCTTGGATGGCAATTGGATGATTTGAGGCATTTTGTTCCAAAAATGTGTTTTGCTCAGCCTAGTAGGAAAGTCTGTGAAAGATTTCACGTAAATTGCACGCTGCGTTCATGATTTGAGGCTTTTTGTTCAAAACGGGCCAATCCTGCCAACTTTGAAAGCCAATGTTAGCCAATTAGGATGGAATATGAAATATCGGACAGATCCGGCTTGAACACATGACTATAGAGATAGTGTGTAACGATTTGCCTGAGTAGTAATATAAAAAAATGTGTTTATCAAAAGTTGGCCTCCTGGTGTCGCTATAACAGGCCGTTCTGGAAAGTTTGGGGCAGAGGTTCATCGTTGGCATCCAGGGAGTGTGTGCAAAATTTGGCATCGACCGGGTTAACGTGCCGGAGATTAGCTGTACACACACGGACGGACGGACACACACACACGGACGGACGGAGTGCAAAACATACTCTCTCCCCATGCCTTCAGCCTGGTGGAGACAATAAAAAATTAAAATAAATAAATAAATTCATTCAAAATCAGAGGCTATTACATACCGTGTGAGACCAAAGACATGACACCGATGAGCATAGAGACAGTGCAGCCCTAATGTTTGTGTAGTTGTGTTGTTGTAGTGTTATTTTTGTGCCATTAAGTAGTACGTTGTTTGTGCAGTTGTGTTGTTGTTGTGCAGTGTTGTCATGTGTGTGTGTGTGTGTGTAGTAGGGGTTTGAAACCTGTAATATTTTTCAGTGAAAGCCTGTTTTGTTTCAGTGCCTCTGCTCTGGAGACACGCACATGCACGCACACACGCACGCGCACAGTTCCTAACCTGCCAAACTAAACCATGCCATGTCATGCCAAGCAACAGAGAACATCTGAGGAGTTCTCCATTCAGATGTAGTGGACTGTGAAGTGTAAATAACACAACCATGGAGTGCTGTGCTGCTGCTACTTAAAGGGACACACCGCTCATATATTATTCTGCACAGATTGCCGTCACTCACGATCATGACGTTACTTGCCGATGAATTGTCATACGAATAATTGCGATTCAATTGTGTTTTTTGGCATTGAACATGGGAACATGGAAACAAGCCCCAGCACTTGCCATTGCCCCGATTACCTTACAGGCATACGCAAAGGCTCAATTTACGTAACTTAGATAGCATTTTATGTAGACAACTAGACATAGCACTATATAGTATATATGCATAGTTCATTATATAGATATTCCACTGTTAGGTTCTTAGCATACTGAAGTATTTGATGTATTACCAATGTCTTTTGTTCCTGCTTACTGTAAATCGCTCTGGATTAAGAGTGTCTGCTAAATGCCTAAATTGTAAATTGAACATATGCACAAACTATTTCTGATTGCTTTTTAGGCTTTGTAAACAAAACCTGCACACAGGGCAGATGTGACAAATACAGAAAATGACTGATATATCATATATTTATTAATAATCTAAATACTTTCAAAATAGACGATCCACACGCTTATATAGCTTTATACTATTTATTTATACTAGGTCTGCTGGTATTTCTCTCTACACAGAATCTCCACAATGAAAATAGCTGCTCTAAGAGTCTAGATCAGCTATTTTTGGCTAATGCTCCCCCAGAATATGGATGCTAGGATTCAAGTGGATTAATGGGAGTTAATGGTCCATGTAGAGAGTTTAATCCAGCTCTTCCGTGATCTGTGGCCTGGCTGAGGGATAGCACTGCTGCCTGGAACATGCACGTTTAATGGCTGAGTTGTTTATACAGCTTAGTACAGTGGCCTTTGTGGCTTTTTAGGAATTCAAATTAAAACCAAGCAAAGCAATACAATCGAAATATGTAATGAACAAACTATTGCAGTGCAAACCTCTCGATAGAAATGCCATTAAATGGGGGTCTAATGCATGTCAAACTGGGGGTCCTTGAAATTAAAATGGTTGAGAATCACTGCTAGAGCCGTAAAAGTCTTCTCTTATGGGGGTCCCTGGCATATCTTTTCAAATGGACTGTCTATCTGTGGACCCCCAAAAAGTGTCAATTTGGGGTCCTTGTAGACCACTGGTCTACATAAGGCCCAGGGCCACTACGGTATAGTGATATATCATCTCCTGGAGAATCAGTTCCACTGAAAGATGCCTGGGACAGAATCAAAATCCAGTTGAGAGTGGTTTTGCTTTATCAGTCAGTGATTTCCTTTTTGAAACGCTGTATGTATTATTGACATAGCTGCTACTGCTCATTTTACTGTAGGGCTGTGGTTTTCAACCAGTGGTCCGGGGACCTTGAGGGTCCTTGAGGGGGTTCCAGGTGGTCCTCAGCTAAATGGAGAGCTGGTAACCAAATGGACCTTTATAGAACGCTGTATGTATTATTGACATAGCTGCTACTGCTCATTATACTGTAGGGCTGTGGTTTTCAACCAGTGGTCCGGGGACCTTGAGGGTCCTTGAGGGGGTTAAAGGTGGTCCTCAGCTAATTGATGGTGAGCTGGTAACCAAATGGACCCTTATAGATCTTTAACTCTTGCTTGGGTAAAATGTCTACGCTCTCAAAAGTTTTATTATTGGTACAAATCTAAACTCGGCAACAAAAGTCCAAACTTTGGTCCATTATTTCTCCACTTTAATAATACCATAATAATAATACCTTCACAACGAGGTATAGCTTGTAAGGATCAGACGTTCATGGAATGAGCAACACAGCTAAACGTGTGTGTAGTGCTTCCAAAAGGTTTGCCAAAATGGCAAGTGGTTGGTATACACCCTTTCTTTGAGTTGCTTAGTGGTTTGGATGATTGCACTCTCACACAGTAATAAGCAAATAAACAACACATATTGGCCACTTGTGGGATCAGCTTGGGCGAGAGTGACCAACAGAACCACGTTGGCTAACTGGTTGAGGAATGGGATGCCATCCCACTTGGCATTTGGATCTTCCACCAGCTACTGAGTTCCATAACACTGAGTGCAAAATTAATAAAATGTAAAAATGGCCAATATGTGTTGTTTTTTTCCTTATTACTGTGAGAGTGTGCAATCGTCCAATCCACTAACTAAGCAACTCAAAGCAAGGGAGAATACCAACCACTTGCCATTTTGGCAATTTTTTGGTTTAGCTGTGTTACTTATTCCACAAATGCCCGATCCTTACAATCTATACCTCGTTGTAAAGGTGACTAATCAACGATTAAAATTACATAAAATACAATACAAATTGGTATTATTAAAGTGGAGAAATAATGGACTAAAGTTAAGTTTCTGAACTTTTGTTGCTGTGGTACCACATCAATACAGCATGGAATTGTGGACAAAATATTCCAACCGCAACTAAATATTAAAGTCTTGGGTCTGAGAGGCTAAATCTCATCAAATGCTGAATACATAATGGCCCTTGATATGAAAAGGGTTGAAACCCACTGCTGTAGAAAGTTCAAACAACACAGGTAGTGTGCTTCTGTTTTGCAGTTTTACAAGGGGTTGATTTACCAGAAGCACCATGTTGTCCCTGTGGTGGGTATAAGGATTTATTCATGTTGTTTACATAACAGACTACTAGGGTATTACTAGGAACTGTGTGTGTGTGTGTGTGTGTGTGTGTGTGTGTGTTTTAATAAAGTAACTATCTTTATTTGTGTATCTTTCCAGGCTAAGCAGCGGTCTAAGGTTCAAGTGAGCCGTGCCAGGTTAGGGTTAATGTGCCAACTCAGCAGACGACCATCAGTGGTCAAGGACCAAGGTGTATTCTAATTCACAGCTCCCATACACGAAAATGAATGCTTAATTATGTCATAAATATTCAAAATCAAAAATATACGTATAAATAAATAATTTCAAAATACCCAAAAAAACATTCTGACAAATACGGGAGAACATATATCTAGGCTATAATCTATACATATTTTTTAAATCCAAACTGCAGCCGCACGCATGCGCGCGCGCACACACACACACACACACACACACACACACACACACACACACACACACACGCACGAAAATTAACACTATAGTTCTATTCACAATTCTGCACTGCTGGAGTGTAATTTAACGTTGACGACAAAACAGCCGTTGAACCATAAATAGACTAGCACCAGCAAGTAACCTATTAAAATCCTCCTCGGTAACCGACTGAACCGTTCCTCCACGGATCGGAGGGTAAAACGGTCAAAGGCGTATTTACAAAACATTAGATAACCGACCCCATGCATCTATACCCCAGTTTTCACGGTCCCGTTACCAAAGACAGACACACGAACGACACAAAAGCAAAACAACGTCTTCTTTTCTTTCTTACCTCTCCGCTCCTACACAGCTTCAATCTCCCGTTAGCACCATTTATTCCAGCGAGTCAGTCACACACACAACACAGACGAAAAGTATTTCATTCTCCGTCGGGGGGAGAGAGAGAGAGCGAGAGCGAGAGCGAGAGAGAGGGGAGACCGGTAACGGAGGAGAGAAGAAGGGGGACACTAAAGGGAGAGTGGGAGGAGTAAACAGCGGAGGAAGAGGAGATAGGCGGGGGGAGTCGGTAGTGGTCGGACGGTCGGTGTGGGTGTCGATGTGAGCTGCTGTGATAGGATGATATCAAATGGAACATAAGCACCCTAAAGACTAATCAATCATTGTGTGTAGTTCAAATGTACATACATTTTGTTTGGATTGTATTGTTTTATTGTGCTTTTTGCTTTGGCAAGCCCTTTGAGTTTGAATTGAGTGTACGCGTGTGTGTGTGTGTGGGGGGGGGTGTTCCGTTGAAGGAGGAGCAGCAGTCTGAGTCTGTATTAATGTCCTAGTCATGGTGGAACATGTTTTTTTTGCACTTCCTCCATTTACAACCATTACTACATCTACATAAAACGTTCATGATTTCAAATATAAAGTGCTTATCCTATGGCCACAGATGTTACAATTCTCCCCGGGCGGGAATAAGTACCAGTATTTTCCGTATTGTTCAATAAAAAGGGTATTTTAATCCGGCCGGTGACCATTTTCTCAGTTCTTTCGCCATAAACTTTCAAATATGCGACCCCTATCATTTGGGAGGTGTACTGCACTTCGTATACATATATAACTATGAGGAAAATGGCCACCGATCGGATTACAAACCTTTTTATTTGACAATACGTAAAATACGGGTACTTAACCCGACCCGAGGAGAATTGAAACATCCGTTGCCTTGGAATGAGCGCTTTATAGTTGAAATCTGAAGGTTTATCTATATGTAAAGGCTGTAAATGGAGGCAGTGAAAAAAGTTCCGCCACGACGCTCGTGAACGTCCTCCTTTGGGAGCTACACCGAAATCAGAGACCTATCGAATTATGTGACTCCAGACGAGTAGTATTCCGGTCCTTTATTCCTTTTCACAGTTTACCATCTCCACCAGGCAATGCAGGCATAAACAACCATGTAGATCCATTATAGTTCTATATTCCAACGTGCCAGCAGGTGTTTTATGATCAATTGAACATGGCGGACCCTATTGTAAACAAGTGTAATGCTTTATGGTGTTGTCCAGTTAAGTTTTGTATTGAGGTGTGCTTGAAATGTACTGTAACTCTCCAATCCGTTAATATTAAATACTTCAATCAAAGCATTTGACATTATATGCTTTGATTGATTGACTGATTGATTATCATGAATACTTTATTCGCGGGCGTGATTGTGTGATCCTCCTGCCACACTGACTGACCTCTAGTGGTAGGAGTGGGTTCATCATTTTGATGGAAAAGTACTGACAATGGTAGACTTTATAAATGCAACTGGTCGACGATAATCCCCTCAATAAATCCCCTCTGGATTAAATCCAGAGATGCGAATAGGGAGAATAACTGACACAGTATTTAAAACAATGAAATATTTAGAGTCGCGAGAGAGAGGTCAGAAGCTAATAATATAATTACAAATTTCTCATATTAATTCCCTACATTCTCAGCGAACGTGCTGCCTGCCTATCGTTTAACACGTTCCTCTATTATACTGTCATATTAGTTTGGACACACACACACACAGGCCAACCCGGCCATTAGGCCTACTAAAAAAAATCACACCCGTGTGAACTGAGTGGTGCAACTCCCCTCTCTCTCTCTCTCTCTCTCTCTCATTAGCAGGCAACAGTGCAACACTAGAGCACCAAAGTCCTGACGTCACTGTCAGTAGAGGGCGCCAGTCCACAGGTTTTTATTTGCATTGAAATCACCATAGGGGGATTTTAGATCTCTTCATTATAAGAACGGTGTTTGAAAAATAAACCGATCATCCCGGCCTTTTCACTCATATGGATATGAAGCATCAACTGAAGGTGGAAATGTACAAATATGCCCAAAGAGTAACACAATAAGCGTTAGAAACGAGTCAAACAACCCAGACTACATTTCCGGGTAGGCGGTGGTTGCAGCTGCCCGTCGCACAACAGAAACTGACATGTTAATTACGTTTTTTTTGTATTGATATTTAATGTTTCGTGGTTAGTACGAGTCGAGTCAACGCCAGCAGAGCTTACGTCAACGAGGAATCTCAGGAACAAAATGTGTTGACAGCTGGGCGTGACGTATATTAGCAGCAACATTGCTTTCATATGTAGTTTCAAGGCTTTTGCGGCCAAAGTAATTCCATTTTCTCCAGAAACTGGCTGTATCAAATATGAATGGACATCATTAACGACGCACAGCCACCCCCCTGACAGAAAGGCCGGGATGATCGGTTTATCTTTCAAACACAGTTCTTATATGAAGCGACCTAAAATCGCCCTATGGTGATTTCAATGCAAATAAGAAAATACATGAACCTGTGTACTGGCGCCCTCTACTGAAAGTGACGTCAGACTTCGGTGCTCTCTCTCTATTTCTGGCACAACAGCACCACTTCTGCCCCTACTGGTACTCTAAACATAGTCTCACAGGTTGGGACGGACATTGCTGTTCCTTGGAGTGGTTGCACCACTCAAAAAGGGAGAAAGTCTCCCTGCAGGCTGCAGAAGGAAACCAGTCTACATAAAGCCACGGTGTCTTCTCTCGTTGGTTTCGGACCGGTAAAGAAACAAGAGATAACACAATATACCTTAAAACCAGGATATACACATACAAGCGCAATGAGACACTCGTTTCCAATGTGGTCCTGGAATGTGGTTGATGTTAATCATTTGTGACCAGATTTGACTGAGAGCCTGCCATCGCACAAATTCCAACTTTTCACCTGAGAAAAACTCCCCCCCCCCCCCCCACACTTATTTCATGTCTGAAATAAGTGTCAGAGCTGAAATCGACATGTAAATATGAAATAAATGCTTAAACATGTAGCTAGGTGTAATGTTAGAGACCACAGAAGTGAACCTTTCAAGCCTGTTTTCTCAACTCGCTGTTTTCTGCAAGACATTACTCTATATCTCCAAAACTGGTGGGTCAAACTGAACAACCAATGTCAATTTGAAGCTATGATTCCCTGCTTTCATATGACATGAAAACACGTGTGGTTTGTGGTTGATGTTCAATCAACCCTATAGTGTGGTACTAAACAGTACAACAGCGTCTCTCTGTGGCTAACTCACCACATTGCATCATGAGTGAGCAGCCAGTCCATGGCTGTTTCAGGGTCCTTGGCATGGGAACCCCTGGCTCAGAATGCACTACGAGCAACACAACATTCTAGTCCTGAAATAAACAGACTGGCCGCTGAACTGGAGTGATTGTCTCATAAAAAGATTTATTTTTTGCCTAAATGTACAAAGGCAAATTACAGTATTGTATAAAAACAGAAATGTGACAAAGTACACTTTACATCAGAGACATTCCCTGGGGCGAGGGGGATGGAGGGGAGAAGGGTGTGGACAAAACAAAACATAAGGACAAAAATAAAACAAAGAAAATGTTGTAAACATCTCTTTCAAGTACCACTGACTGATACCGAGCCACACGTGTTCACAGCTATGGTGGGGCGTCAAACATTAGTAAAACAAGAAAAAGTCCTCCAACGTTAAAGAATAAAATGAATTCATTTTTTTGTTTATGATTTGAAGAAATAGACCTGCCACCACAGTGGCTCAACTAGGAGACAAGGGGACAGCTAAAATTCATTCTTCTACAATTAGTATTCTTGTTTCTAAACAGGCTTGGTGATCGTGGCTGAGCTGAACTCGTTTCATCAGTAACATGGCCCGATCATCAACTCCCAATGAAATTACGTGTGAACAGGATATGACATCACAACTGTTAAAATTCAACGCCGGTGATCTTTTAAAGCGAATACCTTTTTGAACGCGCTCTGCAAATGGTGATTTAACCCATTTAGACCTGAGGACGCATCTGTGTCATATTATAGCTTTTATAACCCATAACATTCTGGGGGGCGAGAAGCATTGACAGCTCCAGTTGACGAGGTAATTGTGGTTGGGAGGGGTAGGAGGGAAGTGTGGGGTGGGGGGAGGGATTACCTTCGCCTCCTCATAACCCAGTGACTGTCTCTCTCTCTCATAAAGCGTCTCTCAGCCATATGCTTTTAACAAGTAACCATTTTATAAACACATGTACATGCTAGTCCTTCAGTCAACCAAACCAAACGGGTGACGCTCAACTGAAATGGCTGTATCTATGACGATAGGATGAAGGAGAATCAATGGATTCTCCTTCATTCACAGACTCAGGTTGGCCAACGAAAGAGGATGGAGGGAAGAACAGGGACAAGAGGGAAAAGTGTAAAACTGAAAAAGAATTCACAAGACGTGAGTTATAAAGCCGTTACCACCAGCTACAGGTTTAATAGCATATAAACAACCGTAGAAAATAAACAACAAGGCTAAGAGACAAAAACAAAAGAGAGAGAAAAGAAAATGAAGAAACGAGTAAGAATTTATCTTTTCCAATAGCATCCAACAACCTTGTTACTTTTATTTTAAAATAATTCCTCTGTACAGAATATACAGAAAACACACAGAGAGGAGAGAGAGTGCTGTTACGGAGCCAGTAGACTTTCTCCAGATCTTCCGGTCCTCTGCACAGTGGAGAGACGGAGGGAACATGTTCATAGTCTTCCAGTCCTCTGCACAGTGGAGAGACGGAGGGAACATGTTCATGGTCTTCCACTCCACAATTTAGGAAGTACATCCACCACACACAACTAAGAAGTAGTTCCTCCCCAAACAGGGACTACAGCCTCCTGCTGGGGTTTGTGTGTGTCTGGGATGCTGGGACGCTCTGTCCACAGCGCCACAAAGTCAAAGCCAGCCAAAGTCTCAGAGCATCATCAGCACCAGGCTGTTCTAGGCTCCGGGCCCTTCCTCTCTCTCTCCTCTCCCGGACCAAACGCAACAACACGCAGCAATGTGTTCCAGAGGAAGGCTGCACAGACAGAGGCCACAGAAACCCTAAGGCTGATTGGCTCATCCTCCTGAGAGCCCCGCCGCACGCATGTTGAGTACTTCCTGTGACATCACAGGTCCTCCAGACAGCAGAGAGCAGGTGGTGGGTGGAGCCCGTGGGCCGGCTGACCTTTGACTTGTGAGTTGACAGACATAAGGTCAGGGATCAGGGGGTCATTGCGGGTTCAGAGTGTAAGTGGTGACTGTTGCGGGCATCGACAACAACCGGCCTCCTCCCGGACATAAAAACAAACAAACGTGAAAACAATAGCGAACGACATGGCAACAAAATGTCTCATATTATGGAGAGAGAAAAACAAAAAAGGAAATACATTTTTCCAAGAGGTGAACAGGAAGTGCTGTGTGTTAGAAACGACAACGGAATCACAAAGTGCCCGGTGGGGGGCGGGTCCAAGCAGGCAGAACTGTCAGTTATTGGCAGAGTCTGAGTGATGGACAGCAGCAGTTTTGCATAGAGAGCCATAGAGTGACCTCACCACTCTCCTCTTCTTCTCCTTCTCTGGCTCAAAATAAACCATACTCCAAAAACGAGAGCCTCCGTCGACCCATTCCTCCAGAACACGACGGAACCATTCAGGACTTTAGATGCAGAACTTAGATGAATGTAGTGATTCCCAAACATAATCCAGTTTGTGTCAAAACAACTCCCACCCCCACCCCACCCCCCTCCTAACCCCTCACAGGTCTTAATGGGTTGTCGGTGCAAGTCCGGATCCACCAGAGCGCTCTCGAACAGAACACTGCCTGTGGGAAGATCTCAGTGCTGTACCCAGGGCTGACTGACTGACTGGCTGGCTGACTGGCTGGCCGACTGGGCGGTACAGAGTCAAAAGGGGAGGAGTCTGTACATCCATTAGCCCCGCCCATCTCAGAGCCCGTGGGGAGGAGGGGGGGGTGGGGGGGAAGCAAACACCCCCCCTCGCAGGCAGACAAATCAAACGCACATACACACCAGTGAACTGATGTCCCAATATAAACCAGTCAACGTCACACGCTTCCTCATGTGATCCAGTCACATGACCCCAGGGAGGGCAGAGTTCAGCCAATCAGGTGTTCCTATGGAAGGGTACAGAAGACGACATTTTGTTAAAACGACAGCCCTACCGTGTACGCCATGTATAAATATTTGTATGTACTTTTGTGACTTACCAAATGAAGAGATTTCTCTCTGGTACTTTGTCACATTAAGGAAATAAAAAAACTTCCACTAGATGGCAATATACACATTACCGTACATCAATAAAATACCAGTTGAACTGGGGTAATTTGTGACAGATCTATTACCGTGCGTATTCTCACCTTTCTCACCTCCGTGCAGGGGGGTACATGGAGGGGGCAGAGCCTTGCTGACTGGCCACTATGGCTGACGAGGACAAACCTGCGGGATCGTAGCCAGTTATGATGCGGTTGGATGAACAACGCTTCTGTCTGAGCAGAGTACTACTACTACTGTCTGAGCAGTTCACTACTACTACTGTCTGAGCAGTTCACTACTACTACTACTACTACTACTACTACTACTACTACTACTACTACTACTACTACTACTGTCTGAGAAGTTCACTACTACTACTTCAACCACTTGATCTCCAGCAACCCTATTCTGGGGACCAACAGTCGTGAAATATAGCATATCTACAAGCTCACAGCAGTCAGCCTGTGGAGCATATCTACAAGCTCACAGTAGTCAGCCTGTGGAGCATATCTACAAGCTCACAGTAGTCAGCCTGTGGAGCATATCTACAAGCTCACAGTAGTCAGCCTGTGGAGCATATCTACAAGCTCACAGTAGTCAGCCTGTGGATAAACTATTTTCTGAGATATGGTGTCAAGGGAAAGCATAGTGTAGAGCCCTGGGGCAGTCAACAGGGTTTAACGGTTTTCTTTAACAGAGGGATTGAAAGGGCCACTATCTGCTGTCAATCACATGTGGACTTAAAGGCACATTAACCCTTAAGGTCCTTACACACTCGGATCAAATTCCTTGACTAGCAGAATGCTCGCCTCAAAACAGTCGCTTCGGGTGTACAGCTGGCCTAACTGGTATTCCTAAACGTAACCTCAGTAAACTATGACTAAACGGTTAAACCTAACCTTAACCTCAGTAAACTATGACTAAACAGTTAAACCTAACCGTAACCTCAGTAAACTATGACTAAACGGTTAAACCTAACCGTAACCTCAGTAAACTATGACTAAACGGTTAAACCTAACCTTAACCTCAGTAAACTATGACTAAACGGTTAAACCTAACCGTGACCTCAGTAAACTATGACTAAACAGTTAAACCTAACCGTGACCTCAGTAAACTATGACTAAACGGTTAAACCTAACCCTAACCTCAGTGAACTATGACTAAACGGTTAAACCTAACCGTGACCTCAGTAAACTATGACTAAACGGTTAAACCTAAACTTATTCCTAATCCTAACCTCAGTAAAACAGGGTTTAAGGCGAGCATTCCGGTCACCAATTCCTTCCCATTGTCGGTCAATACAGAATTCTGCATGTTGTCAATTAAAACGTTATCCAATATACGGTAGAATTGGATCTATTGGAACACGGTTCAATTGATGCATGTTCTGACCTGTGGCGTAGGAGAGGTCGTACTGCCCTGACAGCAGGGGGTAGCCCAGGTGGTGATGGGAAGGCAGCATGCGCTGGGAGGGAGACGACCTCGGCCTCTCCGACTCTCGCTCTCTCTCCCTCTCCCTCTCACGGTCTCTGTCTCGGTCTCTCTCTGGCCCGCCCCCCGTGCTGCGATCACGGGCGTCGTGGGGGGGCTTGTCGGTGGGGACGGTGGGCGACTTGGTCTTGTATTGGTTGGCGTGTTGGTGCAACAGCTCCAGGGCTTTGGGGGTGTCGGGACCGGGCTTGGAGCTCACCGTGGGGCTCGCACGACTTCCCTTCTCCCCCGACTCCTCCCCGGGAGGCAGCTTTCCTCCGTAGGGAGAGAAGGAGTAGCCGGACGACAGGTAGGACCCTGTAAGGACGATGTTAGCGAGTCGGTGGAGGGTTAGAAAGGTGTTTGTTATCAATTGATCCATCATGGCTGAATCCCTTTATTTTCTCAATTTAGTCGTTATGACACGTTAAGGGTCATTTTGTTGTCTACTATGGCTTGTGTGTGCACCCCAGACCGTTTTTAAATGCCTTGATCCAATATTTAGATATTGATATTTGATTCACTTGATCCTATACACCCATTTGACTTTAAACAAACATCCCTGGCTGATATTGTCCTAATGAATGAGGAGGCCTTCAATTATTGATTGATGTATCAAGGAGTCCTATACATCCATACTTGAAATCAATTAAAGGACCACTTCACCACTTTTCAACTTATCTTCATATAATTGGTCCTCACTAATGTTATGATAAAATACCACAATTCTTTTCCTACTCAGTCTGTGTCTCATATGAGGGCTGTGGACAGTTCAGAAACCCGTCCACCAGTGACATCATCGATGGGGAATCCAAGCTAATAGAAACTGCAGGCTTTCTTTTCCTGAAAAGTTGCAATGCAAAAATGGAAGCCATAGTTCTCACGATAATACAAATCTAAATATATTTTAAAACAAATCTTGTTTTAAAAAAATCTGTCTAACGATGATGTCACTGGTGGACGGGTGTCTGAATTGCCCACAGCCCTACTATGAGACACAGACCGAGTAGAAAAAAATGGTGGTGTTTTATCATGAACATTAGTGAGGACCACATATATGAAGAGATGTTGAAAAGTGGTGAAGTGGTCCTTTAAGTCCACGCATGAAAAAAATTAAATGGGAAGGTCTCCCCATTCATCAGGACAATATCAGGCACTATAAATTGAATGGGCTTATATGATTGTGTGATCAAATGAATATCGGATGTCTAAAGACTTGCCTGTTGGATATATGGCAGCTGATGGTCAGAGTTAAAAATCTCTTAAAATAGCCAATTCCCATCACTTTAAATTTGCTTTGATTGGACCGACCCCGATCTTGGGAGATTGCTTTGATCGGACCGACCCAGATCTTGGGAGATTGGGACCGGTCGTGCCTCGAAACTGTTGTGGTTGACAGCTATAAAGTAGGCTAGTTAGACAGTCAACCAGTTATAAGTACCTGTGCTTTAGTCAGCTGGACCATGCTTTTGAGAGAGAGATAAATGGACAACCTCCGCAGTCACATGATGGGCAGAGACTAGCAAGGCAGAGTTTTAACAGCAATAAAAATAGAGTGCAAACTCGGCCCTGCCAATAGGCCATGCCCATCCGGGCATGGGATATTGCGGTTCTTAGACAAGTGCAAGCTGTGTCTTACCGGGGTAGTTCTGCATCATAACAGAGGGCATGCCTCTGTATCCGGGGTGGCTGGGTTCGTAGCCCTGGCTGTAGGCGTAGGCTCCGTGCATGTAGGGCAGGTAGCCCTGGTGCTGGGGCAGGGGGGACGAGAACTGCATGTGGGGGGGTCTCACCTCCTTCCCACCCCCCCGCTGCTGCTCCTCGGAGGAGCTCGGCTGAGTCCTGGGCTCTGCCCCCCCTTCTTTGCCCTCTTCTTTAAGCGGCATGTCCTTATTTGGTCGGGCCCTGTCGTCTTTGCCCCCTTTCCTGTCCCTCTCTCTCTCCCTGTCCCTCTCCCTCTCCTCCTTCCAGCGGTCTTCGTCGTGAGGTTTTGGGGTGTCCGGGTACTTGTTGGGGTAAACGTACGGCCACAGCCTGGAGTCTGGCTCCTGAGGAAAAATGTGCAAACAAACATCATACATCAGGTCGTTTCGAGGAAGCAATCAGATTCGTTGACATAGCCATCTAGCCGTCCTTAAATGAGCATGATGGAACAAAAATCTGTCTTATTTATCATTTACCTGTCTGTATAGATAGTATTTATAACCTACCAGGTGAGTATTTACCTGTCTGTATAGATAGTATTTATAACCTACCAGGTGAGTATTTACCTGTCTGTATAGATAGTATTTATAACCTACCAGGTGAGTATTTACCTGTCTGTATAGATAGTATTTATAACCTACCAGGTGAGTATTTACCTGTCTGTACCACATGGCCTGCTCCATGCTGGATGGTCGGTTCGACTCCATGCCCGGTTTGGGATCGTCCTTCCCATGATGCCCCGCTTCGCTCAACTTGACCTTGAGCCCCTCGGTCTGCTGGGTAGGCGTCTTGGCCTCCTCTCCCTTGGGCATGATGACAGACTTGGGCTGCTCCGAGGAGGCCAGTGGGGGTGGAGCTGCGTCCTTAGCCTTACCCTGGGGTGGCGGAGCCTTGCAGCCCAGGTCGGGCAGGCTGGGTGCCTTGGAGAGGGCCGGGGGAGCGGACGGCTTCTGCTTCCACTCTTCCGGCATCTTCCCAGGACACTCGCGCTCGCGCTCACCTCTCTCCTTGCCTCCCATGGCCAGGGCTGTCACGATTACAAATGTATGTTGACGATTAACACATGGTCACACATAATTGCGATTAATGATTACATTTTTGTTTTTGTTTTTTTAGGCCTGGGCTGTGGCTCAGCGGCCCAGGCACCTTGGCTGGTAATCCAGTCTGGCAGTGTGACGGCCTTTACTGCATGTCACCCCGTCGGGATCAGGAGTCGAACGGACCGCTGAGCCACGGCCCAGGCCCTCTCCCCCTCCCCATGCATTGAATGAACTTTTGCATTGAACTTTAATATATATATATATATATATATATATATATATATATATATATATATATATACATACAAAACAAAAAACATCTTTTTGCATTCAACTTTGGAACGTTACAATTTGTATTTCTTTATGCCATTTAGTCTTCTTCGTAATCTCAAATTGCACAGGGCAGATATGACAAATAACTTAATATCACTGACACGTTTAAAAAATAATTATTATTTATTTCCAAACTAAATTACAAAATAGTGGAAGCTTTGATCTCCAGCTTGTAGATCTGCTATTTGACATTATCATTTTTTGAACGTATGAAAATCATTCAACATGGACGATTCAACAATTGACGATTATGACGACAAAATAATTGCGATTATGTTGTGTTCAGACGGGCAGATGCAAAGATACTGCCTAGCATTCATTGTCAATGGAAGCCTACAAGCTACAACGGCTACAATAAAAAACTTGAGCTGGTTTCAGCTTCAGCTACAAAGATACAAAGCTACAAACACACCGTGTGGCCTTGCATCTTTGTATCTTTTGCATGACTGAACGCAGCATTAGGTCAATTAGGTAGTAATTGCGACGGGCCTACTGTACGTACCCATGACGTCGGGTTTCTTGTCGGCCGCCGACGGCGCGGTCCGGCTCTGATCGGACATGCGCTGCCTCTCCTCGTACTGCTGGCGGTAGGCGGGGCTGGTGTTCATCAGGTGGGTGTGGTAGGCCTGGTCCGGGTGGTGGTAGGTGTACGGGGGAACGTAGGCGTACTGGTTGTAGTACAGAGGCTGCATGTACATGTTGGACCTCTGCTGGATGACGGAGGGCTGCTGCGTCTGCTGCTGCGTCTGCTGCTGCTGCTGCTGCGACGGACCCCCAGGGCCCACCACCGGGCCTCCCACTAGGGCTGTCGCCATCACAAATTCAAGTTGACCATTAATTGTTACACGAATAATTAGCCCTTCACTAAATCCCACCCCAAAAAGCAATTGTCCAATGCCAATCCAAATAGTTTAGCAGCTGTTGCTATGCAGGTCAAGCTTTCGCCACCTCATAGCTATGTTATTTTGCATGGCTGTATTGTTGAACATATACAGAGCTTAACGTCGATAAAGTTACACGACTGATCCACCCAGGTGATGGCGATAATACTAATGACCGTAGTCTTACCGTGCAAAATGAAAACTCCTGTCGGGTGGTCGTTAAATTTGATTTCTCCCTCTGTAATTTCCTCGTATTTCTAGTTTATATAAATAATGTCATGCAAATTTGTCCAGGGCATAGTCTACTGCAGGCCTGGTTGACTAGATTTAGAAGACATTTTGATGCTCTTGCTAGTGGAATGATTGATTATTTATATGGAGAAATCCCGTCATTTAACATGCATCTCTATGGGGGAGTCTCCTCGCTGCTAACGTGCCTATTGGACAAGGACGGGTTGTGGAGGGACCTAGCGATTGAATTGTATTCATTTGCATTGAACATTGGAAGTTGTATTTCTGTTCGGGATCACAAGTTGCACAGGTCAGATATGACAAATAAACTTAAATAAGGTCAGATATGACAAATAAACTTAAATATACAAAGAAATCAGTACACATAAAAAAAGAATAGCGGAAATAGTTGATTTACAAGCTGTCAGGGTATGCATACCCTGAAGGCATTTTGTTGCCGAAACGTCGGTACGTTTTTTGCATCGTGACTACGAGCTGTGCAACCTTTTTTTCCCTTTTGTTGAATAATAATATCATTATTTCAACATGAAAACGATTGACAATCATGCAAAAATAATTGCGACGTCAAATAATTGCGATTAGACGATTATGCATTAATTGTGACAGGCCTACCTCCCACGCCGCTGCTCCCCTCCGCCTTCCGCTCCTCCATAACCTCCATCTTCACCTTCACCTCCTCCGTCCCCACCTCCTCCTCCTCCTTCTTCACCTTCACCTGGGCCCCTTCCACGTGCGGGGGTCCGGACCCGGGCCCGGGGCTCGGGTGGGCTGGGTGCGTAGGGTAACTCGGGGAGTAGTAGCTGTCATAGCCGGGGTAGTAGGGAGACTCCTTATTGGTGGGAGGCTGGGACGAGGACGAAGAAGAGGAGGAGGAGGAGGAGGAGGGAGGGAACAGGGCCTTCTTGGCCCCTCCCTCACGGTGGGCCCCGCCTCCTCCTCCTCCATCAGGCTCCACCTTCACGGCCTTCACGCCCCCCTCTAGCCGCCCCTCCCCTTCCTCCCCGGCGTCCGAGATGTCGGAGTAGGCGGGGCTGTTCGTCTTGACGGAGGAGTTGTCGGCGCCGTTCTGATTGGCCAGGTGGTGGGGCGAGGGGTCCATCCTGCTGGCGCCGCCCCCTATGGAGGGGCTGGGCGCGTTGTCTGAGAAGCTGTAGATCTTGTCGGCCTCCGCCTTGATGCTGGCCAGGCGGCTCTGGTGGGGGTCCGACGTGCCGTTGAGCAAGGCGTCGGAGGCCTTGGCGGCAGCAGCGGGGTCCGAGCTGGGGCAGGGTTCCGAGTAGGGGCTCCTCCCTTCCTCCGCCTTCCCCCCCACCTTCCCCCCGCCCCCCGGCCCCTTGGGGCTGTCCCCCTCTCGTCCTCCGCCTCCGCCGCCCTCCTTCTTCTTCTTGTCCTTCTTCTTCTTGTCCTTGCTGAGGGCGGGGCTCAGGGAGTTGGGATCTCCTACGGCGGGGGGAGGCGGGGGTTTGATCTGGGGACTCTTAGGGACGGGCTGAAGCACCGAGCCCCCCACCACAGCGGGGTTGGCGCCGGTGCCGGGGGGGAACGCCGAGGACGGCTGCAGGGAGTAGAGCTGCTGGCCGGGCGGCGGCACTGCCGCCGCCTGGCTCAGGGGCCGCACCGCCTTCGGGCCTTTCTGAGGAGCCTTGCCGTCGGCCTTGGCGCCACCGCACGCCTTCTTCCCCTTCCTGTCGTCCGTGCCGTCGTTGCTCGCCTCGTCCGTCAGACACGCCGCCTCATCACAGCCGTCCATCAGCTCCGACTCCGCCTCACTGTTCTTCTTCCTTCCCCCGCCACCGCCGCCCCCTTGCTTCCTGTCGGCCCCCACCGCCAGCTTCCCGGGAGAGGGGCTGTGCACCTCGAAGCCCCTCCCCTTGGGCGTGGTGGATCGCGCCGGGGAGAGCGAGGTCTTCTGGGCTCCGTTGCAGCCGGTGGCGGGGGGCTCCGGGTGGAGGAGGGGGTCCTCTCCGTACTCGCTGTCGCCGCCGTCCGGGTCCAGCTTAGCGTCGTGCTCGTCATTGTGCACGCGGGCCTGGTGGGCAGAGGGTTTTCACCGTTACAACATTTAACTTGACCAAGATTGTCACATGGAATAAACTAAAGCTAAATAAAATCTCAAGACTGTAAATGTAAATGAAGCACATCGTTAAGTTTATACAGGGACACGTGAGTCGCATGCCTTAGCTGTAATCAGCGGTCAGTCAGTTTCTATTCTCACTCACAATACACTGCTTAGTTCCTAAGTATTGCTCAAACGTGTAAACTGAATGTTGAACTGGAATTCGCGTGCACATGGCTCTAAGTAATATAGAATTCAATATTGATAAAGTAAACTAGAATTCAATGTTGATTAATGGCTTTAACGTTAAAATGTATTCAAGTTGTATGCTTAAAATTTGCATGATTCAAGTAAGGCTGTCCCCAAACATTCAAGGTTCGAATGTTCGCTCGTTAGGGTTGGCACTCGAATCTTAATTAATGGGATTGAACCATTCGTTTATTTTATTTTCATTTATTTTATTAAATAAAAAAATATTATTTTTTCCCTTTTTTGTATTAACTCGAAAATATATCTCGGCGAGAATGCGATATGAGCATGTAAAAAAAAAGTAAGTTTCTAGTGCATTCCTGTCAGAAGTTATGAAGAAATATCTCCTAGTTCTGCTGTCCCATCTCCCATGCACATTAATTGGTGATTGGCCTGCAGCTGAGGTGATTGACCTTTCTCACCTTGTTCTGTGAGAACAAAAGAGTTCCATTGAATGGAATGTCTGACGCGTCTCTCTCTCACACACACACACACACACACACACACACACACACCAGCACACCAGCATGATCGCTAGACAGGGGGAACCGTTCTTAGCAGCCATGATATATTAGCATATACTCTCTTCAATGTGCTTCTGAGAATAATACACAGGTGGAACAAATAACGAGCAATATACGCTGCCTGCCAGCAAGCTCGCAGATCAGCGGTTTTCACGGAGCCACTTGACGGTGTGTGTGTGTGTGTGTGTCGGGAGAGACGAGAGAGATTGATAAAGAGCAGGGGAGACGCGCTGCGCTCTGATTAATTAGGAACAAATGGTCCGGATGTTCGCTTGAAAAATCCTGCCGAAGTTCGAGTCCTAAAAAAAGGGCTAAGGTACAGCCTTAGATTCAAGTTCAATCTCATTAACTGTCTTGATATGTGCTGTTCTGGTTGTCCATGTTTTCTTTTGCTAATGCTCAGACTTTTGCTTAGCATGATGCTTCGACAAAATTCAGAGAATATCTCCCAGAGCACGGAGACTTTAACGCCAAGTTTAACCGTATACCATTTGTTGCAATAAATGGTGAATCTACTTTGACGTGAGTGTTTCCTGTCTAGCTTTAATGACATTTCTGAGACCATTCATGGTTCTGGAAGATGCTTCTAAACTTGTATTCTATTGCTAGTTTGATCACTTCAAATACTCGTTCATCTTAAAATAACTAATGACCGAAAATAGCCATTCTACAAGCTCACAACACATCACGCTGCGATGTGTTGTGAACTTGTAGATCTGCTATTTTCGGTGTGCAGCATGCTTTCACAAAAGACATGCTGGCTTCTATGGAATCCAAATGACTGAAATCAGTCATTGAGACTGAGAACTTTAATCCATGTTCTTACTGGCTTTTAGGCTTCGAAAACAAAAGTTGCACAATAATTTAATTACTTTGATACTTACTTTTATACTTAAGACATGCATAGTGGAATTAGCAGAGTGAAAGAAGCCGATCTACTCGCTCAAAATGTGTTGTAGAGGCACTATTTCCACTATTTCTTTTTAAATGTTTGAAAATATATGAACATTTTTAACATGGTAATGATCATGATAATTATGACGATTGTGCAAAAAAAAACTATTACTCAAATAATTGCGATTAGAGGATTGACTCATTAGGTCTACCTGGTGGTACTTGAGGCCGTTGATGTGCTTGTATCGCTTGTTGCAGTTGGGGTGGGGGCAGTCGATCAGGACGGGGGAGGGGCAGCTCCGCTCCAGGCAGGGCGGGGGCGGGGCCCCCAGGGGCTCCGCCTTCACGATGGGGAGGGGAAGGACGGCGTGGGGGGGCATCGGACCTCCTCCTCCCCCTGCTGCGCCCAGGGCTGGCACCATGACAACATTTAAGTCGACTATTAATTGTCACACAAATAATGGTGATTAAACGATTTAATTGTGGGTTTTTTTTGTTGGTTTCTTCTGTCGAACATTGGAACATATGAAAAAAAAAATATTTATATATACTGTTTGCCTAGTAATAACAAAAGTGCACAGGGCAGATATGTCAAAAAAACCATAACCATAGCGGAAATGGCTTATCTTATTTTTTGATATGAACATTTCGTGAACATGGACACGATAGACAAAATAATAGCGATTAGACGATTATATGTAATAATTCCGATAGGCCTACCTGCTCCGCCTCCTCCTCCTCCTCCTCCACCCACTGCGGCTCCGGCACTGTTGGAGTTGGTGCGCATGCGCTTGATGCTGGCCTTGCTGTCCTCCGAGCCGGAGTTGGGCTCCACGTCGCCGCCCCCCGGGGGCTTGTTCTTCCGCTTGTTGGCCGCCGACGACGAGGAGGAGTTGGACGACGAGGGGCTGGCCTTCACCTCCTCCAGGGAGGAGGGACCCCCCCCCACGGCGCTGTTGGGGGGAGTGCGTCGGTCCGAGGAGGTCTGGCCCTGGCTCTGGCTCTGGCTCCCTCTCCTGCCCTTGCTGCTGTTGGCGGCGGCCGAGGAGGCGCGAGTCTTGCTGCTCCCGCTTCCTCCTCTGTTGTCCGACGACGTGCTGCGAGAGACAGGCCTCGGGGGTTAGATCCAACCACTTTATGATTGGAGCAGCAAATTGAGTAACTAACGTGCCGTTTTAACCGACTTAGACCCGAGACCTGATTCTACAAAATGTCTCCTAAATGCTGAAAAACCTGTTTCTAATATCAGTAGTTCTCAAACTATTCAAGGAATCACAAAATTGTGTTTTTGGCCGACGACCCCCATCTGAAAATATGTTGTTCCAGGGACCCCCCAGAAGCAAATATTTGAGTTAAAAAAAGATTGCTGTGAAATAATATATATTCAAAGATTTGCACACATTTTTAAGATTTTTCAAAAATAGCAGATCTACAAGCTCGTAGTGCGGCACTCGGTGCTGCGCTATGAGCTTGTAGATCTGCTATTTTTCAACAGCTAAAATAATGGTTAAAGTAGTTTAAAGCTATAAGGTGAAACAGATGCGTCCTCAGGTCTACTGTAAATGGGTTAATGAAATGGAAACAGGTCCACTACATCTGTAATTATTTATTATATCATGGCTTCACACATCAATAGCACTTTTAAAATAAAGGCTTTAAAAACGACATGCCTAACACACACACACACACACACAAATATACAACTATTTACCTGGTGTCGTTGACAGGGGTGTTGTTGTTGGGTCTCATCCTTTTCCCTCGACCTCGACCATTCCTCATCTCCAGATCACTGGTCGGAGACTCACAGAACCTAAGAGGAACCACAGAACAATTGAACTTAATCAGTAAGCAAGAACACCACATGGCAATACCACTATTCGAACCTGACAGAATCACTGTTGGAATCTGACAACACCACTGGTAGGACCTGACAAACACAACCCGACATATCAACCACATCACATTGTTGAGCCTAAGGAATTATTAAATTAAAAATCTATAATTTAATTCGGTGCCAACGAATTTGATTATCGATTTAATCGCGGGTGTTTTCCAACATTAAAATGTAATGTAAAGATGCTTTCTTTTTACCATTCAGTAATGGCACTAGGCTGAACGATCAATATGCAACAGGTCGGTATAAACACAACACGAGATTGAACGTGATCAGAGCACTCTGATCTCCCCCTCTCTTTATCAATCTCTCTCCCAAGTCTCCCACCACACAGAGAGAGAGCGAGAGAGGGACTCAAGTGGCTCTGTGGCCGCGATGCGCTCCGCGAAAACAGCTGATCTGCGAGCTCATCATCACCAGGTTGCAAAATGCCCAAAAACAGGTCCCAAAACATGGTATTTGTGAGCACCTGTGCGACTGTCCATATTTTTTGTCGTATGACCAAAAATGCTCCCCAATGGCTGAGTCTCTGTGAGCTTGCTGGCAGGCTACGACGAGCAGTGTAGCTTGCTCGTTAGCTGTCATTCGTTAATTCATTTGTTCCACCTGTGTACTCTCAGCAGCGCATTGAAGTGGGCATAGGGCAAAAGCAGAACAGTTTTGCTTAACAATGATCAGTTAGCTAGCATGCTGTTGTAACTTGTGTGCATACTGTCCTGCACTGTGTGCGTCTGTGCGCGCGCGTGTGCGCGTCCACACAGACTGTGTAGGACAGTGGTTCTCATAGTGGGAGTTCCAGCCTCCCAGCTAAATTACAGTTAGGAAGTAAACCAAGTGGACCCTAAGGGTCTGTAACAGAGAGTGCATAAATGGAACTGGACATTGGGAGCACGTAACTTTAAAATAAGAGCCACATGTAATGATTAGTCAACACTAGTTTGATTTCTAAGTCTACTTACAGGACATTAACATCACATTTGAGTTCCTTTTGAATGCCTGTCAGATTTCTCTACATAACCGTCTCAGCTGTTGGTGCGCAAATGCGCCTTGCATGCCTTTGATCTACCGCGCAGAAAACATTTTGACGACGTATGCGCACTGCCCCCCTGATTATTAATAACATCTAAACATGCAACCACAACATGAACATAGTACTCTTATTATGCATATCGCATTCTCGCCGAGAAATATTTCCGAGTTAAAAAAAACAAACAAAAAACGAATGGTTCAAGCCCATTAATTAAGATTCGAATGCCAACCCTAACAAGCAAAGGTTCGAACCCCGAATGTTCGGGGACAGCCTTAGTTAGAACATGCCTAAAACAACTTCAAGCTAAATTTTAAAAGGTAATTGCAAAAAGGTGCCATAATCTGATTAATCGATAAATCGTTTCAATAATGGCCCGATGAATCTATTATGAAAATAATCGTTAGTTGCAGCCCTAGTTGAGCCCAAACGGTTATGTAGGGACAGGAAGGATACTGTATGTGTGTGACTAGGGATGGTATCGTTAGGATTTCTGTGAGTCCGATACCGGTTCTGCTTGTCGATTCCTGTTCCAAAATGGTATAAAATAACTCAAATAAGAGGTCAAATGTTTATTTGACAAAAAGCTTTACTTTATTCTTTTAAGCCTTCTTAGTCAATTTAAGACAGGTAATGAACAAAGTAACATCCTTGAAGTTCCGAGAGAGAGAGCGAGAGCGAGAGAGAGAGAGAGCGAGAGCGAGAGCGAGAGCGAGAGAGAGCGCGCACACACACGAGGGAGGGAAGGGGAGGGGTGCAGGAGGAATGCAGAGCATGAGCTTGGTCTGGAAGAGGCTGGAGCAGGCTCCATGCAACGGTGTTACAGAGGCGAAGACTCACAAAGCACACTGCCCCAGGCAGCACACCCCCCGCACCTCCGCCTCCCAGTTCTTCTGCCGCTTTTTCCATACGGCCGTCACGTTTTACTTTTACTTTATACCTACAGTGCTTTTCTGGTTTTATCCTCGTAGCAGTTTTTGTAGTGACCCATTTACAAATTTCAACCAAGCTTGTTTGTTAAATGTAGGCTATATAATTGTAGACTATATTAATGTCTGTAGTTATTAATGCCTGTAGTTTTTGCCTACTTTATCCACAGGATTCAGAGTTTTAGCCAAAGCGATAATTTAATCATAACAATATAATTTAAAAATGTATAGATGTCTCTTCAACAAATGCATGGGAGCCAGCGGCAGGATTTTTCCAATTGCGGTCCTTATATAATTCAATGTATTAGGCAAAGCGATGCAGGCCTAATTATTACTTTATATTCATTTCAAACCAAAACTCTGTCACGTGCGTGCAAAAGTGTGTGTGTGTGTGTGTGTGATTCTGATCTGTCATCATCTCTGCGTGTGTTGACACTATACACACACACACACGTAGAGGAACTGAGAGGCGGCGGCGCGGGGGGTGCGCTGTAGCCTGGCGGGGGGTGCGCTGTAGCCTGGCGCGGCCAGACTCATAGCGAGGGTTCACTGATGTTTCCTCCCCGCATATGCGGGGAAGAATCTTCAGTGAATCCCCGCTATGAGGCTGGCCAAGCCAGGCTCGGTGCGCTGCCCAGGGCAGTGTGCTTTGCGAGTCTTCGCGTTACAGAGAGACACGCAGCTATACATCTCCTTACAACCGTGTTCTACAGGACTTTGCTGTAAATAAATAGCGCATGACTGCGCACGTCTGTAGGAACCGATAGGGAGAACAGAAATTTATGTTTTACCCAGTACCAAAGCATGTTCGGTTTGGTACCTGCTTGGTCCCGACGTTCGGTACCCACCCCCCTATGTGTGACTGTGTGTGTGTGTGCATGAATGCTAGGTTTAACTCTGTGTGGAGATTTGGTATCTTACACCGGACGCCAGAAGCACATCATTCCCAATAAAAACATTTACCAAAGCTTGCAGTCTGCTTTAAATAACTGAATTAGAGTTGTCAACAAGTAAGTGTCCTACTCCACGCTCCTGGCATCGGGAGCCAGACGATATATCCAATCAAGGAATGCTAAGCAGTCATGACAATACAAACATGGAAATAAATGTGTGTCACACGAGCCTGCTCAATAAGGTGATCGTTATCAATAACAATTAACGAGCTCCATCCCTAGTCCTGCGTGTGTGCAGCGTTACGTACCTGGGGGGAGCCCAGTCATGCCGTGTGCAGTCCAGCAGAGTTCCTACGTACGTCTTATTCCTCCAGGTTACATTCACCACCAACATACCTGCAAACACAAGAAGGTCAGACAGACATGAGTAAGTGTACGGGGTGGTCTGTGAGCACACTGATTGACCGGTCATACAGGCCCCTTTTCCACCCAAAGTACTTTGGTTCTCGAACTGGTTCCGTTCTAGATTCTTTGGAACCTTGAATCCTTGGTGCCATTTTTTTTTGGTTCCAGGTTCCGAACCAACTTTTAGGGTTCTGAACCAGAGTTATAAAGGATAGAGGGCGGACTGCCCCGCCCCCTGCTATTCATTTCGATGGAAGTTGCTCAGTGGCGTTTTGAAACACCTGGAAGAACGGTCGACTTCCGCATTTCTTCTATTTGGGCACCAAAATTGCTCAATGTTAAACCCCCAGCTGCACAAGGTTTCCTCGCGCTAAATGCAGGGGCCCGCCTGCAGTTCCAGCTCTGACCACTACGTCTCACAGCTTCAATGTTGGCCAGCCTTTCTGGGGACATTCGTTCTGAACAAATTCATTTTCAGTGGAAACACTCTGAACTGGTTCAATATTAGGCGGGAAAAAAGAGCCGAACCGGTAACTCCTTCTCACGCGCAAACTCCACGTATGTCTGATGGGCAGTTTCGCACCGTTCCTAAATCTTCTGGAACCAATTTGTAGGCCCGTAACACAGTAGACTTAACGACATCATGGCTCAGGAGGTAGAGCTGGTCGTCCAATGATCCCTGGGTCAAAGGTTTGAATCCCGGCTCCTCCTGTCCACATGTCAAAGTGTCCTTGGACAAGACACTGAACCCTACATTGCCTCCAATGAGTTGGTCGGTGTGAGCTTGCCACCATTGGTGTGTGAATGTGGGAAGTGAGGACGCTGGCGTCGACTGTTCGCCGCTTCGCCTCCCAATGTATGAATGAACGAACCATTGTAAAGCGCTTTGAGCACTTGGAAAAGCGCTATAAAAATGCAATTCATTATTATTGCATTACTCTGTTCTATTGGCAAACTGGCTCTTGCACCTTCCCCACCAACCTGCATTGTAAATAATAATTATGTAGCACATATCTTTTGGCCAATTTAAAGCCGGAGCAATGCACTCAAACGGATTAAAATACAAATTCAATCCAGCTCACTCTGTCTCTCTAAAGTGGTACCAGTGCAATGTGCCTGCTTACATTAAAGCTACTAGTGGAAGTGGATGGTTGGATTGTCTATCACTGGGAGCAACGTAGGGGGGTGATATGACATCGAGACAATGCAATGTCTCCACGATACCCTTTTCAGAGATATCGTATACCTGTATGTTGTGATACAGTGAAAGCACGTTCTATGATTCGCAGTTTTACACCTTAACCCATTTAGGACCGAGGCCGATATGTTGCTATATACTAATAAGAACCCCAAAAGGGGTTCCCGTCCTGAATGCGTTCATTTATACTTCTGTAGGACGACGGTTTCGTTCAAAGTATTGGTCTAATGGTCCGTTACTCCTTTTTCTTTTAGTTGTCTGGTGCTGCCTACGGGACTCGCCTAACGGGTCGTTCCTGCAGCAACGCAGGCGTGCCATTAATGACGGTAGAGCACACCCTCTCGTGTAATAATGCTTAACCCATTCAGGACTGGAACCCCTTTGGTGTTTTAAGCATTATGTTATACTTTCGTTGTTGAAGCTATTTTTGAAAAATCGTGAAAATGTGGCGCAAATCTTCGAATATATATTCTTTCAGAACAAACTTTTTTTAGGGTTAGGGTTATGGGGGGGGGGGGGGGGGGGGGTCCCTGGAACTACATATTTGAAAGCCAAATAAAAGTCTGAGGGTCCTTGACATGAAAATGGTTGAGCACCACTTATATAGAAAGATTGGTTTTCAGAAAAGGATTTAGAAGCCTTTTTTTATTTTTTTTGAATCTGCCTCAGTCCTAAATGGGTTCATTGACTGGGTGGATTAAGGCACCCACTCCCCTCCACCCACCCACCCACCCACCCACCCACCCACCCACCCACCCACACCCACACACACACACACACACACACACACACACACACACACACACACACACACACACACACACACACACACACACACACACACACACACACACACACACACACACACACACACACACAGTATTCAATATTAGGAAAAATAATGTCACAGGTGAAAACAAATGAGAATATTACCGATTATTGTCGCTAGCCTATTGTGCATAGACAAATTTGATCCCCACTCCTTTGGGGTAAGTTGACAATGTATATATTATGCACATACCACATGTGACATTTTCCATCTGCGTTTACCTATCCTAATTATTAGGAGCAGTGAGTGCCATTAGTACAGCACTGGGGAGCAGTTAACCCATTCTGGACAGGAACCCCCTTTGGTGTTTTAAGCATTATGTTATACTTTAGCTATTGAAAAATAGCAGATCTACAAGCACCGAGTGCTACAAGCATGTAGATCTGCTATTTAAAAAAAAAAGAAAAATTGCCACAAATCTTATTTGAATATATATTCTTTCAGAGCGAACATTTTTAACTCAAATCTTTGCTTCTGGGGGGTTCCTGGAACAACATATTGTCATATTTTCAGATGGGGGTCGGTGGACAATTACATGTAATTTTTGGGGTCCTTGACATGAAATATTGAGCACCACTGATATAGAAACATAGGTATTTCAGAAAACTGTCAGGATTTAGAAGACTTTTTTTTTTTTACTTTGACGTCAGGCCTAAATGGGTGTCATTGCTCAAGTACACTTCAACAACGTGCTCGTACCGTCCTCCGTCTCCTGCCAGACGATGCCCTCCAGGCTGACACTAGTGCCTGGCTCACAGGGTCCCAGGCACTCGGGCTCCGTGGCCAGAGACACGTCGGCCGTGTTGACCGCCACGGAGCGCGTTCGCACCATCATCTGTTCACACGGCGAGGAGATGTCGCTGATGGCGACGGGGGGCGGGAGGTGCAGCGGGGGAGGGGCCGGGGTGGACACGGGAGATTCCATCTGTGAAAGAGGAAAGGAGAGGAAGATAGTAAAGATGAGGAGAGAAGAGACATTTAAAAAAAAATGTATTTTAGGTTCAGGTTGACAGAATACCCATTAGAACCACAGTCTGTTCAAGAGGCATCAGTGGCTTGCTCAGGGGCAGAATGTGAGTAGACAACATGGCCCTATCCTAGTTCACACCCGCTCTACTGTGTCTATACGGTGTTTAGGGAATAGAAGTCACCATCTGCCAGACAGTGCAGTTCTAAATCAAACACACATACAACCACACATGGTGCTTTACACAGAACTAATCGATCTAATCAATTATTATGTATATATACACACACTATAGACTGTAGACTAAAAACTATATAACAAAAAATAAATGCTATGTGTTATTTCCGGCTAAAGTAGATAATCAGAATTATTTAGCTTTAGTTGACCAAGAAGAATAATTTGTCTATGTCTGCATAGATTCAATATATAAACAGACATGGAAAGACCAATTTAGCAAGGGCACAACCAACAGGTAAATCGGGAGCAAACACTGAGCACTGATCACATCATATCAGCACATGTAATGCAACGTGCAGTGAAGGAGCACTGCAATAAAGCTAAGCAGTCATGTTCAGATTCATGAAGTGTGGGTCATGAGCAGGGATGTGCCGATGATACATTTTGGCCGATATCGATATCGGATAGAATTAATTGCTGTTATGGCCGATAACCGATATTACCGATGTCGATATGATCTGATTCTGTATTGAAAAATTATAATAATTTTCTCCATTCTGAAAAATAAATGTAACAGGGTATCTGCACTGCAGGCTTAGGCAAGTCAGATTTAACTTAAATACCTTTATATTTAATATTGTGAGCTTGTAGATCTGTTCAAGCTGTTACTTTTGACTTGTTTATCTGTAAAGACAGACCGATTAATGAACCGGTTTGATTAATCGAACCGATGCCGATTAATCTAAAAAACAACAAAAAACTGCCGATACTGATGTGTTTGCCGATTAATCTTCCATCACTAGTCATGACCGAAAGAATATGGTCGCGAACACAAGCGGTCAAAATTAGTTTTCTCCGACGGGTGGCTGGCATCTCCCTTAGAGAGGCTAAAAAGTTCAGTTACTGCTTCTTCGCCTGGAAAGGAGCCATCTTAGGTGGTTCGGGCATCTGGTTAGGATGCCTCTCGAGCGTCTCCCTAGGGAGGTCCTCGAAGCACGTCCCACAGGGAGGAGACCCCAGGGGCAGACCAGGGCCAGATGGCTCACTGGCCTTAGAACGCCTCGGGATCCCCCAGGAGGAAGTTACTAATGTTGCTCTGGAGAGGGTAGTCTGGAGCTCTCTGGTGGAGCTACCGACTACAGACACCGGTAAGCATAGATATATATAAGAAAGCTAGATGGCTCACCTGCGCTCTGGCCAATGGAGAGCGACGTTGCTATGTTGCGGCCATCTTACTTCGGGGCAGCATAACATTGTGTCTATGGGGCATGTACTTTTAAATAACCATAACTTACTCAATTTTCAAACGGTTTGGTTTGTTATAAACGTCAGAGACGTCCGCATACTTATGCTTTTATACGACGTTCATATAAAAAACAAAATTAACCAGATAAGAGTCCTGAATCGTTGACGTTTGTAATAAACCAACCCGTTTGTAAATCCGTCAAGATTTGAGCGAGTTATGACTGTTTTTGTTTGAGCTGCCATAGAACATACTGTACTGTAGCCCCGAAGCAAGCCGCCGGGTGAACTACGCCAGAGACTCCGCCTTGAGCCATCTAGCCTTTATATATATATATATCTATGCCGGTAAGTGGTTGAAGATGGCTGAATGGAGTCATCTTCAGATCAACACATTTCAGCTCAAATTTGCATACCATATGTCACAAAATGACATCAATTAGTTTTGTATGAACATGCAGGAACAGCATACACAATCTACCATAAAGACATGGAAGAGCTATAGGAACGAGGTATAGTGAATTGATCAGTCGGGTGGTGCACACGCGTGTACCTGGCTGTATTATACATGCAAAATTTGTATTACATATGACCGTCTTAAACATTACTTTGTCCAGTAAATTAGAACCTTATTGGTCACATTGGCAGGCCAAAGAAATGCCAAAAGGCAAGGCCAAAGAAATGCCAACAGACACCCTGGAGTTCTCAAACTCAGCAACACAGACGAGAGAAGAGAAGAGAGAGATTGAGGAGAGAGAGAGAATGTCTCTCAATTGAGGAACATGAAATGGGTTCTTGGCAGGAGAGAAATATGCCGTGGCCCCAATTCACTGTATTCACACTACATTCCTATGCGGACGCACGCACGCACACACACACACACACACACACACACACACACTGTCACACACACACAAACCTCCCCACAACTCTCTTGTTGGTTCAGAAAGAAGCCTGGGGCCACTCCACTCTAATGGGCTCTGGAAAGGAGAGGCTGGCATGTGAGAGCATGAACACACACCCACACACACACGCACACACACACAGTAATATTGACAATGACCTTGTGACCAGTCACAGTATTTCAACTCTTCATCCCAAACTTACAATAAATCAAGATCACATTAACAACTGGATTTAACATTACAGATGTGCCGATACTGGTATCGGATACTCGGCCGATACTTCCCCTAAAGTACTCGCACTCTGTATCGGAACCGGGCCCGATACTTTGAGACGAGTACTACAACATTCAATTGACACTAGGCTGAACGCTCAATGCAACGGGAGCAAGTCTGACCCAACACGGCAGCAAAATGAGCAAAGCGCCCAAAACGGCTGATCTACAAGCATAAATGACAACTGACAAGTGTAGAACGGAGATCCATTGGCATCTATGTTTATATTCGGTGGGCGACACTATCAGATGAATAAATTATCATGTTGATAGTTATAGTTGTCCTTTCTAGTTGTAGCAGGAGCACATTAAAAGTACTCCATGAAGTCTAGATTTGTGTCTGTGTATATTCAGCGGGCAGCATTATTAGATTAATAAATGAGCATTAATTAACCTAAGTTGTGACTCTCCACTAGTCTCGACGCAGCCCCAGGTCATTAAAAGTTATTTCCATCAGATGAGTTCCAACAAAGTAATCCATGACTGTATAGGCTACAGAGAGGGAATCTTCTTGCAGTTATAAGCACAACGTCCTTAAAATCTTTATAGAAGAAAACTGGCATGTGTTACCCCCACCCCTCCCCCCGCACATGTGGAGGGACCGTGACATAGGTGGTGTTTTTTTGCCTCGAGCATAATGAAAGAAAGGCACCTATACAAGGTCAACATTTTTCTTTCAAAACGATAATACTAGAGTGTGTTTGAATAGAACAAAATGTTTTATTGCTAATAAGAAAAATAAATAACATTTTGGAATTTGATATTTCTTCTAAATCATTTCAGGCTATTCAACATGGCATGTCAATGAAAATAAATAGGAGAAAAAAGGGGGTAAAATAAGTGCTTACTCAAAGAAAGTACTCGTACTCAGACTATGTCCTGATATGAATAAACACATTTACACCTGGTATTATACATCTCTTATCAAATACTGTGCAAAGATAGTATACATTATGTTACATTTACACCCGAGTCCTGGTACTAACAGATCTAACAGACTAACAGATACTATTGCAGGTAAACAAGTGAGCCCCAGAAAAGGGACAAAAAGTATTAAATTGAACGGTAATTCAAATTTTACCTATCATTTTATAATGGATGATGTACTTTTCGGGCAAGCGGGCATGACCTTAGAGCAAGTAGAACATGACCGAGAACTGGTCATGCCAGACACCTACAGGCATGCAAACAACATGCAGGCAAGTTCATTACTACAGAGAAATGGCAAACTAAAAGCCACGTACATGGCTTTATATTTTTTGGGATAATTGTGAGCTGTTCCTCATAAGCTTAGCATCATAGTGATTTAAAACGAATTTCTGTCACGTCAGTAATGCTTGCCTTCACATTAGAGTTCAGTTTAAGGTCTAATTGTTCCGTGTTAATTTCTGTTTAACGTTACGTTTACTACAACGGATTACGGAACAATGTGAACCGAAATGGGGCTCGAAATAATTTGCTTACCGTTATAGGTCACTGTAGGCCTTTCATAAGCTAGTCATAGTCCGGCAGTCGAGGTGGAAATTTGGTATATAGTCTTTTTTATTGGCCTAAAATATTGTCTATATACATATATTCATGAATCCACTTGCTGACCGGCTGTTAGTATTTGGCAATTTTAGGTTTTTCTTATAGGGGTTTCTTGTGACCCTACCATTAACATCCTATGGCAGGCAGAAATGTCAAACTTTCCTTTTGCTTTAAGTAGCATGTAACATGTCAAACTTTTCATGATTCTGAATCCATTCCAAGCATTCGTTTTGCACAAAATACACTCCTTGGCAGCCATAGCCACTTGCCCAAAATGTGCTGACCTAATCACATTTTTGCTGACCTCATCACATTTGTCATGACGTCAATGGCCGTTTTTAGCCCATGGAGTGTATTTTGTTCAAAACGAATGCTTGGAATGGATTCAGAATCATGAAAAACCCCTAGTTTGAAGGAAAGTTTTACATTTGACAATTTTGCCTGCCATAGGATGTTAATGGAAAAAAAAGCCCAATACTAACAGCCGGTCAGCAAGTGTCATGAATGTATGTATATAGACAATATTTTAGGCCAATAAAAAAAGACTATATACCAAATTTGCCACTTTTATTATATTAGTTTTTATTAGGTTTTTTATAGACATGACAAACAAGACATACATAACAATGACACATACACCAGACTAGGCAATGTATATAATATACACCTATCGTGATGAGATAGCATAGGCCTATGAACACAACAATCTTGAAACATCAACAAGAGCACAGCAGCAGGGCATGCAGAACAGGAGCCATACAGAACATAAACATCAACAAGAGCACATGCAGCAGGGCAAACAGGCCAGCAGTTACACAGTAGAGTCAAGGTGAGCTGTAATAGAGCGTCGCAGTCCCGCCCCTTACCATGGACCAGGAAATGAATCCCAATGCATTTTTCCCATAGACATTTTGTAAAGTATTTATTTAAAGACCTTTTAAGCGTCGTACGAAGCCAACTCGAGTCGTGACAAATCATGACAACACACACAATATTTTGGACCAAACAAATAATTACATAGAAAAAAAAAAAAAAAAAGTGTTGTAACCTGCCGTTTTTCTCTTCTTTCTAATTATTTTTTCGGCCCCAAATGATTTGTCACGACTCGAGTTGGCTTTGTCCGCGGCGTAAACGTCTTTAAATAAATACTTTCTGAAATGTCTATGAGGAAAATGAACGGAGAATCATTTCCTGGTCCATGGTAGAGGGCGGGACTGCGACGCTCTATAGGGCCCCATATATATTCAAATGTTGCTAGACTGTCTTGGCCATTGCAGCGCAGCCTCTTCGATTGAATCAATGATACAAATTCGTTAGAGAACCAAATTTCCCACTTTAAACAAAAGAAGTCTGTCGGCTGCCGGACTATCAATGAAAAAGTGCGTCATTAGATTATAGCCAGAGAGAGAGCCAGAGAGAGACAAACACACACACGCGCGCGCGTGCGATCCGGCTGCTCTAACAGCCACACTACCCGTGAGCCACTAAATGTGGAACACCCCGATATAGCCGATTATTATAAACACATAAAATGAATACAGAACATTGTCCCTTTAATCAAAACCATGGAGAGCTCCCTAGATTAGGAGTTACGAGCCATTATTCTTTTGAGCCGTAAAGGAAGTGAACGAAACAGTACGGGGTAGAAAGAGAGGCCAACCAAAAATGTGTTTTTTGTTTTACATCAATAGAAAAAGCCCTAAAGATGTATATACAGTTGGGTGCCACCGATATTGTCCCTTATCATTTGACCCATTTAGGCCTGACCTCAACATTTTTAAAAATCCTTTTTTCTGAAAAAATATTTTCACGATTTTTCAAAAATAGCAGACCTACAAGCTCGTAGCGCGCCACTCGGTGGCGCGCTATGAGCTTGTAGATCTGCTATTTTTCAATAGCTAAATTATAACAATGTTTAAAACACCAGAAGGGGTTCCCGCCCAAAATGGTTTAACTGTCCTTTTGCGCAGATCACGCAAACCTCAGCAAAAAGAAAAGGACAATATCGATGGCCTCCAACTGTACACGTCCAACGCCTCCTGCGGTTCCATTGAAAGAGACGTGTATACACGTCCTTAGCAAAAATTGTGTTAAATGAGGAGCAAGAGGTGGAGGCTTGTGGACAACAACTGTCACACAAGTGATTTGCAAACTGCAAATTATAAAAAGTTATCTGAAGTTCTGAACCCAAAACTGACATCTTGAAATATCTCACCCCCACAGCTTGGAGGCAAATTTATAAAATGGAACAAGGGCCAGTGGTTCGGGGACCACCAGTGGTCCTTGAAGGGATTCCATGTAGTCCCCAGCTAAATGATGGAGAGTTGGTAACCAAATCGACCCTTATAGATCTTGGACTCTTGAGTGTAAAATTATTGTTAAACATCTGCATTACTAAATTTACAAGAAGTCTACACAATTAGAGAATGTAGAAGACGTTTGCCTGTTATCTCTCCTAATGGTACCACATCAATACAGCATGGAATTGTTGGCACAATCTTATCCAAGGACAACAAATATTTTAAGTTGTGGGTCTGAGAGTCGAAATCTCATCAAATGGGTGTTCTGTGGCTCAAATGCCAAATAAATAATGGACCTTGCAATGAAAAGGGTTGAAAACCACTGAGCTAGACGGTAAGACACAGAGCACACAGCAGCAGTTGTTTGAGAAGAGAAGTCTTACCTGGAGGCGCCATTCATAAACAGCTTGACTGACACATAAATGCACTCATGTGCACTCTATCAGACTGACAACACAGAGAGAGAGAGAGAGAGCGGGAGAGAGAGAGCACCCAGGAGAGGGTGTGAAGTGCTAGTAACCTTGGTGACACCTGTGCTGGAGCTGTCAGCCAATAAACGGTCGGGGTGTGTGTGTGTCATTCTCAACAACAGTAGAGATAACCTACGACAGCTTTAGGGCTACAACTAGATTGTTTTCATAGTGATTACTCTATCCATTACTTTTTAAATGTAATAATCAAGGCTCTTATTTAAAAGTGTGTGGGTGTGTGTGTGTGTGTGTGTGTGTGTGTGTGTGTGTGTGTATAAATTGTGGAATTGCGGATGGACAAGCTCACAACTGCAACACATTATGGCTATTTTCACTATTTGAATGTTTTGGTAATTATTTTTTTTACTTTTTTCCACCTAAAATGACATGCCGCAACGGGATTGAGAACAATTTAGCGATTATTGTATTAAATAAATTATGCATCATTATTATTTTTTAATTGATTAAAGGACATGTCAAACTAGGGGGTTTTCATGATTCTGAATCCATTCCAAGCATTCGTTTTGCACAAAATACACTCCTTGGGCTAAAAACAGCCATAGCCACTTGCCCAAAATGTGCTGACGTCGCCTCATCACATTTGTCATGACGTCTATGGCCGTTTTTAGCCCATGGAGTGTATTTTGTTCAAAACTAATGCTTGGAATGGATTCAGAATTATAGAAGGATATAGAAGACATTTTTAGAATCTGATCTCAGGTCAAAATGGCTTAAGTTTAATTGACTAGAGATGTGAGTATTATTGTTACGCCTCACTCTGAGGCACACTCTGAGGCACAGCTGCCGTCGGAGCGCTCACTCGCTCCTTGCCTGTGTAGATGAGGTGTTACAAGCACGGAGCAGCAGTCTGACCAAGCAAATCAGCTTATTCCTTAAGAGATCCATCCGCAATGAACAGTTCAATAACAACAACAGACTGCATTTAGCTACACAAAGACAGGATGTGTGTGCGTGTGTGTGTGTGTACGCGCGTGTGTGTGTACGTACGCGCGTGTAGTTATTCACGGCCGGTAACAGGAATCTTCAGTTAATTTTGGAAAGGGAAAAATGGTGGAATTCGTGAGGAATGCGAGATGGACAGTGTTGTAGCAGAGCAGCTGTGTGTATGGCTGTAGTCATCACATGAGCACGCGCGCAGGCAGTGGGCGCACGCGCGCAGGCAGTGGGCACACGCACACACTGCTCAGGGAACACAGGACAATGGAGATTTGGGAGAACGTCAACATTGGACAGTGTTCCAATTTAAGGCTCAGTTCTTTCATCAGGTCACAGATTGTACCAGATCAGAGGCCAGTTGTAGAGACGCTGAATGTGGACCAGGTACGGCCACAGAGTGGAGAGGTCGGTTCTCATGTGAGAACTATGGGATCACATGGGAGATTACACCTCAAAAGACCGTTTAACCCATTCAGGCCTGACGTCGAAATTAAAAAAAAAAAGGTTTTCTAAATCATGACAATTTTCTGAAAGATTTGAGCCACATTTTAACGATTTTTCAAAAATAGCAGACCTACAAGCTCGTAGCGCGCCACTCGGTGGCGCACTATGAGCTTGTAGATCTGCTATTTTTCGATAGCTAAATTATAACAATGTTTAAAACACCAAATGGGGTTCCCGCCCAAAAAGGGTAAAAGACTGTGGCCCTCATTTATCAACGCGGCGTTCGCCCACCGCAATTTTCGGCATTTATCATTCCAGCGTGACTTTGAACTTGAACATACGCCAGGTCGGGAGCTGTACTCAGAAGAAGAAGTGGAGGAGCATTGTCTGGACTGCTGACAGGCATCTAAAGTTATGTATTCACTCCCACTAGCTATAAAACTAATAAATAATACATGTGAAAAAAAGTACATATCATAAAGGCATACATCGACGATGTGTAATGTGAATATGGACATGCACACCTATTTTTATTACCAAGTGACAAAGACATGCATAGCCTGCTTATTTTCAATGATAATTATAGGCCAAGTTAGGTGCTTAATTGTTCACCTAATTAAATAAGTGCTTTAACAGACATTCAGATAAATTGCAGGTCCAGATCATCAAACCTACAGTAGGCTGCTTATGCGAGAGCATTTTCAGGAGTCGGGACCGGCGGGCGGCGGCACCGCTGTTTAATTGTGGTCATGGACCGGTGAGGTCTCCAAACTTATATAGGCTACAGTACGTCTGGTGTTATACACACACACACACACACACACACACACACACACACACACACACACACACACACACACACACACACACACACACACACACACACACACACACACACACACACACACACACACACACACACACACACACACACACACACACACACACACACACACACACACACACACACACACACACACACACACACACACACACACACACACACACACACACACACACACACACACACACACACACACACACACACACACACACACACACACAGGTCTACGTTAACACTTAGGCCGCTATCATTTATTGAAAAATTAGGATCTAATTCACACCAGCATTTTTTTAATTTGAGCTCTTATTTTGAAAAGCCGCCATTTCCGGTCCATGAGCAGTAGTCATAACCTTGGAAGCTACACGGAGCGGACAGGCCTTGTTTACCATCTGAAGCCAGACCGGAGCTCCAGATCGTCATATCTGTGCCGTCAAAGAAACGCTGTTTTGACCAAAATGCCATCTGGGACAAGGAATAGGAGATACAGGCGATTGAAAGAAATGGATAGAATGGATTATTATGGCGACGACGATCTAAGATGGGCGATCTAGTGCTGTGCTAACAACACAGCTAGCTAACCGGCTAACGTGAGTAGCATTATGGCTCGAGCAATCGAACGCGCCATAAAAGCGCAATTGCCGAAGACCGTCGGCAATGGCGTTAAGCGTCAGTATCAAAATTAGGCTTCAATTGACTTTAATCGTCGGCAATGGCGCTGAAAGTATTAAGGATAGAAACCACACGCTCAAAACCTGTGCAGGATACAGGTGATATCTTCACACTGTGGAACTGGAACACCAACCTTCATCCTCATCCATTATGTTTATGCATGCCATTCATTCATCAGTGATCACACCATAAACGTTGAGTATGAGTTTCTGGCTGCCTTGTCACTGTTGCCAGCCACCTGTCATTATATACACGTGGCATCACTCACAGCAGTCCGACTCATGTGGGGGTCGCTTTAAACATGCAGTGCACTGCAATATCCTACAAAGTACAAACCTATTCCATATTTCCATTCATGACGATGTAACCGTTATGTGATTAATGTAGCCTATACTTGACAAAGGTTGTAAACTCACAGAATAATCCTACTGGCATTTCCTTCCAGTGCCAAAATGCACACTTGCATAGGTGCGTGCTTACGTGCGTGCGCGGACATGACAGGCAAGCAAGGCGGACAGAGGGGGGGGACTTTTTTTATTGGCTTTCCATCATGTAACTATGGTTTCCAATTTTGGTCGTATTGCAGTTGTTCATGTCACAAAAACGAGGGCAAGGTTTGAATTCATAGGGCGTTCCAGATTGATTTCAGCCGTCACATTTATCAACACGACGACCAACATTACACAGAGTTTACACTCCATTGATAAATGAGGGCCTGTGTGTGTGTGTGTGCGCGCAAATGAAGACGTACAGCTTCATCACTAAGAAAAGAAATGTCATGTTTGCAAGTGTGTGTGTGTTCGATAGAGAGAGAGATGTAGGTTTGTAGAGCTGTGCCCTCTTCCACTTGACTGCACCAGGAAAGCTGTGTGTTGACTGGTTGAGGAATGTGGCTCAATACAATAAGACCAGTCACACTACAGAACACACACAGGGTGAGGGGATGTGAGGCCTGTGCGTGCGTGCGTGCGTGCGTCACTTAATCCTGGTTCTTTCACTCCACAGCCCATCTGTGTGTGAACACAAATGTTCACCTCCATAAACACCTGTTTGATGTCCATGTGTGGAAAACTCGTCCACCACAGGGACTAGTCAGACAGCATGTACTCGTATAATGCCTTCACGTAGTGTTGGATTTACATGAGATCCTTCCCCACCAGGAAGCACCACATGAACACATTGTTTTGGACGATCAAGTCGAGTCAAATCTGAATTGCGGCTGCAACACAAATTAATTTACTCAAGCATAATGGACATCTTTTGCTTATCAAATGGTCCGAAATAACGGCGGGTCAGTGCAGGACGCTGGCAAGGCATCCGTGAAGAAATTAACGGCTCTGATGCACATGTGCGTGTGGTCATCTCCAAACCACGGAAAACATCATGTAGTGCAGTAGTTAAAGTAAAATAATCCTCAGTTTGGAGAAAATTGGTTTATTTTGTATTTGTTTGATTCAGATTAGGTCTACTAGCCAGGATAAAAAGAAAACATACCCTGATCTGCTCACTGCTAATAAATAAATTTTGACAACCTATTATAAAGGCAACATTTTCAAATTTGAATTGTGCTTTAAGTAGCATGTGACATGTCAAACTAGGGGGTAGTCATGAATCTGAAGTCATTCCAAGCATTAGTTTTGCACGAAAAACAATCCTTGGGCTAAATTCGGCCATAGCTACTTGCCCAAATGTGGCCAAATATGCTGACCTCATCACATTTGTGAAGACGGCTATGGCCGTTTTTAGCCCAAGGAGTGTATTTTGTGCAAAACTAATGCTTGGAATTGATTCAGAATCATGACAACCCCCTAATTTGATACTTCACATGCTACTTAAAGCATAATGAAATTTAGAAAATGTTTCCTTATATAGGTGGTCAATGGTGGCATTTGGATTAAGGCAAATATAGGGTATTAGCAGGGAGCAGATCAGGGTAGATTTTTTATCCTGGCTAGTAGACCTAATGTCCTGTCAGAATCAGTTGAGAATCAAAATAAAGCAATTCTGTCCAACCTCTGCCATTTAATTATTGGACTAATGAAATGTAGCTACGCTCCATAATGTACTGGAGTATGACCTGACCGAACTGCGGACCAATTGTTTTGGTTCCTTTTATTTTTTGCTTCCTACTTTTGAGTGGTGCAACCACTCCAAGGAACAGCAATGTCCGTCCTAACCTATATGACTATGTCCTAACCTATGTGACTATGTTTAGAGTACCAGTAGGGGCAAAAGAGAGAGAGAGAGACAGAGAGAGAGAGGCAGGGGGAGAGGGGAGTTGCACCACTCAGTTCACATGGGTGTGATTTTTTTACAATTTCAAAACATTTTCAAAATACTATCCCAATGTCCAGTAATTTCATGAAGAAATCAACAAAAAAAATCTAAGAAATTGAATAAATTAGAAAACAGTTGTTTAAGAAGTAGTGAAATATCCGATCGACAGAGCTGCTAGATCTGCTATTTTCCCTAGTTTGGCTCCCGGGCTAAACCGGTTGGGAACCACTGATATAAAAGATTGGCGGACAGGACATGAGGAAGAAGAACAGGAAAATGTATAGATTTCTGATAAATAGGGTACAGCCTCGTTGCGTTTACTGATAGTAAGGTTGTGGACTCAGCATGCTTATCGTCATGGATGGTCACCTGCCAAAGGCACATTCTGAGTACAGTTTGTTTTGAATTTTGTGTTAAAAGAAATATATTGGAAAATGGAAATCCACTACATTTTCCTGGCACCTGGAAATCCACTACATTTTCCTGGGACCCACACAAATGACCACCACCTGTGGGTCCTGGGGACTCACTCACTACATTGAAAACATCAGGTTCACAGTATCTCCAATTTAGAAATGTACAGCTGAAAAAGACAACCGTCTCACTCAGCCAATCCTATTTTTTTGAGTGGTGTAAACCACTCCTACAACTGGCTTTGTTAGTGCAGAAAAAATGAGCATGGTTGCTATGTTCACCCTGTTCACCCGGGTATGATTTCCTACACCTGGCTTTGTTAGTGCAGAAAAAATGAGCATGGTTGCTATGTTCACCCTGTTCACCCGGGTGTGATTTCATTATGTCAGACATGATTTCATTACGTCAGACAGGCCTTACACCACTCAGTTCACACGGGTGTGATTTTATTTTCTATGGACCAAAGAAGTGATGGAACTCAAACAGAAAGCCAGCAGAGAATTCACAATGTTTGAATAATGTGAGGGTTGACTGAGACCGCCTTTTGATGGCAAACACGGGCAACATACTTGTTACAATGTAACAGCAGAATCTCTTACCTGGTCACTAATGGCTTTCTTCAGGTTTCGACCTTCTGCTGTGTCTCCATCCTCCGGTTCGGTACTAGCAGCCATGTTTTGTCCCAGTCCAGTCTGCTCCACAGACATCCCACCCAGAACCTCAGGCCCGGACCCCTCTGGGTTCTGAGGGCTGGGTTCGAACGGGGTCCCACCGCCACGAACATTGGCCCCTAGAGGCAGACCAGGGGCCACCGGCTCCTTGTCAGAGTTTACCCCTGCTGGCAACACCGAATCCAGCTTGTCCTTCTTGTTTTTCCCCACCGCCCCTTCTTTGTCTTTCTTGGTGGCGGGGAGGGTACGAGAGGCTTTGTTGCCACTCTTCTCCGGCCCCTTCCCGGTGGGAGGGTTGGAGTTCTGGTTGGGCCCCGTGGGGCTGATGGAGTCCCCTGCCTGAATCCGGCCAGGGGGGTCCTTCTTGGATCCGTCGGCTCCAGGGTTCTTGGCTCCGGCCTCCTTTGAGTTCTTACTGCGCTTAGATTTGGGTTTTCCGTCTTTGCCCTGAGCTACCACGGCGCCCGTGGGGCTAATGAACTTTATGTTGTCGGGCAAGGTGGCCACAGCGTTGGGAGGAGCCGTGATACCGCCTCCGCCACCTCCTTCCTTGCTTCCAGACATCTCCAGCTTGTCCTTCTCGAGGTCCGCGTCCAAGTCGATGATCAGATTGCCCACGCCGATGTCCCACTCATCCCCGCTGTCGTACGTCTCCACCGCACCCGCGTCCACACCTTTCCCGCCTGTAGGACCGCTGCTGCTGAGGGACATCTTAGAGGGAGCGGCCCCAGGCAGCCAGCCTACTGGTCTGAGGACTCACCCAGACCTCCCAGCCAGCCCACGGTCTGAGGACTGTCCCAGACCTCCCAGCCAGCGAGGCTCCCGTCAGCCTCAGGGCTGACTCCCACTGCCCTGCCTGGTGACCCACATCTCCATCTGCAGGGACAGAGAGGTTAGGTACAAGTTAGGCCTGTCAACATGTTGTAGCTTCTAGACCTGCTATTTGCACCATTTCTGGAAAACATTAAATTATTTAATGATTCAATGTATAGAGTCTATACTCTATACATTGAATCATTTTATAATTGGTCTATGGTCTATACTATAGATAGACCATAGAACATTATTTTGTTACCGGGCATTATCAGTCAATTCTTTGTATATTATTTGTATGCAAGATATTTGTCACATCTGCCCAGTGCAATGTTTATTTTCAATTCCTAAAAGGCAGACAGAAATGAAAATGGTTATTTATGGGTTCCAGTGTTCAACGATGAAAACAAAGAAATCGTTAATGGCAATCATTTGTATGACAACAATTTCATGAACTTCTACAGCACCATAACCAACCCAGAGGCAAAGCTCTGAGATCTGCTGACCGTGCCAACAACCCTACTGAACAGCAGTCACTGCTGAGTCTGACTGTACCAACAACAACCCTAACACTCAAAATAAGAGGTGACTGCGCTTTTGCGGCGGCGTCCCCAGAGCTGTGGAATAGTCTATCCGTCCATCCCTTCCCCCAATTAGATCTGCTCAGTCCATCGAGAGGTTTACTTAACCCATTTTGACCCGAGATCAGATTCTAAAAATGTCTTCTACATCCTGACAGTTTTCTGAAAAAGCTATGTTTCTATGTCAGTCGTTCTTCGATTCTTCAAAAATAGCAGACCTACAAGCTCGTAGCGTGCCAGTGGCGCGCTATGAGCTTGTAGATCTGCTATTTTTCAATAGCTAAAGCATAACATAATGCGAACACCAAAAGGGGTGACATCATCACACCCGGAAGTTATGCAGGAATGCCTACTGAGTGGCAAAAAACTACAACCAAACAGTCCTGAGAAAAATCTGATTGTATTAAAGTAAACTACGTTAAACTCACTTTGACACTCGATTTGCCACTCACTTTATGCATGTGCATACCCTTAAAGGGTAAGACCACTTTTGTAGAGGTTTGGGTTGTGTAGTTACCTTGCCATGATGTAACTCCAAATGTGGACAAGAAATCAAAAATAATTTCTCCACTGATTAGAAATTGATAATTCAAAATATGCTCCTCATTGACTTACATTGTACGCTGAAACAGCTCTCAAAGTCACTCTTTTAGTACATAAACAAACACAAACAAAGTTGTTTCAGACAATATAGAGCAACACCAAAACTCATGTGGTTTTATTTCTTCATAAAAATGGTAACTTCCTGTTGATTTTACTATATGAAGATCTGGATCCGGATCCATGGATCCAGTCCGGGTTTTCTTCTGAATAAAAATGGACAAATCAACAGGAAGTTAACATTTTTATGAAGAAATAAAACCACATGAGTTTTGGTGTTGCTCTATATTGTCTGAAACAACTTTGTTTGTGTTTGTTTATGTACTAAAAGAGTGACTTTGACAGCTGTTTCAGCGTACAATGTAAGTCAATGAGGAGCATATTTTGAATTATCAATTTCTAATCAGTGGAGAAATTATTTTTGATTTCTTGTCCACATTTGGAGTTACATCATGGCAAGGTAACTACACAACCCAAACCTCTACAAAAGTGGTCTTACCCTTTAAACATAAACCCCATTGTAACTTCCCAGCAATGCAAACAGGAGAATAGTTCTAGCTATGCCGTGCAGAACATACATGTATGTTATTTAGAAAATAATAACATACTGGTTGATATCCCCAGATGTTATTATTGAGGTTACAGGTATGGTGTGTGCGATATGAAGTGTGAGATTACCATAATGACAGTAATCCTTAATCATATTTAAGGGCTTTTGGGGAGAAATGAGACAGACTCCAGTCACTTTAGACTCTCTCGTTCTCTCCGTCTGTCTGGATGACAGATGTTTTTCTTTGCTAAATGCTGTCATTTGAATATAACTCAGTCAGTCAGTAATGGACACATGCAAAAAGGCTCTTTGAAACGTCAATAAGCCCCTGAAATCAGAGAGCATGAGAGATGTATACTGTATATTGTGACATTTTGTTTTTCAGACACTGTATTAGGGCTGGGCGATATGACAAAATATCATATCACGATATAGATTTTTTTTTATCACGATAACGATATACTCACGATATAGCATATTTTTTCTGATACTGATTTTTTAATCTAAGAAATAGATTTTTGTTCAGGCCGAGTACTGTACTGTACTTGTGCTGTACTGTACTGTACTGTACTGTACTGTACAGAGCTCTCCTCCCTGGCCTCTGTCTGTTAGGCTGCACAACAGTGACACTTGGCGGTGACAATAATTATGCTATTTCCGTGCTCAGATACAGGGACACACACGTAGCTGTCTATAGTGGTTGCACCACTCAAAAAACAGGAAAAGAACGCTTATGGCAATATCAAACTTATGCCAATTACAATATGTAAAATCACAATATCCAGTCTAAATATGAATATAATACTGATGCCCTGCCCATGCACAGACAGGCCTAAAGCAAGTAGAAAAATAATACAAAATAAAATATATATTATTATTATGACAATTAAAAAGCAAATATAAAGAAATAAGATGTTCCCATTCAGACACGGAAGTACAGGTCTATGTCTGCATTAAATTGTCTGAGGGAAAAAAAATACCTTGTGCCACTCACTGCCACACAGTTGTTTCAGTTAATTTTAAGCTCTGTATAGGGAATCAAAATGTTACTCTTTCTGTTGTAGTTTGTTAAACACGTTGGGAAGCTTAACGATGTTTAATTGACTACAGGCGATAGAGTGAGACAACGCGTCGTCAACTCTCCATGCCCAAGCTCAATTGTTCAACCGTGTAAAACATGCGTGGCTCACGCAGTTCATCAATTTGACCCAACATGAAACCTGCATTTATAACAGTGAAGGGCCGGTTACTTTAGTGTTACTCCACTCTGAATCTCGTCAGCTATCATCTCCCTTCATGTTTGTTATGAAATAACAGCCGCTGTGCTGGGTGCTGTGACAAAAAATACTGCCGTAAAGCTTGTTTTGTGACACGACGATATAAACATTTTTCACGATTTTCTATTGTCTATATGATATATATAGTCATATCGCACAGCCCTACACAGTAGACAAAAACAGTCAGTTTTTTTTACAGACATAAGGCAAATTTTCATTTCAAGGACTGTGATTATATGTCTCAGTATATATGGACCTGTGTTTGTGCATTTCTCATACCTGCCCTTATCAAAACTCCTGTGTCGAAACATGTTGGCTTTTTAAACTTTAATAAAGTACCTTGATTTTATTTCCACCCTCCTCATTTTTATAACATTTTGAGTGCTCGGATCGGCGCCTTTTCTTCAGACTGTGATTATATATATTGACATTTTATCAGTTGACATTTTATCATTTCTTTTTTATAATATTTTTTATCCCACGATTTTGTAACCCATTTTTCACCCCCGTGTCAATTATCTAATGTGATCCTGGGCTCTACACACCCTCCGCCAACCTAGTCCCCATATATGGGGGGAGTTTCCCTGGTTGGACGTAGCGCGTGGAAGGAACACGTTATTCCAACCAGTTCCTTTCCCCTCCATCAGGCGCCCCGGCTGGCCAGGGGGAGGAAGTTTAGAGTCCAGGATTACTGCATGTTTTTTGTGAGGGTACCTACCCTAGGGGACACACTAGGGAACATGCAAACTCCACACAGAAAGGCCCTTTCGCCAACCCCGCCTCGGGTATGGGCACTGATGACGCGGCGGAGGAAACACGCCACCAGCACCCACAGCGTCCCCAGCGGGAATCGAACCCAGGGCCTTCTAGCTGTGAGGAGACAGCACTACCAACTGTGCCACCGTGCCCCCGACATTTTATCATTTTAACAGTATACATGCATTCGTGGCTGTGGTTCACCGTTGTGACAGATGAGCATATAGCAGGAGGCCAGGAGCATATAGCCTCGTTTTACAACCAGGTTACATTAGGGCTGAACATAGCTAATGCCAACGACCGGTTCCCACCGTGTACAGAGCGGAACTGGGTGGCTTCATTTTGGCTTCCATAATAGAGATTAGAAGGCACTTCATTTAATACTGTGACACGACTGATTGCCAGAAAGATTGGATCTACACGCAAACAATGTGTCACATGATCTCTCGCATTGTGTGACACAACATCTACAGATCAGATCTACAAGCCCACATTTACACCATACAAATGTGTCTTGATGAAGTGACACTGCCGTGCATAGGGGTTGATACTAAAGGTGCCTTCAGACCCAAAGTAGTCGCTTGAATCACGTCGTTTTAGTCACTGGGTGTTGCAGTGAGGTTACACAAGTATTCTTTCGTGTGTTCAGCTATAATCGCCAGTCCATACAAGCTGTGACTTTGCAGTCAATCGCTGTATGCATACTATGAAAATGGTTCTGAGCAAGAGTGTGAAAACAAGAAAGATTGAGCAACTACAATCCATTTCATGATTAAAATATATAGACTGTTCACAATCAAGCTATCAAAAACACACACACAGACCATGTGTTTTCCATCCTCCAACCCGGTCAGCAGCTGTACGGCCTGGGGATTACCGAGCAGGACCTTCCCACTCAGCAAGTTGTCACGCCGGAGGGGGGAAAAAAATGGGGGCTTGTTTTGTCTGCAGGGCTAGGGAGTGTCACGATTACAAATTTAAGTTGACTATTAATTGTGATTAACAATTTAATTGTTTTGGGCATTGAACATTGGAACATTACAATTTGTATTTCTGTTTGCGGCTTCGTAATCACAACTTATGCAGATATGACAAATCGTATACTACATTTTACAGAATTCCACACCCACAATTTCTCACATTTTGTGTTCATAATCGGGTGGCCAAGTCATAGACCGTGACGTGCGCAGAGTATGCGGAAGTGCCGACAGCACACAGCCTGTGCTGTGCCTGTGCTCTGATGTCACTCACTTTACCTGTTGTCGCAACTCTCTCATCTAAACGGCGCTGACTCAGTTGGTCTCAGACCAAAGATTATTCACTTCTTTGACAGTGGAACTCTGCCGTGACATGAGCACTGAGCAGACCTGATTGAATGGTAACATCTAGCCGCAATTTGCAACTCTAGATGTTTTTATAATGGGATGAATCTAGAGTTGCAATACCCCCCATTCACCCAATTTGCGTTTGCGATCTGCTTGTATTAAACAACGTTAAACTCACCAACATTACAGCTCTAGGCCAAACTTGAATTATCCTCTTTCAATCTGGCTTTCGTTTCATAAAAATCCACCGTAGACATGTTATGAGCTACTTTCTGTCAATAAATTCTCTGCAGGGGATTCTTTTTCTAAGTGTTGGAGTTTGGAAGCACTCGTCGTAAGTCACTGAACAGCCCTGCGTACCACCCGTTTCGAATTTGCACATAATGCAGGAGGCAGCAGCGCGGCCCGTTAATAAAAACGAGTGCTTCCAAACTCCAACACTTAGAAAAAGAATCACCCGCACAGAATTCTTTTTTTTTGTGGCTTTCGCCTTAATTTTATATTTTTTGTAGATGGACAGACAGTAGGCTGACAGGAAATGGGGGAGAGAGGTGGGGGAGTGACATGCAGTAAAGGCTGTCGGGATCGGGAGTCGAAACCGCGGCACACTGCCAGACTGACTACCGGCCAAGGTGCCTGGACCGCTGAGCCACGGCCCAGGCCACCCGCACAGAATTTCTTGACAGAACGTAACTCATAACATGTCTACGGTGGATTTTTATGAAACAAAAGCTTGGCAGATTGAAAGAGGATAATTCAAGCATTTATCCCATTATAAAGAAATCTAGAGTTGCAAATTGCGTCTAGGTAACACTGTACCACGGACTTTTGATGAATTGAACATGGTGGACCCTGTTGTGTAATGCTTAATTGGGTCGTCCACTCACAGTTAACAGCCTTTGTATTGAGTTTGTGCTTGAAATGTACTGTAATTCTGCAAACTGTTAATAACATAATCAATCAATCAAACCACTGCTCAGAGTACCGCGGACCTCTATGGGAACCCCTGCGCGGACCTGCGGGGACCCCGCGCGCCGAAGTGTTTTTCCGAGCTTGTAGATCTGCACATTTTGGCTAAAACGGTCATTGCACATGACAAAATGACTCCAATTGAGCTGTGCATAAATGCACCACACACTTTATTTAGCTCACAGAGTGTACCACAAAGTATTTAATTTTTGGTGCCATTTAATTTACTTTATGTTTGCATATAAGCCAACTTTGCACTGTTTGCATAGTTCTTTGCAATTGTCAGATTTATAATTTCACTTCTCTAAGGAATGACATGAGGTAATCTTTTTGGCCTTGAAGTGGTGATTTTTGATAAATAATCATCAGCAAATGCCTATAATAACTAGGAAAATGTAGGCAAATTACAGAAAAAACAGTCAGGTAAGTTCAGAAGATTACATCATTATGCGATCTTAACCAGGAAAGGACAACAATTACCGGTATGCCATATCACAATATCAAAATACATTTCAGACAATATCTAGGCTCTCTCATATCACAATATTGATATAATGTCCATATATTGCCCAGCCCTAAATGGGGTCGTTCAGAGACTTGCAATAAGAAGTGGTGTTGAAGTAAAACATATTAGGTCAGTCAGACTGCTGACTGGATTTCTCTATACCGGACGCATTCTGCTGACACAGACCAATCAATACTAGTATACCGGACAGGACGCCAAATGATAGCCTCACACACACACAAATATATAGACACACCTGCAGTGAAACACAAAGAACTTGCAGACGTATACACCCTGGTCTCAAACACACACACAGCACTTACACAGTGCTGTAGCCTGTAATGTAAGCTACCGTACTGCCCATTGTAGAGGTCAGTGTGTTATTGATCGTGTCTGTAGTGTACTTCCTATCACACACCACACACACACACACCTGAGGTTCATGGGTATTTAAAAGACCGGATCCACCAAAGTCAGCGGTACATACCGGTAGCTGAAAACACAATCTGGAGGAGACATAAGATTTTCTTAAAGAGTGTCGTGATGGACCAAAGGGTTGAAAACCACTGTCCTAAATGAATTGCACACGTTCTTGTTTCCACCCTAAAAGAAAATCAGGTATTATATAAGGAGGACGATTTGTATAAAAAAAAAAAGTGTACAGTATTTGTTAAAATTACGTTTTTATGTGGACACGCCCACCAGTTCATTAATGATGCCATTGATGCTTATTTTTTGTACACATTTTAAAAGGGATAGTAGTTTTACATTGGGATAAATATTGTCTTCATGGTACAGTAATATGAAATAGAAGCCCCGCCCCCGAATCAAGTCGATCCATGAAGATAAAACCACCCCAATAGAGAGTATGCGCGTGACATCATCATCAAACCAGGAAGTTATGCAGGAACGCCTACCGAGTGGCTAAAAACTACTTTCTGGCCTTGACAGCCCATACATCCACACAGAAAAGTCATATCTGATTGCATTAAACAACATTAAACAATGTTAAACTCACTTTGCATGTTGCTTTGCCACTCGATTTGCCACTCACTTTAAGCATGCGCATACTCCATTATTAAATCGAGTAGTGAATGCTGCCGACAGATGAGGCGAGTATGACCGCATATTAATGCACAATGCATATTTCGTTTTACTCTCTATATTACATCCATCCATCTTCAACCGCTTATCTGTAGTCGGGTCGCGGGGGCAACAGCTCCTCCACCAGACTTCCCTCTCCAGAGCAACATTAGGGCCTATTTCAAGGTTGCACGCCATTTTGGAAGGCGCATATCTTTTCTACGTCCGAGCATAGACATGGTAACCTCTGATTGGCCTACAGACACTGCCGGCCTTACCAGAGTTTCCTCCGAGGTGGAAGATACATGCTGGATAGTCTGCCACGAGGTTACTCCGTGGTGAGAAATAAATACAAGTACGATATAATACAAGAGAATGACAGCTTGGCACGTGCGACAGTAACTTTTATTTTTGTAGAAGAGGCAAACTAATATTGTTTATGCCGTTGGCCTGTTTATTTGTATACATGTGTAAACTTGAAACAGTATTGTGCTGTAAAAAGGTCTCTTTTCCCTAGATCTTTTTTAATATAACAGTATTAGTTTACTATAATTAGATTAATACCTTGACACTTTTTTAGTGTAATAGTATTAGGCCTAGTTTATTATAATTAGATTAATACACGATAATCAACACCAACACTTTATTCAATCAAAGCAAATGGCACAAACAATATTGCCTCTACTACAAAAATTAAAGTTACTGTCGCGTGTTGCCACTCTCTTGTACTTGTACTACGTATTATTTCCCATTCCCACCACGGAGTACCCTTGCATCTCGGAGGACAGGCAAGACGGGCAGTGTCGGTAGGCAAATCAGAGACAGGCTGGGTGTTACCATGTCTATGCTCGGACATAGAATAGATATACGCTTTTGGAAGTAGCTAGATGTAGCCAAAACACCCGAGGGGATCGACAACGGGAAGTATGTTTACTTCTAACACAACAAGCAATGGGACCGCGATGGGTCGTCAAAAACACAATCTTTGGTTAGAATTGGAAGGATTGATTTAGATCAAGAGTTATTCACGTTTTAAGATATTTCCTCCCATCCACTAAAATGGAGGGAGACCACTTTGGATGACGACGTCCCAACCGGAAATGACATTGAATGTTGCTCAATCGACGCTACCAGCCGGTAGACTGGTGCGTTCCGTTATATGATATGATTAAAGACGGAACTTTTGATTAATCTCCGTCCTGGGCGCGGAACGGGATTATTTGATAGGACGGAGACCTCCGTTTTTGCCGCTCGGCGTGTTAATGGTCTAGATCTACATCAAAGTTTGGGGATCCCTGATCCAGGAAACAACCTAGGGAACACAGTAGGCCGATATCGATATTGTGACATTATTGTGGGGATGACTATTGGTACAAAATTTGAGAATAATTAAGATTTTTGATAATCATCAGTAATGCCTGTATAATAACCAAGAGGGTGAAGGGAAATAATAACAGGTAGGAGAGTCAGGCAGGAAAGTTCAGAAAAGTCCACTTTGCTGTAGATTACTTTAAAACCCGGAAACACTACAATTATGCCATAAGCCCAGTCTCTAATCTCATCTATTTTGATATGATATAATATCAATATATTGCAATCAATCTGGAAACACCTCTTTGTTCATTTATATTCTTCGCTCTAAACCCCTCTCTCACAGTCACTGCCTATCTCCCTCCATCTCCTGTCTTGTAACATTTAATAAACTGCTGTTTCTATCCGCTCTCTCTTGTCAGAGTTCATACAGCGGCCAATTAGAGTCAGGCTCTCTCCTCCTCTACATCCCTCAGCCTCATTCTCTCCCTGTTCTCTCCCTCTGTTGCCTGTGTTCTTGTTCACTCTCTGCAGCACTTCCATTAACACCACCTAGAAACTCTGAGAGACACAATATGGCTAATCACAGAAACACACACAAACCAATTAGCTACAAAAGCATATTACAAACACAACAGAACATTCCTTCTGTATCTAATTATCCATCTACACACACACAACCACAGAGACACACAACTTAACATATACTTATATATGGTCATGGTTATATATGGTCATAAATAGCAGGCTCTACTTTTGGAACCGGTTCAGAGTAGGCAATTTATTCTGAATCGATAAGCTCAGAGTTTAAATAATCTTTCACACCAAATCTGAAGTCTGGTCCATTTACTTAGAAATTCAGTTTCAATCACATCCTTTCAAACCATACCTGTAGATACTCCACGATCTCCACACAAACACCTTTTTTAATTTATCTTATCAAATTACATCACATCATGACACGACACATCTGCATCTGTGATTTCATTAAAACAGTTAATAACAGATGCTTGCTTTGAATAAAATATTTCCAATTACATGCACCTAAAGACTGCCCAGAGAGTTTTAGGACAGACAGTGTTAAACACATGATTATTCTTCCTCCATGTCCATCACCTGTTTGAAGACATGGTGTTTCACTTTTCGGTCCAAATCAAATCAATCAACGGCTAGCGTTTGTCAGCCGTTTGGTAACTTGGAGTTATAATATAACCAAGTGTCCTTACTCTAGTTCGACATATCCAATTACATAAATATCATTCACTACATAGCAGAACCAGAGTCAACTTGCTAAAGAATTTCTGCTAAAGTACTATAGGTACCCAGACTCCACACAGCATCTATTCTACAGAACATGGGTTAGGACTGCTTGACAACAGAATAGATTTCTCCTAAATCAGTGGTTTTCAACCAGTGGTCCGGGGAACACCAGTGGTCCTTGAGGGGATTCAAGGTGGTGCCGTCACCCTAATTCGAACTCTTGGGAATGTAAAATGAATTTTGCACATTGGTTTCATTTTACGCTCGCAAGAGTTAAATTATTCTTGACAATCTGCATCACTTAATTTACAAGCAGTCTACACAATTAGAGAATGTAGAAGAATTGATATTTTGATCAACGTTTGCCTGTTATCTCTCCTATGGTACCAACATCAATACAGCATGGAATTGTGGACAAAATCTTATCCAGTGACAATATTCTAAATTTGCGGTCCATCCATCTTCAACCGCTTTCAGGTCACGGGGCAACAGCTCCACCAGAGTGCTCCAGACGTTCCAAGGCCAGCGAGTCAATGCGTTTCTCCAACTGCGCCTTGGTCTGCCCCGGGATCTCCCCGCAGTGGGACGTGCCTTGAGGACCTCGCTAGGGAGACGCCCAAGAGGCATCCTAAGTTACCAGATGCCCGAACCACCTAAGCTGGCTCCTTTCCAGGCGAAGGAGGAGCGACTCTACTCCGAGTCTCTAAGGAAGATGCCAGCCACCCATCGGCGAAAACGCATTTCGGCCACTTGTATCTGCGACCTTATTCTTTCGGTCATGACCCACCCTTCATGACCATAGGTGATAGATAGTCTGAGGTCTGAGAGGTTAAATGAAATCTCATCAAATGGTGGTCCATGGCTCAAATGCTGAATAAATAATGGACCAAAGGGTTGAAAACCACTGTCCTAAATGAATTGCACACGTTCTTGTTCCATGTAAACATGGAATAGCGGCTCCTTTTAGGTTGCCATGTTGTAGTGTTTGTGGTGTATTTATCGTTTCTCCTCTGCTTTTAATTCTACAACCACAGTAGTGCCCAAGGCTAATTTCCACAAGAACATTTCTCAATAGTTCCATTCTATAATCATCAGACAACCCATTTCACAAAAGTTCACACACCAACAGTAAGCTTGTAGAACTGCTATTTCCACATATTTGAACGTAAAAACAATAATGAATATGCCAGTAATTTTGTATCTCATTCTCATATCATAGATTCTCTGGAAAAGAGAAATGTATTCTTTATTCATATGTTCCAATGCACAATTAACACATTTAATTTATGTGTAATTGTGACAGCCCTAATGACAAGCATGAACTGTATGTGCATGTCTCAGAGGGACATGTGGACATGTAATGTGCGTTTATCAAACATCGCGTGTAGAGGACAATAAGCTAATTGGTAATTCTACTGTGTGGGGGTTTTAATACTCTGATAATCCTAAACCCTACCCCTTGTGGAGCAGATTGGACATCAACTGAACTGGCAGTGCTTAAATTCAAACTATTCACTAGCCAATCAGCCACAGGACTTATTTGACCAACGTAGAACCCGAGTGCAGGCGCCAGGCAGCTCCCTGTGTTGTTGCAGGGTTTCCAGCTTAATTTGGCCCTGGGGTAAGTGGGGTTACTCCGGGTGTGTGTGGAATACAGTAACAGCACACACAACAGCACACACAAACATGACATATATAAAATAAGTCAGGAACACTCTGACTGACTATATACAAATTGCTGTCTGTGCAGAACAAACACCTGCCGAGACATTGACAGAAATGAACGGAAAAAGAATTGAGGCAGTAGAAACCATCAGCCACAGTGCCTGATGGATACCAATTAACTATACAAGCCTAATAGGCTTGTCACCAAATCACACACATGCAAGAGGAGGACCTGGATATCACACAGTGGAAGTCTGCCTTCCAGCCATTGGTGCAGACTACACAATGTTCTCAAAACACCACTACAATCTGCTGTCACTCCTGAAAGGCACAATTTTGAAATATTTTGTCTTGTGATTAAAAATCTAGGAGCATTTCAGAAGACTTAGGATACTTTATACTTATATGGTAATTGTGTACATTCCCTATATTGTTTGTGACATCTGGACTTGTGTTCAGTGTGTGCCCCCCCTCCCCTCCAACTGACTTCATGGGAATTCAGAGAGCTCACAGGGCATGTTTGCCCTTTTGGACCCGTAAATGTGATGCTGACCAAAGGCAAACAGCTGCACAGTCAGACTGGCTAATTTAAGTTTCCTGGTTCCCTCTGACAACAGCTGGGTTGTCCCGGCAGGTTTATTGGGTCTGGGCCAACAGGCAGGATGTCAGGGACCGACTTAGAAGACTGCTAACAGCTCCTGGGCCAGCAGACAGATAGACACACCGTGATGTAACAGATCCGAGGTTGGAGTGATTACGTAGCACTACACAAACACAATAGCTACTCACTTAGCTCTACCCTACCCAACTGGCTCCAGGTCTGTGGCCCTTCTGTTGAGTATGTGCATTGTGCAGTCAGTCGGGTCAAGGATTCCACATGCATCCACTGCAATGTTGCTGATCTGGGAAACTAACATTCTGCAGTAGCAGCTGGACTTGCTATGCGTCTACATTATTTTAGTAAATGCAAGTCTACCGGTCATACCATCTCTTCTGTTGAAGAGATGATGTGACCAAACATACACATGATGCATATAATTACAGCCAGAGACAGATGCCACTTTGTTTTTTGTTTCAATGCAAGTGCCGATGTTGGAAGAGTCCTAGATTAACCAATGTTTTGACGTTGAGCAACATTTAACTTACAGGTAAACATCGTTTTCATGTATTCTAGACAGGCCATTCAATTTGTTTCTATTTTTGAATGAAATAAAATATATATATTTATATATACAGTATAGGGGTACACCAAATATTCGACCACCTAAACTATTCGTCAGAATAGCCAAATATTCAGTTGATTTTAGAGCAGAATCCGAATAGTCAAAGAACCGGTGTTACCTTTCGTAACCTACTGTTTTGTTGTGATGACATGATCAAAAATGTAATCATGTCTTTCAGCCAACTGTTTCCTAATACTATATTCGGTCAATAATTTCCCATTTGGTGCATCCCTAATACAGTACTAGATATACAATATCTCACACACACACACACACACACACACACACACACACACACACACACACACACACACACACACACACACACACACACACACACACACACACACACACACACACACACACACACACACACACACACACACACACACACACACACACACACACACACACACACACACACACACACACACACACACACACACACACACACACACACACACACACACGATGTTGGCCATCATAGTTAACCCCTCCTACCACTTCCAGAAGGAAATGGTATGGCGGGCGGCTGTGTGCCAGCACTGAACACAGATTCATCATTCGAACACCAAGAGCACTGGATGGACTAATCATGCCGGCAGCCATGACGCTGTTCAACGATGCTGATGATTGCTCCATCACCAGGCGTCCCACCTGGTCCATGATCATGGTCGAATGACCAATATGATTCTTGTTCTTGTGACTATACCTGCTGTTTTCTCATCTGTGTTCTTTTTGTGATTGTTGTAACTGCCATCATGGCGGCCAAATGTCACTCATGGGATCAATATACATCTATTGATCTATCAAATTGGCTTACATAGGAGGGCGTGTCTGATCAAATTAATATTATATGAAATATCGATTCAAGCAACTTAAACTGTCTGGGGTGTAGTCTGCCCACAAAAGGTAGAGTAGATGGCTTTAAAATAAAAAGCCCTAAAATATATATACAGTATATATATATATACAGCGTCACAAGTCATAACGCATCATAATGCGATGTTGTGAGCTTGTAGATCAGTTATTTTAGCAAACTATCAACAATGTTGGGCCCAAAACAGGGACACCAAATCTAGATATCAGAAATGGCAGATATATTGCTCAGGGTCTACTTATGACATAAAAGTCGTTTTAGCGTCATGTTCATTATTCTGCCAACTAACTAGCCATTTAACCAACTCTGTCATGCAAAGAGAAAAATCAAGAATTAGAATAATCATCAGTTCTTAAATCAGCAACATTACAATGAATGTAGTGAATTGATAACAAACGTCAGACTATAGTCAAATGAACGCAGTTTAACCATGTTATTCCTGGATTTTCTGGGACTTACTGGAATATTACTCAGAAAGAAACTAACTAGTGAGGTAATTGGTTAGGCAGCAGGTAGAGAAGATGTAGTCTTACTACTATTACTCCAGATGTGCTCAATTTTCTGGTGGTGTATACAATTTCATTGTTTTCTTGCATGTCTAGTTGTCTACACTGCACTAAGATGTTTCTGTGAATGTATACTTGCATGTTTGTGAAATGTACACTGTACTTATACATTATACTTACATATTTGTGTACATTTTCTGTATTTGCATGTTTGTGCATGGGAACTCACTGTACTACTTAACGTTTCTGTATGCACATTGTATTACATGTTTATGTACTTTGTACATAAACATGTAATACATGTGCACTGTACCTACATGTGTATGTAGTAGATTGTATTTACAAGTTTGTAAGACCACCAACAGTTCCAGCAACAACAACAAAAAACTAGCATGAGCCATTACAATGGCACCAAAGCAGTGAATGTCTATCAGATGTGGGGGGAAATGATAAGAACATGTGGCTTTCAGACAACTGTACCAATGCAGACACACCCGAGTCATAATGCTATACTGAGACTAGTTACAAAAGAACCCTCCTCCCAAATGTTAGGCATTTAATATTATCCTTGCTAGTATCTCCATATGTCAACTTTATTATACAAAAGTTGTAAAAATAGCATTTAAAGCTCATGATGCGAGATTGTGGATCAGCTACTTTATCTATTTTGAAACGTTTTCAAAATAATTATAAAAAAGCACTAAAATTGAAATTCATTCATAACATTGTCTCTGGTGTTCTTACAAAGTGAGGGTGCACTCACGCTACACTAATCTTGATTAGACCTATACTAACAGTCAGAGCTTACTTCAATTGACTTGACATTTCACTGGTTTAGGCTGGCCCAATTAAGCGGTTTCCACAGTATTACACACAATGTGACAACCTCTCCTGAGCTGAGCCTAGTCATTATATACTACAATTATACCTCAATGTATGTATGCCTATGTTTATGATGCCAACTTTCGATGCACTATACCTTCACTATAGGCTTCTTGGTATACTGGAACCCATGACTTCTGTACTCACTCCTTATCTGTACAATACAAAAACACACAGACCTACAGCTAGACTATATCATTGTAAGCTATGTGCAAGTCGCAATATGGTGTTGTTGTACAGTGTTATGTTACACCACCGTATGAGACTCTTGTACACAGTTGGTCTGTTGTGATCATGCTTCTGCCCCAAAACCAACACCTTGTATGAACCCAACATTTCACTTCTTGTGCCTGTATGAGTAAGTGACAAATGAACCCCTTGAACCTTCTTGTGGTGTAATGTCATTACCTGGTGTTGTGTCATTAATGACACAACACTTCTTAACTTGACCATAATGTGCTTCTGGTTTCTGACTTACAATAGGCCTGTGGACGTTAGCCCAGGTTGTGTAAACTGGATGCTAACCTGCTATTAACTAGTCAACTGACATTACGGGCACTCGGGCAGCCACCGGTCCTTCTGCCTGAAGAACCACACTTACTACCGTTAGCTACAGCGCTAAAGTAGCTCCAGGTCACACAGTTCAGTCTGTGAACTGAAGGTGGGATCATTTAGCCAAACACTCAGCTCAAATCATAAACGACCCCTGCTAAAGGTTTAATTAATCACGATAACTTCACACTGGCTAGAAGAGAAAACAGCATACTTTTATGGGTTCGGCTAGCTATACTGTAAATTCTCAAATAAGCCGTTGCAAACGAGTTAACGTCACCACAGAGAAAACTGCTTATTTGGCTAGACGAATTAGCCGAGAGGCTAAATAAGACAACTAGCGTTAGCCGTGATTGACTTGGCTAGCGCTGGATTTTAGTGCCCTCAAGATCATCCCGGTGTAATCTAGTCACATTTGTCGACTTTCTAGCCGCGTATCATTACGCACAGCACATAAGAATCGTTTGCATTAAGCATGTGGCTGCATATCTGCCGATAATAAAGTGTGTAAATAAAAACAATATGCAGGTTGTTTGGATAAAAACACAGGCCATGAGGCCCTGTCAGTGGGTTTAGCTTAGCTTGTAGAGGAAATACATCTGGGTGCAAAAATGTTGTCTCCTAAAGCCTATGGGCACGTCACACAACCAGGATGGGAAACTTATTATGAAGTTTGGCTTTGCAAAAAAATATAATAAGGAATAAAACCAAAAGAACAAGAATTGTTTCTGAAAACTAGTTTTAACGACAAGATATCGCCCTGAACCAAGTAAATGTCAAATAATTTCAATTGGAGAAAATGTTGGATCTATTTATCGCCTTATTGATTTTTTTTAAAGGGCATTTTAGGGCGCGAGGAGGTGATTTTTGCTCCCTGTGTATTAATTTTCTCAGTTGCCCACTCCGCTCTCCCAGACAAAGACAACAGCTAGCTCACTGGGTGCTGCTAGGCTAACGGGGCTAAGCTAACACGGGCTAACCCGCGTTTCAAACAAACAAAAAATTCCTCCGCCGTGGGTCAACTTCACGGCCGTTTTACTTTACTTACCCCCGTGAACAAACCCCAATCCGGCGACACTTATTTACGTGCACTCCATGAGGATCCAGTAGATTCCCGTCGGAAAAGCGGTTAAAAACGTGGTTTGATTGTTACGGACAGATCAATCAACGTGCTCCCATTTAGAAAATCCCAGAGAAGATCCCAGTTCAGTGCACTGCTGCTGCAGCCATCACACACACACACCGACACTCCGTTCAACAAAAAAAGAAACCCGACTAATACCGGTTCAAAATATCCCCTTTCGTGCCCGGTTGGAAACAAACCGCGTCCACGGTGATCCACGAT